>NC_087356.1:84973771-85298388 GCF_030014295.1 Loxodonta africana | reverse complement strand
AATAAACTATTAACCTTAGTTAATAATAATGATTCAATATTGGCTTATTAAGTGTAACCAATACACCATAGTAATATAAGGTATTAATAATAGAGGAAACTGTGTGGGGTGGCAGGGGGAGGTATGTGGGAATTCTCTGTAATCTCCATTTTTTTGGTTCTAAAAAACAGTCTATTAATAAAAAGAATATGAGCATTTTAGTGTAATTCTTGAAAGAAGGTCATTCAGTTGATTCTTGTCCCTTCATTTTTGTAATGCATCTATCTCATTTATCTTATGAGTCTAGAAGGTGGGTGTGGATTTATTTAACTGGGGATTGTCAGATAAGTAATTTTGATAAAAGGAAGTCATGCAAAGATCCCTTTGAATCTACCCAGCATTAGAGGATAAATAGGTCCGTATAAAAAATTCAGTAGCCACGAGGTAACCCTGTAATTTGATTTTAATCTCATAGAAGTCCACAGAAATCTATTAAGATTATTTATATACAGATATATTTGTTTTCTGTAATAGTTGTTTTAATGGATCTTAAATTACCTTCCTTTTCTATTTTGCATCACTAATTACATAAGGCGTTTTTCTGTGTTAATTTATCTTCATTGCATTCACATGGGACAGAGAAAGAGCGACAGAGGCCAAGTGTTTTGCCAAGGTCTGTCAGGATCAAAACTGAATCGCAAGCCTATTGCTGGTTTCTATGCTTTGTTCCCCTCGAACATCTTGGCTGACTTTCAAATTGCATGCTCCTTTACTAAGCTTTTCCGTGATAGCTCTAACCTGCATTTTCCTTTAGGCTTTGAGAAGGCATGTTTTATTATAAATGCACGTATTTTGAAGATGATGAATGTGAAGGCTTTTCTGATCTCTTTCCTTCTAGAAAGAATTAGACTGTGAAAGCCTATGTAGCATCTCGCACACTTTCAGTGATAACACTGTTGTTGTGCACTGACTTCAAGTCTGGCCCTGACTCATGGTGACCTCACTCATAACAGAACAAAATGCTGCCATCCCCTGTGCCGCCACCATGATTGCTTGTGAATGTGACCATTGTGGTCCTAGTCCAATTTGGTCTAGAAGCTCCACTGAAGCCTGTTCAGTATCATAGCAACATGCAAGGCACCACTGACAGATGGTGGCTGTGCAGGAGATGGATTGGCTGGGACTCAAACTTGGGTCTCCCACACGGAAGGCAAGAATTCTGCCACTGAATCATTAGTGTCCCCCATACTTCATATAGCCTCTTGCTTATATCTCTGTATACTGCTTTCTTCGCCCCAGACCGTGAACTCTGTGAAGGAAGAGGCTGTCTTTCTCACATAGGGTAGACTTTGACACATGCTAGATGGCCAATAAATGGAATTAGAGTAAGAAACATAGAGGGATGCAATGGAATTGTCCTAGTGAGTTACCTGGAACAAAGGCACTTGTTCTCCAGCCTTCCTACTATTAGGTCTCCCCCAACTAGTCTGTTTTATTGGAAGCTCAGGGTTTCTTTTAGGAATGTAAGTGCCCTAGAAAGGGAGTGTGGAAGGATTGGAAAATAGCTTAAGCAGGCAGTTCTGTGACCTCAAACTATGAAAACCATGGCACTGACTTTGTGGGCTTTACCACCACTGCCCTTTTGGCAAATGGGCTTCTTCAATGTGATTTGGAGTCCCAGTCAAGGACAATGATGTTTAATTCCATGAATGAAAAATATTTTTCATTTGACACACAAATATTGTCACCACGATTATATTACCTGGCATTTGAGATTGGGACATAAGTGGCATACTGGCCCTATCACCTGTAATGAATACTGTAGTTAGCTACTTTCTCCTTGCCGGCCTCACTGAGTTCATAATCCCTTTGGTTATCATCTATAGCCCAGTTGTGTTCTGCAAAACATGTGCCCCAGATATGTTACAAATGGCTCCATTAAAAAAGCCTCCTGTAGTCAAATAAGCTTGGAAAATGTTATGTTAAACAAAGTTAAAAGGCTCTCTTTATGGGGAGACTACTGAGAGTCTCTGTAATGGTAATGCACACTGTAACCTCCAAGAGGGGCATTGATATACCAGGCTTCCCAAACACGCTTGAACCTATTAGCAATATAGAAATAATGGTTATCAATTCTGGCTTTAGAGTAATATTCATCTGGATTGTAGAACCTTGGGAAAGTTATATAATTAAACTTTCATTTCTTCATCTTTAAGGTGTGTATACCAATAATATATTTCTATAAGGTTATTATGGAAATGTCACAATTGCATGTAAAGTACATGGCACAGTGCCTGACATATGGGGTATCCTTAGTAAATGGCAGCTAATGTTAATATTACTAATATTTTGGAGAACTCTAGAGTTCTGCAAAGGAGTCTTTGAATGGTGCAAATGGGTAACACTCTTGGCTGCTAACCAAAAGGTTGGAGGTTTGAATCCACTTAGAGGTGCTTCAGAAGAAAGGCTGGTGATCTACTTCTGAAACATCAGCCACTGCAAACCTTATGAAGTACAGCTCTCCTCTGACATACGCGGGGTCGCTGTGAGGTGGAGTTGGTTGGACTCCTCTCCTCTGACATACGCGGGGTCGCTGTGAGGTGGAGTTGGTTGGACTCCTCTCCTCTGACATACGCGGGGTCGCTGTGAGGTGGAGTTGGTTGGACTCCTCTCCTCTGACATACGCGAGGTCGCTGTGAGGTGGAGTTGGTTGGACTCCTCTCCTCTGACATACGTGGGGTCGCTGTGAGATGGAACTGGTTGGACATCAACTGGTGAACGAGCTCTGCAAAACACAGTTTTGGAAATGCCAATCTATAATGGTATTGGTTGTTCATTTCATCCAGTTTTACAGATGAGACCAAGAATAGCAAATTCCTGTGATTTACCCTGTAGTCTAACCCTCATTCTGTCCCTAGTGTGAATGCTAGCCCTTCAGCCTTCCAGAACACACTGTGATGTAAGCGTCCCACCAGAAGCATCTCATTGCAGTGCCTAGAGCTTGTGACTATTTTAGGAACCTTCAGCGGCACACAACAACAATCACCACTGAAAAAGGTGGGGTTGTGAAGATTTGGACCTAGAAGTAGTAGTTTACTCAGTTGTATTGTTATAGCCATCAAATGTTATTTAGTACCTTCTTAATTGTAATTGTACATAATACTGTGCAGTCGTATTCTGTCAAGAAGCCATAACACGTGGTTCACCGGCAGAGAAGGGGCTGTCTGGCTTAACTTCATCCTTGTACTTACTTTCCATGTGACTGATATCTGTACTGTGTTAGCATATGTCCTGGCACGTGGCATTTCGTTTGTATTCAGTAATTCATTCATTCATTTATTAACACATTTTTAGTAATTGACTCCTGCATGCTGGGTAAGGAGGCCTGATAGCACAGTGGTTAAACTCTCAGCTGCTAATGAGAAGGTTAGTGGTTCGAACCCACCAGCTGCTCTGCAGGAGGAAGACGTGGCGATCTGCTTCCACAGAGATTACAGCCTCGGAAACGCAACAGGGCGATTCCACTCTGTCCCACGGAGTGGCTCAGAGTTGGAGTCGACTGGATGGCACCACTTTTTTTTTTTTGATGTGCTGACAATGATAAAGAAGAGAGAAGGGGCCTCGGTGCCCAAGGCAGTCTGTCCGTAGAGTCAGTCCTGAGTGTGAATAATCAGGGTACCGTGGAAACAGGAGTCCTGAGGGAGGGCGGAGAGTCTTTAGGGAGAAGGTGGCTTTCGAACCCAAGGAGAAGACTCTTGGAATCACAGCCTGTTGTTGTTTTTTATGGTTGCGTAGTATTCCAGCGTGGTTATGTACCACAATCGGCTTATCCACTCGTCCATTGATAGGCACTTCAGTTATTTCCATTTACTTATTATTGTGAATAAAACAGCAGTGAACATAGGTGCACTTATGCCTGTTTGTGACATTATTTTAGATCTCTAGGGTATATACCTAGGAGTGAGATGCTGGATCATAGTGTAGTTTTATTTCTAGGTTTTTGAGAAGGCACCACACCCCTTTTGCTCTTGAGAGTAAAATGTTTGGATGATAATGATATGATTATCTTTGGTGGAAATATCACCATTTACATGGAAGAAAAGGAGATTGAGAAAAATTAGTCAGAGGGTTAAAGGATATAGAAAAAAAGAGTGACCTCATAGCAAGAGGAGTAGCAGAGGCAAAAGTTAGATTATGGTGCATCTGTTTCTAAATGAAAGATGAAGCATGATTCCTTCAAGAAGTTTGTCGAGAAGGACAAAAATGCCAGGTAAATAGAGAAGGGCACTGAATTGAAGGGGAGCTGCTATATCTTTCAGAGAAGGCTTGAGCATTTTAGTGGACTAAGGGGAATCAGGAGAAAGATTAGAGATAGAATAGAGGGGAATGACTGATAGGGCTGGATCTCAGTGAGAGGTAGTGGCGATTAAGGGTACAAGTGGGAGAAATAAGCCTTAAATAGAAGGTATGGCTTTCTCTTTATGTTTGGAGGGAAGGTAAGAAAGACTGATAGGAATACAAATAAGTTTGGAAGTGGTTGGGAAGAAGGCCTAAAAACTGATAAAATCCATTCGTCATTGGCCTCTGTGAGGTCATTTGCTCATAGAGAGGGATGAGAAGGGAGGGCTTGGTGCTTGAGAAAGTAGTAAAAATGTGGGTAAGTGGAAAAGGGAGCTGCCCAGATGACTGCCTCACAAAAATATTTTTGAGGTCGCTGAAACTAGAAACCACAGAATTACCTCTGGTCTGGCCCGCATACTTTATTTTTCTCCTGCAGCTGGATGAGCATTAATAGATGGTTGGATTGAATCTATTTCTGGGAATTTATAGGCTGAAAGTGGGAGAGGGATGAGGGAGTGAGGAGTTAAGGCTGAAGGTAATAGAGGCTTAAGTTGTGGGAAAGTGAAATCAAACGAGATTGTTTAGAAGAAAAGGGACAGGCGGGGGATGGAGTCCCAACAGGTGGTAGGAGTTGGTATGGCTGGAGCAGGTGAATGGAAAAGAAGAAGAATGATGGTGGACTGAATATGGGAATGCCAGAACGTAAGAGTACAATGGTGGAACAATTCCCAGAGGCAACAAAGCCCAGGATGTAGCCACAGGCATTTGTTGCTTAAGTGAACTGTTCGTTGAATGAATAGCATGATAGTCCCAGGGGCTTTTATTTGAGCACATCTTTCCAAGTAAGGAAACTGTGGTGGTGTAGTTGCTAAGTGCTACAGCTGCTAACCAACGGGTCAGCAGTTCGAATCCCCCAGGCGTTCCTTGGAAACTCTATGGGGCAATTCTACTCTGTCCTATAGGGTCGCTATAAGTCGGAATAGACTCAACCGCACTGGGTTTTTTTTGTTTGTTTGTTTGGTTTCCAAGTAAGGAAACCCTGGCAGTGTAGTGCTTAAATGCTATGGCTGCTAACCAAGAGGTCGGCAGTTCAAATCTGCCAGGCACTCCTTGGAAACTCTATGTGGCAGTTCTCTTCTGTCCTATAGGGTCGCTCTGAGTCGAAATCGACTCGACAGCAGTGAGTTGGGTTTGGTTTGCATTCCAAGTAATACTTTGGAGTTTGCTATTGCTGGTAGGAATTGTACTGAGAATCTGGGTCTTTTTTGAATGGGCCTACAGAATCGACTCGATGGCAGTGGTTTTTTTTTTATATAGAAAGAATGCTGTGCTGGTAGTAGGCAAACTACAGGACTCTGTTTTCATCTGTAGTCTTCTTAAGTTAAAAAATATTTGAAGGTTGCCAGTTACTTGGCAAAGTTTCATGGACAATTATGAATGACCTTTTCTAGAAGTTGTCATTAAGTTTGTTTAATTTTGTTGTTTTGACCCATGGTTGCATTAATTTTGATTAAGTTTATTAATGAAGGTTAAAATTGAAGAATGGATTGGGAGTAATCATTGTGGGGAAGCAAAGGACATTGCCATATTTAAAATAAAACTTTTTCATCAGTGAGATATTAGTCTCGTAAATGTATTATAGTTGAATTCAACAAATGCTTATTTTTAACTGCCTATTGATTCATGTTGCAATATCAGCATCCTGGATGGTAAAGATAGAGACTCTAATAGAATCTGTTATGGATTGAATTGTGACACCCCCCAAAAGATATGTTGACATGCTAATTCCCAGTACCTGAGACTGGTTTTTTTTGGAAATAGGACCTTTGAAGATGTTATCTATTAACTTGATGTCATTAAGTTAAGCCTGAGGTGGGTGGGTCCTAATCCAATATGAGTGTGTCCGTGTCCTTATAAAAGAGGAGACGAGACACAGAGGGAAGATGGTCATGTGAAGACAGACGCAGAGATCGGAGTCATTTAGAAGCCCAGAATGGCTGGCCATCACCAGAAGCAACGAAAAAGGCATGGAACAGATTCTCCTTCAGAGCCCTCAGAAGGAATCAACATGGTTGATACTCTGATTTCGGACTCCTACCCTCCAGAACTGTGAGACAGTAAATTTTTATTCTGATAAGCCACCCACTTTGCAATACTTGGTCCAGGCAGCCCCAGGAAACCAATACGGAAACTTTACAGTAGCACTTGGGATAAAAAAAAACAAAAAACCCAGTGCTGTCGAGTCGATTCTGACTCATAGTGACCCTATAGGACAGAGTAGAACTGCCCCATAGAGTTTCCAGGAGCACCTGGCGGATTCGAACTGCAGACCCTTTGGTTAGCAGTCATAGCCCTTAACCACTACGCCACCAGGGTTTCCCACTTGGGATAAGTGGAGCTAAAAAAAAAAGGCCTAATCTGGACCTGGACTGTTGATTATTCATTATTGCCACAGAGGGATCACATAATGGGACCAGCCTCATTCGGTGCACATTTATTGGACTACTGTAAATACAATCCGTGTCTTGATTTACATATTTGGTGACTCAGTGTGCGTGCTCTAGATAGTTCCCGAGGTGGTTGCTATGTTGCTGGCATCGTCTTTCTTTACTGTCTTGCTAAAGTAAACTTTCTCCCATGGGTTTTAGACCTCTAATTGTGATTCCTAAGTGATTTACATTGCTTCTTGCCTTGTTTTTATACTTTTTTTTTTTTCCAATGGAGTATAAATACATCTCTATGGAGAAAAACAAAAGGGCTCTGCTTACACTACATACAAGCAAAATGCTATATTAATCAAACTGAAGAAGGTAAGAAAGAGATAGCAGTGAGTAGAAAAGTCATCTTTACAAAAAAATTGCTTTGAACACAGTTACATTTCTCGGAAACCACTGGAGTACCTCTGTCGAGATGTGTCTTTCTTCACACTTGTCTAGCAGTCTACTTTCTGACTCTCCGGGAGTAGTTTTAGCATGACATTTGGCTTATTGGATGGTGTTTCTCAATTTTTTAGTTATAAGGTTATTTTATGTTAATTTTATTATTTAAAAAGTTCGGCTAACTTTTTTAATGCCCTGGGGCCTTATGGAACCATCTTATTCCAATGTAAGCTATTGAGAGAAGAACCTTTTATAAAACATTTAAATACGTATAGCACTTTTAAAAACACCCTGGTTGGCTGGTGGTGGTGGGAGTGTGTGTATCAGAAACGAGGAACATACCTGGCATTCTTTTTTCTCCTGATCAATTAATCTGCCACACCAGTGGAAAGAATGTTAGAGAAGGAAATGTGAAAAGCTCTCATAAAATGTCTACATTTGATACTTACATGTCTTTAAGTGGCAATGTATAGCTATTTCCTGAGTGGGAGTTGATTTCTGCTGTTGAGTAAATAGTAGGTGTTAGGGACGCCTTGATAATGAGATTTGAAAGGAAAAACATGCCAGAACAGAAGTAGTAACAGTATTTTACATGGAGCATCTACACTGCCTTAATTCAGGGAAATTATTTTTAAAATACTTTTTTGAATCATGATTCTTTATCCTTTTCCCCAAGTTCCTTTGTGAGCTTGGAAGTAAGTATAAGGTCCTTATTCTTCCTGAATATATGAAACACTTAAAGAGCAAATCGTAAATTTGGGATGATCAGGGTTGGGGCCGTTCTACTCTGTCCTGTATGGTAGCTATGAGTCGAAATTGACTCGATGGCAACAGGTTTGGTTTTTTTTTGGTTTAGGGTTGCCATATGCAACCGTGGTGCAGGACCTGTGCAGAATGACTCTGGGAGACGTAGCCACATACATTGTTATGTGGCAGCCTGGGGGTGGGGGTGCAACTAGGGAAGCAATTGTTTCTAAAGTTTGCCCCTCCCCCTGCCCGCCAATGACATGTTCTGGACCTACTTGAAGTAACTTACGTTGTTTCTGAGTTTTGCCTAAAATACAAATCTTGGGTCCCGCTGTGAGAAGGAAAACAGCCTATGGCAGCCTTGTCCAATTTAGCTTTCTGCAGTGATGGAAAATTTCTGTGTCTGCGCTATCCAGTATGGTAGCCACTTGTCACATGTGGCTGTTGAATACCTGAGATGCAGACAGTGTGATTGAGGAACTGAATTTTTCATTTCATGTATTTTTCATTAGTTTAAATAGCCACATGTGGCTAATGGCTAGTGTACTGAAGAGGGCAGGCTTAGGAAGAGAGTTTCTTTCTGGATGTCTGCCTGTCTCTGGGCTCCAGTTTCTATTCTAGGTGTGATGTAAACCCTTCTTGCTTAGCGTGTTCCCCCACCCATTTCTAGAGATGAGAAGATTTGGCATGAGGAAACCTGCATGGTTTACATGCCAGAATTGGTGAATCTATATGGGATGGCTGAGTCACTGGTCACCCTCCTATTCAGTAGCATTCTTTAACTGTCTTTAAAATCAGCTTGGTTCAAGGGAAAAGGAGGTTGAGATAAGTAGGTATCGAATCACTAGCTAGGGGTGTTTAGAGTAAGGCACTCAGCTTTTCTTGGCTACTTTTATAAATATGAGATCAAATGGGGCTAAAGTGAGAAAAACATGTTGTAGGGTTGTGAGTGTGTCTCTGTAAAGCCAACTCAGGTAAAGGAAGTAACAAAGGATGCTGACAAATACTTTATCGGGCGTCACATACAGGCATCGGCCAGATAATTGTGGGTGAATCATTCTGTCTCTCAAAGACTCGGTTTCTCCTATGGGAAAGGAGAGGAACGGTAACTGTTCTTCCTGCTGGCATGGTTGTTACAAATAACTAACAAAATAAGCTATTCTATTTATTCTATTTGAATGTTTATCATACTAATTGGTCAATGGTCTATACTTATGGATTGTCTCCCTTCTATCTATTTCCTCTGACCCTTCTTTAGTAAAAAAAAAAAAAAGAAGCTAAAATGGAGAGGAAAAAAAAGTAATACATTAAAGAAAATGCCTAATATAACCATAATCCTATTATCAAACAAAACAACCCTGATGTCCGGTGCACAGATTCCCAGTCCTCTTTTGAACAGACTTGTGTCTAATAAGGCTGGGGCTCTGGCATGGATAGAACTGGGGGAGCATCACCAAGCTGAGGGTCCCTGTTCAGAAAGCCACACGCAGAAGAACTTCTGGTCTTGAGGGAAAAGTTCTTGGGGCAGATGTAGCTGGGGCCATTTTCTATATCCAGTGACCTCAGACACAGGCAGCAGCTTTAGCTCTCCTTCTCGCCCCAGTGGCAAACCCTGCAAAAACACACTTGCCCAACCTTTCCGGGGTCTCAAATTTTAATCTGCAAGAGTTGTGAAACTACCTCTTCATTCTCGAGCCTATTTCCTTAGGAGCATGGCCTACTAGGCCTGTGTAATGCTTCATTGGTTGCCCGCAGGCGGAAGATAATATAGGAAGGAGGAGGGATTGATTCCTTATTTCTGCACAAGTAATGGGAGTTTCCTAGACCTAGACATTAAACCATCACCCTTCAATCAGTTTGTTTTACCTTGGTGCCTTCTGTGTTGCTGTGATACTGAAAGCTGTACCACCCGGATTTCAAATACCAACAGGGTTACCCTTGGTGGTTAAGTTTCTCTGGAGCTTCCAGACTAAGACAGACTAGGAAGAAAGGTCTGGTGATCTACTTCCAAAAATTAATCATTGAAAACCTTATGTATCACAATGGTACATTGTCTGACTCTTTGCTTTGGACACCAGACATCATGTTTGGTGAAGGAGGGGGCCAGCAGGGGTGAAGGAGACCCTCGGTAAAATAGATTGACACAACAGCTGCAAAGGTGGACTTGAATATGCTGGTGATTGTGAGGGTGGTGCATGACCTGGCAACTTTTTGTTCTGTTCTCGTGAGTCAAAGTTGACCTGACAGCAGCTGTCTGTGCATCTGTTTATTCTATTTGAATGTTTATCATGCTTACTTGCCAGTGGTCTATTCTTAGTAACCATCTTCCTTGTATCCATTTCCTCTGACCTTATTAAATCAAAAAGAAGCTAAAGAGGCGGGGCCGAGATGGCTGACTAGGTAGAAGCTACCTCAGATCCCTCTTGCAACAAAGACTTGGAAAAACAAGTGAATCGATCACATACATGACAGTCTACGGACCCTGACCATCAAACACAGATCTAAAGAGTTGACCTGAGTGAGAGATGCTCAGCCAGTGCAAGCAGGCTGCACACTGATGTGACTAATGAGAGAACGAACAACCATGGGGAAGCAGCGACTCTTTTCGGAGCCTGGAGCCAGCGTCCCAGTCAGAAAACCTTGGCACCGGGCTTTGGACTGGGCGCAGGGGAGCTGAGCTCGGCATCCTGAGACAGCGCAAACACGGGATGCAGCCCTAGCCCCCAGAAGTGACCTCAGGGGAAGCCCAGCCAGTGCACGCTGTCAGCGCAGTGACGCAGCTGACAGGATGAGAAGTCACCAGGAGGCAGCGACTGGTTTTGGAGCCTGGAGTGCGGCGTCCCAGCCGGGGAACCTTGGCGCTGGGCTTTGGACTGGGAACGGAGGAACTGACCATGGCTCCTGAGACAGCACAAGCACAGGACGGGGGCCTGACCCTCGGGGACAATCTCGACCCAGCCAAAGCACACAGGCTACACGCCCCTCGGGAATCTCAGATAAAACAGTCATCACCAAGCAAGATAAGTAACTTTGTCTATATTCCGGGGTGCTACTCTCTCCTATCTATCTGATCCCTCCCCTCCCCTTCCCAGGCGGCTTCATTAACATTGGAATTTCCTGGGCCAGAGAGTGAAGTGCTCTGAGGTTTTTTTTTTGTTTGTATGGTTTTGTTTTTTCCTAACTCATTCTCCTGGCCTGAGAGAAGCAGCGACAAAAAACCCAGGGACCAAAAATCTTTCCCTGACTTCCTTAAATTGAACTAAAAATACAGAACCAGCTCCAGCCAAGCATGTGAGATCCACAGTCATGGGCTTTCATCCCTACAGGGAATAAGGTGGCTATTATAATACAAAGGCAATTCTGATACTGACCTGACTGTAATTGTTTTAGCAGATTACTGGAAAGACAAGTTTCCCAGGTCTCATATCTCTACCTATTAAACAGAGCCCTCACTGACCCACAACGGGGATCTGAGGGCTGAAGCTCCACCCAAACCACCTAGCCTCCTGCCATAGGAGTCGGAGGATAGTGACATCTACGAGTCTGTAAAGGTACATGCATTGGGTGCCTAAGGTACAGCTGCAGAGCCCACCCACCAAAGTGCTTTAGGAATAGAAACACACCTATCTCACTGGCACCTGGGGGGAACCTGTCAGCATCCTGCCCCCCCCTGGAGTGTGACCCCCTGCTGCTACTAGAATCTGGTGCACACAACTATCACCGCTGCTCCTCTAAGTGAATAGGTGACAGTCTACACCACACGGGAGACCGAAAATCAAATTCTACTCAAGAATAGTGAGTAGACTCTTAGGCTTATATACCTGGTAACAACCCAAACCAGCTGGTAATAGGACATAAGTGATTCAAAGGCTACAACAATCAAGACAGCGCAATCTAGTAGCCCATCTAAGTATATTGAAAATAACAAAACAAGATAAGACTCAGTGAGCAAATATAAAATAAAACATTACGATATCTTATAGATGGCTCAGAGACAGCAGTCGATATCAAACCACATAAAGAAGCAGACCGTGATTGCTTCTACAACTCCCCAAATTAAAGAATCAAAATCTTTCCCAAACGAAGATACAATTCTGGAATTGCCAGATGCAGAATATAAAAAACTAATTTACAGAATACTTCAAGACATCAGGGATGACCTCAAATATGAAATAAGGCAATCTACAGAAAAAGCCAAGGAACACACTGATAAAGCAGTTGAAGAAATAAAAAAGATTATTCAAGAACATAGTAGAAAAATTAATAAAAAAAATTAATAAGCTGCAAGAATCCATAGAGAGACAGCATTCAGAAATGCAAAAGATTAACAGTAAAATTACAGAATTAGACAACTCAATAGGAAGTCAGAGGAGCAGAATCGAGGAATTGGAATGCAGAGTGGGGGAGGTGGAGGATAAGGCAATTGACACCAATATAGTTGAAGAAAAATCAGATAAAAGATTAAAAAAAAATGAAGAAACTCTGAGAATCACGTGGGACTCTATCAAGAAGAATAACTTGTGTGGGATTGGAGTCCCAGAACAGGGAGGGATAACAGAAAATACAGAGAGAATAGTTGAAGATCTGTTGGCAGAAAACTTCCGTGACATCATGAAAGATGAAAGGATATCTATCCAAGAAGCTCATCGAACCCCATATAAGATTGATCCAAAAAGAAAATCACCAAGACATATTATCATCAAACTTGCCAAAACCAGAGATAAAGAGAAAAATTTAAAAGCAGCCAGGGATCAAAGAAAGGTCTCCTACAAAGGAGAATCAATAAGTTCAGACTACTCAGCAGAAACCATGCAGTCAAGAAGGCAATGGGATGACATATATAGAGCACTGAAGGAGAAAAACTGCCAGCCAAGGATCATATATCCAGGAAAACTCTCTCTCAAATATGAAGGTGAAATTAAAACATTTACAGATAAACACAAGCTTAGAGAATTTGCGAAAACCAAACCAAAGCTACAAGAAATACTAAAGGAAATTGGTCAGAAAATCAATAATACCAGATACCAACACAACACAAGGTCACAGAACAGAACATACTGATATCAACTCAAATATGGAAATCACAAAACAAATTAAGATTAATTTTAAAAAGAAAAAAATGCTGAAAACAGGGAATCATTGAAGTCATTATGTAAAAGGTCACAATAATCAAGAAGAGGGACTAAATACAGGAGACATAGAACTGCCATATGGAGAGGAAAAAAGGCGATATAGGACAATACAAGTTAGGTTTTTACTTAGAAAAATAGGGGTAAATATTAAGGTAACCACAAGGAGGTCTAACAATTCCATAACTCAAAATAAAAACCAAGAAAAACATAACAACTCAGCAAACATAAACTCAAATACTATGAAAATGAGGAACATACAGTTTACAAAGAAAAACATCTCAGCACAAAAAAAGTAAGTGGAAAAATGAAATTGTCAACAACACACACAAAAAGGCATCAAAATGACAGCACTAAACACATAAAAAAAAACCACATACTTATCTATAATTATGCTGAATGTAAATGGACTAAATGCACCAATAAAGAGACAGAGAGTCTCAGACTGGATAAAGAAACAGGATCCGTGTATATGCTGCCTACAAGAGATACACCTCAGACTTAGAGACACAAACTAAAACTCAAAGGATGGAAAAAAATATGTCAAGCAAACAACAATCAAAAAAGAGCAGGAATAGCAATATTAATTTCTGACAAAATAGACTTTAAAGTTAAATCCACCACAAAGGATAAAGAAGGACACTACATAATGATTAAAGAGACAGTAGTCCAGGAAGATATAACCATATTAAATATTTATGCACCCACTTTAACAGAACTGAAAAGTGAGATGGACACCTCCACAATTATAGTAGGAGACTTCAACACACCACTTTCAGAGAAGGACAGGACTACCAGTAAGAAGCTCAATAGAGACATGGAAGACCTAATTGCTACAGTCAACCAAGTTGACCTCATAGACTTATACAGAACGCTCCACCCAACAGGTGCAAAGTATACTTTTTTTTCTAGCGCACATGGAACATTCTCTAGAATAGATCACATATTAGGTCATAAAACAAACTTTTGCAGAATCCAAAACATCAAAATATTACAAAGCATCTTCTCAGACCACAAGGCCATAAAAGTGGAAATCAATAACAGAAAAATCATGGAAAAGAAATCAAATACTTGGAAACTGAACAATACCCTGCTGAAAAAAGACTGGGTTATAGAAGACATTAAGGAGGGAATAAAGAAATTCATAGAATGCAATGAGAATGAAAATACTTTTTATCAAAACCTCTGGGACACAGCAAAAGCAGTGCTCATAGGTCAATTTATATCAATAAATGCACACATACATAAATAAGAAAGAGCCAAAATCAGAGAACTGTCCCTAAAACTTGAACAAATAGAAAGCGAGCAACAAAAGAATCCATCAGGCACCAGAAGAAAACAAATAATAAAAATTGGAGCTGAACTAAATGAAGTAGAGAACAGAAAAACAATTGAAAGACTTAACAAAGCCAAAAGCTGATTCTTTCAAAAAATTAACAAAATTGATAAACCATTGGCCAGACTGACTAAAGAAATACAGGAAATAACCCGAATGAGAAACGAGATGGGCCATATCACAACAGACCCAACTGAAAATAAAAGAATCATATCAGATTATTACGAAAAATTGTACTCTAACAAATTTGCAAACCGAGAAGAAATGGATGAATTCCTAGAAAAACACTAGCTACCTAAACTAACACAATCAGATTTAGAACAACTAAATAGACCCATAACAAAAAAAGAGATTGAAACGATAATCAAAAAATTCCCAACAAAAAAAAAAGCCCTGGCCCGGACGACTTTACTGCAGAATTCTACCAAACTTTCAGAGAAGTGTTAACACCACTACTACTAAAGGTATTTCAAAGCATAGAAAATGACGGAATACTGCCTAACTCATTCTATGAAGCCACTATATCCCTGATACCAAAACCAGGTAAAGACATCATAAAAAAAGAAAATTACAGACCTATATCCCTCATGAACATAGATGCAAAAATCCTCAACAAAATTCTAGCCAATAGAATTCAACAACATATGAAAAAAATAATCCACCATGACCAAGTGGGATTTATGCCAGGTGTACAAGGCTGGTTTAATATTAGAAAAACCATTATTGTAATCCACCATATAAATAAAACAAAAGATAAAAACCACATGATCTTATCAATTGATGCAGAAAAGGCATTTGACAAAGTCCAATACCCATTTATGATAAAAAACTCTCAGCAAAATAGGAATTGAAGGAAAATTCCTCAACATAATAAAGGGGTTTTTTATACAAAGCCAACAGCCAACATCACTTTAAATGGAGAGAGACTGAAAGCATTTTCCTTGAGAACAGGAACCAGACAAGGATGCCCTTTATCACTGCTCGTATTCAACATTGTGCTAGGGGTCCTAGCCAGAGCAATTAGGCTATACAAAGAAATAAAGGGCATCCAGATTGGCAAGGAGGAAGTAAAATTATCTCTGTTTGCAGATGACATGATCTTATACACAGAAAACCCTAAGGAATCCTCCAGAAAACTACTGAAACTAATAGAAGAGTTTGGCAGAGTCTCAGGTTATAAAATAAACGTACAAAAATCACTTGGATTCCTCTACATCAACAAAAAGAACATCGAAGAGGAAATCATGCAATCAATACCATTCATAGTAGCCCCCAAGAAGATAAAATACTTAGGAATAAATCTTACCAAAGATGTAAAAGACCTATACAAAGAAAACTACAAAGTACTACTGCAAGAAACTAAAAAGGACCTACTTAAGTGGAAAAACATACCTTGCTCATGGATAGGAAGACTTAACATAGTAAAAATATCTATTCTACCAAAAGCCATCTATACATACAATGCACTTCCGATCCAAATTCCAATGACATTTTTTAATGTGATGGAGAAACAAATCACTAACTTCATATGGAAGGGAAAGAAGCCTCAGATAAGTAAAAAAAAAAAAAGTAAAGCATTACTGAAAAAGAAGAAGAAAGTGGGAGGCCTCACTCTACCTGATTTTAGAACCTATTATACAGCCACAGTGGTCAAAACGGCCTGGTACAGCAACAGGCACGTAGACCAATGGAACAGAATTGAGAACCCAGATATAAATCCATCCACATATGAGCAGCTGATATTTGACAAAGGCCCAGTGTCAGTTAATTGGGGAAAAGATAGTCTTTTTAACAAATGGTGCTGGCATAACTGGATATCCATTTGCCAAAAAAGGAAACAGGACCCATACCTCACACCATGCACAAAAACTAACTCCAAGTGGATCAAGGACCTAAACATAAAGACTAAAATGATAAAGATCATGGAAGAAAAAATAGGGACAATGTTAGGAGCCCTTATACAAGGCATAAACAGAATACAAAACATTACCAAAAATGACAAAGAGAAACCAGATAACTGGGAGCTCCTAAAAATCAAACACCTATGCTCATCTAAAGACTCCACCAAAAGAGTAAAAAGACCACCTACAGATTGGCAAAAAATTTTCAGCTATGACACCTCCAACCAGTTCCTGATCTCTAAAATCTATATGACTCTGTTAAAACTTAACCACAAAAAGACAAACAACCCAATTAAAAAGTGGGCAAAGGATATGAACACGCACTTCATTAAAGAAGATATTCAGGCAGCTAACAGATACGTGAGAAAATGCTCTCGATAATTACCCATTAGAGAAATGCAAATTAAAACTATGATGAGATTCCATCTCACTCCAACCAGGCTGGCATTAATCCAAAAAACACAAAATAATAAATGTTGGAGAGGCTGTGGAGAGACTGGAACACTTATACACTGCTGGTGGGAATGTAAAATGGTACAACCACTTTGGAAATCTATCTGGCGTTTTCTTAAAAAGTTAGAAATAGAGAACTACCATACGACCCAGAAATCCCACTCCTTGGAATATACCCTAGAGAAATAAGAGCCTTTACACGGATAGATATATGCACACCCATGTTTATTGCGGCACTGTTTACAATAGCAAAAAGCTGGAAGCAACCAAGGTGTCCATCAACGGGTGAATGGTTAAATAAATTAGGGTATATTCACACAATGGAATACTACGCATAGATAAAGAGCAGTGACAAATCTGTGAAACATTTCATAACATGGAGGAACCTGGAAGGCATTATGCTGACTGAAATGAGTCAGAGGCAAAAGGACAAATATTGTATAAGACCACTATTATAAGATCTTGAGAAATAGTACTAACTGAGAAGAACACATTCTTTTGTCTTTAAGAGAGGGGGGAGGGAGGGAGGGTGGGAAAGGGTTATTTACTGACTAGTTAGTAGATAAGAACTATTTTAGGTGAAGGGAAGGACAATTCTCAATACAGGGAAGGTCAGCTCAACTGGACTGGACCAAAAGCAAAGAAGTTTCCGGGATAAACTGAATGCTTCTATGGTCAGCAGTGCAAGGGTGGGGGTTTGAGGACTATGGCTTAAGGGGACTTCTAAGTCAATTGGCAAAATAAATTCTATTTTGAAAACATTCTGCATCCCACTTGAAGTGTGGCGTCTGGGGTCTTAAATGGTAACAAGCGGCCATCTAAGATGCATCACTTGGTCTCAACCCACCTGGATCAAAGGAGAATGAAGAACACCAAGGTCACACGATAACTATGAGCCCAAGAGACAGAAAGGGCTACATGAACCAGAGACTTACATCATCCTGAGACCAGAAGAACTAGATGGTGCCCAGCCACAACCGATGAGTGCCCTGACAGGGAGCACAACAGAGAACCCCTGAGGGAGCAGGAGAACAGTGTGATGCAGACCCCAAACTCTCATAGAAAGACCAGACTTAATGGTCTGACTGAGACTAGAAGAATCCCGGCGGTCATGGTCCCCAAACCTTCTGTTGGCCCAGGATAGGAACCATTCCCGAAGACAACTCATCAGACATGGAAGGGACTGGACAGTGGGTTGGAGAGAGATGCTGACGAAGAGTGAGCTACTTGTGTCAGATGGACACTTGAGACTGTGTTGGCATCTCCTGTCTGGAAGGGAGAAGGAAGGGTAGAGAGGGTTAGAAACTGGCAAAACGGTCACGAAAGGAGAGACTGGAAGGAGGGAGCGGGCTGACTCATTAGGGGGAGAGTAAATGGGAATATGTAATAAGGTGCATATAAGCTTATATGTGACAGACTGACTTGTAAACTTTCACTTAAAGCACAATAAAAATTATTAAAAAAAAAAAAAGAAGCTAAAATGGAGGGGGGAAGAATTTAATATGCTAAAGAGAATGCCTAAAATAATCACAATCTTTTGTCTGTCTACCTACCTACCTACCTATGTATCTGTCTATCTATACATTAAAAACATGATTAGAATCTGTCTTAACCAAATAGTTGAGTGATTTTTTTCTTCTCTTTGAATCCTTAACCCCAAACCATTTTACCTATTGCTAGCTTGTTCAGATAGTGGTCTGATCTCAAACATTCCCCCCATGGAAATGCAAAATAAAATGAGACACTTACCTGTACACTTACCTTCCAGAGAAAAATATAGCAGACTTGTTTCTAGCGTTTCAGGAAAGTCTGTTCAGCTGAATTAAAAACGATGAATTACTTCGTTACCTTTTGCTGCATCGTGTTGAGGCCACTTTATTTATGTATCTGTATCTATACTCTTAATTATGTATTGAAGGAAGATATAATGCTGACATTGAGGTATGATTGAGCAGAAAAGAAGAGAAAAAGGTTTTCTGTTTTGATACAAATCTGTGAATGTGATTACTCTGAAGTAGCTGATCTCAAAATATTTTAATATTTTATTATTATGTATGCGTCAACACAGGACCTGATTCATGAATGAATAACTCTGACTGATTCATTCAAGAAATGTATTGAGTATCTCTTGTGGCAGGTAATGGGGGACCTGGGATGTATCATACACAGCTCCCTTCTTTCTAGGAGACTGTAATTTAGTCAGGGAGACAGACGTGGAAGCAAATAATAACAAAGAAACATGATTAGTGCTATAGTAAAGGTATACAGCAGTCAAGAAATCAAGTGGTATATTGGGCAAAAGACCTCTTTTAAGTTTTAAAAGGCAAAGATGTCACTTTGGTGACTAAGGTGTACCTGACCCAAACCATGATATTTTTCATCACCTCATAAATATGTGAAAGCTGGACAATAAAAAATAAGCCAGAGGGATTGATGCATTTGAATTACGGTGTTGGTGAAAAATATTAAATATACCATGGACTGCCACAAAAATGAACAAGTCGATCTTAGAAGAAATACAACCAAAACGTTTCTTAGAAATGAGGATGATGAGGCTTTGGTTCACTATCTTTGGACATGTCATCAAGAAAGACCAGTTGCTAGAAAAGGACATCATGGTTGATAAAGTAGAGGGTCAGTAAAGGCTAAGGAAGCCCTCAGTGAGATAGGTTGACACTATAGCCCAAACAGTGGACTCAGGCATAGCAGCAATCACAAAGATGGCATAGGATTGGGCGACATTTTGTTCTGTTATGCATAAGGTTACTATGCATCTGAGTCAACTTTGCAGCACCTAACAACAACAACAAAGGTATGAAGAGACTGATGTGGATGTATGGAGGAAATTACTAGTTTGCCTAGGGAGTCAGTCAGCCAGCAGAGGCTTTATCGAGGACCAAAAACCAAACTAAACCCACTGCAGTTGAGTCGATTCCGACTCATAGCGATCCTATAGGACAGGTAGAACTGCACCGTAGAGTTTCCAAGGAGCGCCTGGTGGATTCGAACTGCCAGCGTGTTTGGTTAGCAGCCATAGCATTTAACCACTACGCCACCAGGGTTTCCGAGATAGTATTTAATTCTGATCTCAAAGGATGGGAAGGTACTTTCTGGGCAAAGAAGGAAGGAAGAGCAATCCAGGAAGTTCTTCTCTTACATAGGGCTTAGGTGTGTGCTGTGCTTATCCTAGGCAGACAATAAATATTTGTCAAACTTAACCGAACATACCTACTCTTCAAAATATGGTGCCTTTGAATGTGATATGCTTGCCCCCAGAGATTTTGCTGCAGAGAATCACTTGCTTTATTCATGTACATCTGTTATTTGAGCCAATTCTTTCTTGTGTTCTGATCATACTCCAACATACCATGAAGTTGTATGCCATGACAACCCATGTGCCAAATTTGTTTCTTGAATCTACCTTTTCCATAGTTTGTGCAACATATTTCTAGCATTCTGCCTGGCTGAGGACTTTGCACACAGTAGATACTCAGGAAGTACTTCTTGAATGAATAAACACAGATTCTTATTATGGGATCTTTGCCAGGTCTAAGGCTGAATGAAGGAGCCCTGATGGCACAGTGGTTAAGTGCTCAGCTGCTAACAAAAAGGTTGGCCGTTCAAAATCATCCAACAGCTCCTCGGGAGAGAAGACCTTGCAATCTACTCCCATAAAGATTACAGCCTCGAAAACCCTATATGGCAGTTCTACTCTGCCACATGGAGTCACTGTGAATTGAAATTGACTCGATGACACACAACGGCAACAACGACAAGGCTGAGTAGGATATCACAACCATGGAAAGCTTTGATCAAATAGCCGTTGACATTCCATTATTGGGACGGGAGTGAGGGTATTGAAGAGAGATTTTTTAAAGATGTCTCTCTCTTTATCTTTCTCATCCGCCCTGCATTCTTTCTTATGCACCACATTTTGAAGAAGGTACTTCTGGGAGAGCATTTCATTGAGTCATCTAGGCAATAAAATGTGTTTTTCTTGCAGGTCATTGCTCTAGACATCAGAGCTCAGTCCTGACCACAGCTAACTTGAGCTGGGCTGAAGACCTGTCCCAAGGGTAACCAATTCAGGCTGCCCGGTAGGCTGTGGCAGATGGTCTTGGAAAATCAAGGTGGTCCATTGATATTTCTCTCATAAGAATTTGAGTTTTGAAACTTACAAGACTGAATGAATTGGTAGTGTACTCTGCGACTGAAAGGTCCCAAGGAGCTCAGACTGGGCCGGCCTTTGGGCCCAGGCTAGCAGGAGTTTTGAGGAAGCCAATCAGTAGGGAGAACTGACACAGCAATCTGGAGAGCGAAGCGGAGGTACCGTGACAGGGGGTGGCCCCATGGCCTCTGAGAAAGACCAGCCCTGGATCCCAATCAGTTTGCATGAGGCTGTGGTTCTGTTTCTTATTCTTGAACTTCCACGCAGATGTGTTAAGCATATATATTATGCATTAAACATTTTACATGCATTATCTAATTTGTTCCTCATTGAACAGATGGGAAGACCGAGGCACAAAGGTTAAGTGCTTGCCCAAAGTCAATCTTCTGTTAAATGGTAGAGCAAGGAATGAAACCCTGAAGACTCAGCTCCCCAGCCGGTGCTCTTAACTGCCTTTGGGTGTCTGTGCTTCTATCCCAGCTTTCAGAAATCTCTATTTTTTTTTCCTTTGGAGGAAACTGAGTATGTCTCCATTTTCTATGTCTGAGAAACAGATGCAGAATTGATTGGCCAAATAAATAATAGGCTTGAAGGACTTTGCCAAGTCTTTTGATTTATTCTTTATTCAGTTAATGTGAAAATTAAAGCAATTTCTGATAAATCATGGAGCTGTTGTTTTTGTGTACATTTTTCTGAAAGCATTTGTATATTTCACAACAAAATGGCTCCTTTTTTTTTTTTTTTGAATTACAGCAAACTTGTGTTTTACAATGTCGAGCCGTGATATTCTAGCACCTTCTACTAAATTCAGCCTTCGCATTGGTTGAGACCAGTGGCTTGACTGTTCCTCCAGCCATCTGCCTTTATTGGGAAGACTTAGCCACTGTACTATAATAAAACAATTTCAAGGTTGACATATTAGCAAACAAGCCCTTCCCTGAACTTACTTTATCTTCTAAAGTAACAGTCTTCATTTTTTGGGAGACTTTGTATACAAAGGCATCTTTAAGGCTTAAAGTCCAAATAATAGTGCAGTATATAAATTTCGGTACAAAACCTTCAAGGATCATACCTAATATTCAGATCCTGAAAGTCCACAGAGAACACTCTCTCAGATACCTGACTGTGTTTCTGGAAAAGGGAATATATGTGGGGTTGAATAAATCATGTGGAGTATTTGAATTATAGGTTATGATTTTTTTCAAGCATCCATTTATGTAACAAAAGGAAGAAGGCTGGCAGTAGAAGATACACCCTACTGAGTTAGTAATAGAGGGTGTGATTTTAAAGTGCCCACTACAGACGTGTGCTTTACCTGCTAATTTGGAGCAGGTTCCTCAGGTGAGCATACGTGTTTCTGCAAAGACTGAAATGTCTCTAAAGAAACACATTCCTGGTGAAAATTTAGGTTTGCAAAGGAAAAAATACAAAGTATTACATCTAAATCCCATACAGGTTGTCAAATCAGACACAAGGAAATCTGAAAATTAAATGCTCTGAAAAGAGTTCCTATTTTTAACTTGGGGGGAAAAACCCATCAATCAAGTTTGATGCCTGTGGTGTTCATATGCAGCGTTGCTTTGTATATAAGAGCATATCTGTCCAATTAAGCATCTAATTGGTAATCATGGATTATTAATTATTTGAATGGAGGCTTTAACTGATATAATTTCTGAAGCTCTAGATCATGTAACAGTATTTTTATAGTGACAGAAGGAAAAGAGACACGGCCATGACTGTAAATTGCCACAGCTTTGGATCGTACAGAGTCATATTAGTACTGGCTTTTTTCCCCCTAGGTGCTTGAAGGGCTCCTAAGTGCCAAGTCATTGTGTATTTAGCTGCCAAGGTAAATGTAAGCCATTAGGGGAGCAGTGTGGAGTGGCTTCTGCTGTGCTGTTTTTCACTTTGTTTTGCATATTGCCTGGATCCATAATAGTGTGATTGGCGTTTTCAGTGAAGATACACAGTGTACATGTGTGGTTTTTTTAATTTTTAAGTCAGTTACTGCCTTGTAATAATAATCACTTACATTTATTTAGCACTTACATTTTCTAAATCACTTTCGTATTGTTTGTTTTTGTTAACTCTGTTGAATTGGACTCCCAACTCATGTCGACCCCATGCACAGAGGTATCAGACCATTGTGACCCATACGGTTTTTATTGACTGAATTTTTGGATGTAGATTGCCAGGCTTTTCTTCGTAGCCTGTTTTAGTCTGGACCCGCCACTGAAACATGTTCAGCATCAGAGCAACACGTAAGCCTCCACTGACTGACAAACAGGCTGTGGTAGCTGGGCTTGAATTGCGTTGGCCTGGAATCGAAACTGAGTCTCCCGCATGGAAGGCAAGAATTCAACCACTGAACCACCCCTGTACCCTGCTTTCGTGTGTGTTACTTATTTAGTTCTCACAACAACAGAAGGTAGAGATTAGTCTACCAGAAGCCAACGAGGGAAGGGAGAGATTCCTGGTAAAGATTGGGGGTGGTGGTAAGAAGGAGGACTGGTACCTTGTTCCCCCGTTGGATGACCAGGGCAGGAGAAAAGTGACTTAAAGAGAGATGGCATGATGGGGCATCCAGAGAGAAGGGATCCAAGACAGCCTCCATCTTCCTTTCAACCAAGTCCCAGTTCCCAGGAAGTACTGAGGATGGATCTCACAAATGCTTGCAGGCCCAGGGCTTGGACGTAAACGACAGATGAGGTAGGGGCTACAGTCTTGCTGGGACCTCTGCAGCATGGTATGCAAAGAGGCACTCACTTCCAAAGAGTGATGCTCCTAGCTAGGGGTCTGCCAGAAGATGAGGCCACATCTTACAAGGAACCAGAGACCTTTTTTTAATTTTTTGGCTAAAGAATTCATCTAGGAGGTTTTGTGTGTGTGTGTGTGTGTGTGTGTGTTTTACCAACCAACCAAAACCAAAAAACCCACTGCCATTGAGTTAATTCTGACTCATAGTGACCCCATAGGGTTTCCAAGGCTGTAAGTCTCTATGCAAGCAGACTGCCACATCTTTCTCCCACAGAGCTACTGGTGGTTTCCAGCTGCCAAACTTTCTGTTAGCAATCGATCGCTTTAACCACCACACCACCAGGGCTCCTTCTTAACCAACTAAACCAAACTCAAATAGTGGCTTTACTTTCTACCTTCTTGTAGTTATGTTCAATTTGCACATAATTTGTATGTCTCAGGTACATACAAACATGTATGTACATACACACATTCTCTTTATGCTATATGCACATAAATTGAAATCTGCTGTATTAATATTACATCTTTTAATCTGTATGTTTAATATCCTGTTTAAAATACAAGCACACCAAAAGCTGTGATTGCCTTTTCTATTTTTCTGTTATCCTCCCACTTGGTCCATCTTGACTATGGCGTATAAAAAGACTGCAGACTAGGTGATTGTACTGAAGGATCCGTTGGCACTGCAGCCTGACAACAGCCAGTCACAAATGATGACTGAGAAAGAGTTGTTGGAAGGGAAGACAGACAGACAGCCATGTAAATTGTTTCCATGTACTCTTACGGTTACTTAGTATTTGAATTGGAAAACCCCTGATTATATACTTTTTTTAAATATAATTTTTTTATTTTGTTGTTGTTGAGGACATACACGACAAAACAAAACATACACCAATTCAGCAGTTCCCGCTTGTACCATTTAGTGACGTTGACTACACCCTTGGAGTTGCACCATCATTCTCACCTTCCTTTTCTGCGTTGTTCCTCCACTGTTCGCTTCCCTATTTACTGCCTCCTAAGGTTCCTATCTTGTCTTTTGAGTTGCTGTTGTCCATTTGATCACATATGGATAGTTCTTAAAAGAGCACAGGGCTCGAGGCTGATGTTTTTTACTAGTTAAGCTAAACTATTGTTTGGTTTTAAGAAGGCTTCAGGGATATTTTTGGTTTAAGGTTTAAATATTATCTCAGGACAGTAGTTTCAGGGGCTCATCCAACCTTCATGGCTCCAGGTAGTCTGGAGTCCATGAGAATTTGAAATTCTGTTCTGTATTCTCCCCCTTTTGATCAGGACTCTTCTATGGGCTCTTTGATCACAGTGTTCAGTAATGGTAGCTGGGCACCATCCAGTTCTTCTGGTGTCATGGCAAATGAGGCAGTTGTTCATGGAGGCAATTAGCCACACGTTCCACATCCTTCTCCTATTCCTTACTCTCCTTTTTCCTCTCTTGTTCCAGGCAAATAGAGACCAATCGTTGTGCCTTGAATGGCTGCTTACAAGCTTCTAAAACCCTAGGCACTATGCATTGAACTAAGACGTAGAACAGAGGTACTAAACATGTTACTAGGTCAGTTAACTGGGATGTCCCAGGAAATCATGACCCTAAACCCCCAAAACAAGAAACCAAATCCCATGAGGTTTTTAGCTGTACAGAAGCAGCCTCAGCAGCTACTCTTTTTTTTTTTTTTTGCCATTTTTGTAAACATATCACACAACTTTTGCCAATTCAGCTTTTACAAGTGTACAACTTATTGACAGCAATTACAATAATCATCTATGCAATCCTACCCCTAATCAATGTGATATTTCCATCATCACTAACCCTTCTTTCCTATACCTCCTGCCCGTGGTAAAAAAAAAAAAAAGTTGCTGTTGAGTTGATTCCAACTAATCGCGATCCAATAGGACAGAGTAGAACTGCCCCATAGGGTTTCTAAGGAGTGGCTGGTGGATGGAATTGTTGACCTATAGGTTAGCAGCTGAGCTCTTGACCACTGTACCACCAGGACCCTCCTGCCCCTGGTAACTGCTAATAAACTTTGTTCTCTATACATTTGTCTTTTCCTGTCTTTTTTATATAAGTCAGGCCGTACAATATTTGTCCTTTTGTCATTGACTTATTCACTCAGCATGATGTCTTCCAGCTGCACCTGTATTGTAGCATGTATCAAGACTTCATTTCTCCTCCTAACCAAAAAAAAAAAAAAAACCAAACCTGTTGCTGTTGAGTCGATTCGACCCATATAGGTCAGAGTAGAACTGCCCCATAGAGTTTCCAAGGAGCGCCTGGTGGGTTTGAACTGCTGACCTTTTGGTTAGCAGCTGTAGCACTTAACCACTACGCCACCAGGGTTTCCTTTCTCCTCCTAGTTAAGCGGTATTCCATTGTGAGGTGTGCCACATTTTGTTGTATCCATTTATCTGTTGATGGTCATTTAGATTCTTTCCCCCTTTTGGCTGTTGCGCAGGTGCTGCACTGAACATTGGTATTCAGGTCTCTGCTTTCATGTCTTTTGGGTATATACCTAGGAGTGGAATTCCTGGATCATATGGTAGTTCTATTGCTGTGGAGTTGATTCCAGCTCATAGTGACTCTATACAACAGAGCAGAACTGCCTTGTACGGTTTCCAAGAAGCGGCTGGTGGATTGAAGCTACCTACCGATCCTTTGGTTAGCAGTCAATTGCTTGAACCACTGAGTCACCAGGACTCTATTTAGCTACCCTACTGACAGTGAAATGGCATCTCACTGTGGCTTTGATTTGCACCTTTCCAATGGCTAATGACATTGAGCAAATTTTGATGTGTTTGTTAGCCATTTGAGTATCGTCTTTGGTGCAATATCTACTCAAGTCCATTGCCCATTTTATGAATGGACTATTTGTCTTTTTGTTGTGAAGCTATTGAAGTTTCATATATATTTTGGTTATTAGGTTCTTGTTGGATATAAGATTTCCGAAGTATTCTACGAGTCGGTGGCTCCTGTTTTCACTTTTTAAAAAAAAAATTTTTATTGTGCTTTAAGTGAAAGTTTGCAAATCAAGTCAGTTTCTCATACAAAAATTTGTATACACCTGGCTGTATACTCCTAATTCCTCTTCCCCTGATGAGACAGCCTGCTCCTCCCCTCCACTCTCTCTTTTCGTGTCCATTCCACCAGCTTCTAACCCCCTCTTCCCTCTTATCTCCCTTCCAGATAGGAGATGGCAACATAGTCTCAAGTGTCTACTTGATCCAAGAAGCTCATTCTTCACCAGCAACTTCTTCTATCCCATTGTCCAGTCCAATCCCTGTCTGAAGAGTTGGCTTTGGGAATGGTTCCTGTCCTGGGCTAACAGAAAGTCTGGGGGCCATGACCACCAAGGTCCTTTTATCTCAGTCAGATCATTAAGCCTTGTCTTTTTATGAGAATTTGGGTCTGCATCCCACTGTTCTCCTGCTCCCTCAGGGGTTCTTTGTTGTGTTCCCTGTCAGGGCAGTCATTGGTTGTAGCTGAGCACCATCTAGTCCTTCTGGTCTCAGGATGATGTAGTCTCTGGTTTATGTGGCCCTTTCTGTCACTTGGGCTCATAATTACCTTGAGTCCTTGATGTTCTTCATTCTCCTTTGCTCCAGGTAGGTTGAGACCAATTGATGCATCTTAGGTGGCCGCTTGCTAGCGTTTAAGACCCCAGATGCCGCTCTTCAAAGTGGGATGCAGAATGTTTTCTTAATAGATTTTATTATGCCAATTGACTTAGATGTCCCCTGCAGTCATGGTCCCCAAACCCCCGCGACTCCTATGCTGGCCTTTAAAGCATTCAGTTTATTCAGGAAACTTCTTTGCTTTTGATTTAGTCCAGTTGTGCTGACCTCTACTGTATTGTGTGTCTTTCCCTTCTCCTAAAGTAGTTCTTATCTACTATCTAATTAGTGAATATCCCTCTCCCCCCCATAACCATCAAAGAATATTTTCTTCTCTGTTTAAACTATTTCTCCAGTTTTTATAATAGTGGTCCTATACAATATTTGTCCTTTTACAACTGACTAAATTCACTCAGCATAATACCTTCCAGATTCCTCCATGCTATGAAATATTTCACAGATTCATCACTGTTCTTCATCAATGCGTAGTATTCCATTGTGTGAATATACCATAATTTATTTATCTGTTCATCCATTGATGGGCACCTTGGTTGCTTCCATCTTTTTGCTATCGTAAACAGTGCTGCAGTGAACATACGTGTGCATATATCTGTTCGTGTAAAGGCACTTATTTCTCTAGGATATATTCCAAGGAGTGGGATTGCTGGATCCTATGGTAGTTCTATTTCTATCTTTTCAAGGAAGCACCAAATTGAACTCCAAAGTGGTTGTACCATTTTACATTCCCATCAGCAGTGTGTAAGTGTTCCAGTCTCTCCACAACCTCTCCAACATTTATTATTTTGTGTTTTTTGGATTAATGCCAGCCTGGTTGGAGTGAGATGGAATTTCATTGTAGTTTTGATTTGCATTTCTCTAACGGCTAATGATGGTGAGCATTTCCTCATGTATCTGTTAGCTGCCTGAATGTCTTTGTTAGTGAAGTTTCTGTTCATATCTTTTGAGCATTTTTTAATTGGGTTATTTGTCTTTTTGCAGTTGAGTTTTACAGTATCACGTCGATTTTAGAGATCAGGCACTGATTGGAAATGTTATAGCTAAAAACTTATTCCCAGTCTGTAGGTAGTCTTTTTACTCCTTTGGTGAAGTCTTTGGGTGAGCATAGATGTTTGATTTTTAGGAGCTCGCAGTTATCTAGTTTTTCTTCTGCATTGTTAGTAATGTTTTGTATACTGTTTATGCCATGTATTAAGGCTCCTAATGTTATGCCTATTTTTTCTTCCATGATCTTCATCGTTTTAGATTTTATATTTAGGTCTTTGATCCATTTTGAGTTCATTTTTATGCATGGTGTGAGGTAGGGGTCTTGTTTCATTTTTTTGCAGGTGGATATCCAGTTATGCCAGCACCGTTTGTTAAAAAGACTGTTTTCCCAGTTTAACTGATTTGGGGCCTTTGTCAAATTTCAACTGCTCATATGTGGATGGATTTATGTCTGGATTCTCAATTCTGTTCCATTGGTCTGTGTATCTGATGTTGTACCAGTAGCAGGGTGTTTTGACTGCTGTGGCAGTATAATAGGTTCTAAAATCAGGTAGAGTGAGGCCTCTCATTTTGTTCTTCTTTTTCAGTAATGCTTTACTTATCCGGGCCTCTTTCCCTTCCATGTGAAGTTGGTGATTTGTTTCTCCATGTCATTAAAGAATGTCATTGGAATTTGGATCAGAATTGCATTAAATCTATAGATCACTTTTGGTAGAATAGACATTTTTGCAATGTTAAGTCTTGCTATCCATGAGCAAGGTATGTTTTCCCACTTATGGTTCTTTTGGTTCCTTTCAGAAGTGTTCTGTGGTTTTCTTTGTATGAGTCTTTTATGTGTCTGGTAAGATTTATTCCTAAGTATTTATCTTCTTGGGGGCTGCTGTAAATGATACTGATTTGGTGATTTCCTCTTCTATATTCTTTTTGCTGATGTAGAGGAATGCAGCTGATTTTTGTATGTTTATCTTGTATCCCAATACTCTGTTGAACTATTAGTTTTAGTAGTTTTCTGGAGGATTCCTTAGGGTTTTCTGTGTATAAGATCATGTCATCTGGAAATAGAGATACTTTTACTTCTTCCTTGCCAATCTTGATGCCCTTTATTTCTTTATTTAGCCTAATTGCTCTGGCTAGGACTTCCGGCAATATTGAATAAGAGTGGTAATAAAGGGCATCCTTGTCCAGTTCCCGATCTCAAGGGAATGCTTTCAGGCTCTCTCCATTTAGTATGATGCTGGCTATTGGCTTTGTGTAAATTTCCTTTATTATGCTGGGAAATTTTCCTTCTAGTCCTATTTTGCTGAGATTTATTATCATGTATGGGTGTTGAACTTTGTCAAATGCCTTTTCTGTATCAACTGATAAAATAATGTGATTCTTGTCTTTTGTTCTATTTATATGATGGATTATATTACTTGTTTTTCTAATGTTGAACCATCCCTGCATACCTGGTATGAATATTTGGTCATGGTGAATTTTTTTTTTTTTTTTTTGATACGATGTTGAATTCTGTTGGCTACAATTTTGTTGAGGACTTTGCATCTAAGTTCGTGAGGGGTATAGGCATGTAATTTTCTTTTTTTTTGTGGTGTCTTTACCTGACTTTGTTATCAGGGATATGCTGGCTTCATAGAATGAGTTTGGTAGTATTCTGTCCTTTTCTATGAGCTGAAATACCTGTAGTAGTAGTGGTGTTAACTCTTCTTTGAAAGTTTAGTAGAACTCTGCAGTGAAGCCTTCCAGGCCAGGGTTTTTTTTTGTTGGGAGTTTTTTGATTATCTTTTCAGTCTCTTCTTTTGTTATGGGCCTATTTAGTTGTTCTGCCTCTGTTTATGTTAGTTTAGGTAGGTAGCGTGTTTCTAGAAATTCATCCATTTCTTCTAGGTTTTCAAATATGTTAGAGTACAATTTTTCATAGTAATCTGATATGATTCTTTTAACTTCAGTTGGGTCTGTTGTAATATCGCCCATCTCATTTCTTATTTGGGTTATTTGCTTTCTCTCCTGTTTTTCTTTTGTCAGTTTGGCCAATGGTTTATCAATTTTGTTGATTTTTCAAAGAACCAGGTTTTGGTCTTGTTAATTCTTCAATTGTTTTTCTGTTTTCTGTTTCAGTTAGTTCTGCTCTAATTTTTATTATTTGTTTTCTTCTAGTGGCTGAGACTTTCTTTTGTTGCTCTCTTTCTTTGATTTTGGCCCTTTCTTCTTTTTGTATGTGTGCATTTACTGATATAAATTGACCTCTCAGCAGTGCTTACACTGTGTCCTAAAAGTTCTGATACGAAGTGTTTTCATTCTCATTGGATTCTGTGAATTTCTTTATTCCATCCTTAATGTCTTCTATAATCCTGTCTTTTTTGAGCAGGCTATTGTTCAGTTTCCAAGTGTTTGATTTCTTTTACTGCTTTTTCGGTTACTGATTTCTGCTTTTATGGCCTTATGGTCAGAGAAGAGGCTTTGTAATATTTCAGTGTTTTGGATTCTGCTAAGGCTTGCTTTATGACCTAATATGTGCTGTATTCTAGAGAATATTCCATGTGCACTGGAAAAGAAAGTATCATTGGCTACTGTTGGGTGGAGTGTTCTGTATATGTCTATGAGGTCAAGTTGGTTGATTGTGGCATTTAGATCTTCCATGTCTTTATTGCGCTTCTTTCTGGATGTCCTGTCTTTCACTGAAAGTGGTGAATTGAAGTCTCCTACTATTATTGTGGAGCTGTCTATCTCACTTTTCAATGCTGATAGAGTTTGTTTTATGTATCTTGCAGCCCTGTCATTGGGTGCATAGATATTTAATATGGTTATATCCTCCTGGTATATTGTCCCTTTAATCATTATGTAGTGTCCTTCTTTATCCTGCATGATGGATTTAACTGTAAAGTCTATTTTGTCAGAAATTAATATTGCCACTCCTGCTTTTTTTTTTTTATTGTTTTTTGCTTGACATATTTTTTTCCATCCTTTGAGTTGTAGTTTGTGTCTCTGAGTCTAAGGTGTATCTCTTGTAGGCAGCATATAGATGGATCATGTTTTTTAATCCATTCTGCCACCCTCTGTCTCTTTATTGATGCAGTTAGTCCATTTACATTTTGGGTAATTATGGATAGATATGAATTTAGTGTTATCATTTTGATGTCTTTTTGTGTGTGTGTTGTTAACAGTTTCTTTTTCCGACTTAGTATTTGGTGCTGAGTAGATTATATATTGTCTTTTTCTCTTTTCGTTTTTGATTTTGATTCTGCTGAGCCTTTATTTTTTTCTTGTATTTTATTTTGATGTGTAGGATAGTTTGTCTCCTTTGTGGTTACCTTATTATTTACCCGTATTTTTCTAAATTTAAACCTAAATTTATTTCTTTGTATCTCCTCGTCTCCCTTTCCATATGGAAGATATATGACTGCATTTCTTAGTCCCTCTTTATTGTTTTAATGTTGTCTTCTTTTACATAATAACGTCACTGTTTCCCTGTTTTGAGTGATTTTTCATCTTGAATTATTTTTGTGATTTCCCTGTTTGGGTTGACACCTGATTGCTCTTCCCAGCATTCTAGTCTTGGGTTGATATGTGATATTATTGATTTTCTAATGAAAGAACTCCCTTTAGTATTTCTTCTAGTTTTGGTTTGGTTTTTAGAAATCCCTAAACTTCTGTATATCTGGAAATGTCCTAATTCCTCCTTCATATTTGAGAGATAGTTTTGCTGGATATATGATTCTTGGCTGGCAATTTTTTTCCTTCAGTTTTTTATATAAGTCATCACAATTGCCTTCTTGCCTGCATGGTTTTTTGCCGAGTATTCCGAACTTATTCTTGTTAACTCTCCTTTGTAGGTGACTTTTCGTTTATCCCTCACTGCTCTTGAAATTCTCTCCTTATCTTTGGTTTTGGCAAGTTTGATTAAAATATGTCTTGGTGACTTTCTTTTAAAATCTACCTTATATGGAGTTCGTTGAGCATCTTGGATAGATATTGTCTCATCTTTCACGATATCAGGGAAGTTTTGTGGCAGCAAATCTTCAAAACAATTCTCTCTGTATTTTCTGTTATCCCTCCCTGTTCTGGAACTGCAGTCACTCGTAGGTTATTTCTCTTGATAGAGTCCTACATGTTTCTTAAGGTTTCTTCGTTTTTTAAAATTCTTTTATCTGATTTTTCTTCAAATATATTGTTGCCAAGTGCTTTATCTGCAGGTTCCCAAATTTTGCCTTCCAGTTTCTCAATTCTGCTCTTCTTTCTATTGAGTTGTCTAATTCAGTAAGTTTATTATTAATCTTCTGAATTTCTGATTGCTGTCTGTGTATGGATTTTTCTAGTTTCTTAAGTTTTTCATTATGTTCCTGAATAACCTTTTTAATTTCTTCAACTGCTTTTTCTGTGTGTTCCTTGGCTCGTTCTGCATACTGCCTGATTTTCTTCTCGATGTCTTGAAGGGCTCTGTATTTAATCTTTTGTATTCTGCCTCCAGTAATCCCAGGGAGACACTTTCATCTAGAAGATCCCTGGATTCTTTGTTTTGAGAGCTTGTTGAGGCTATCGTGGTCTGTTTCTTTATGTGACTTGTTATCGACTGTTGTCTCCGAGCCATCTATAAGTTATTATATTAGTTTATTTTACATTTGCTTACTGTATCCTAACTTCTTGCATTGTTTTGTTTTGATATGCCCAAATGGGTTGCTTGAGTGAACTAGCTTGATTATTTTCACCTTTGGAGCTCTGACGTCCTGTCCGCAGATGGCTAGAGTTGTTATCAGGTGTATCAGTCTAGGAGCCTGTTCCCATTTCTTGTATGAATTCAGCTCAGTTGTCCAGGTAGCTGATCATCAAGGGTGTGGTACAGGCTTTGTCCTACAGTCTCAGAGGGGTAGGGGTGATTGGTGTAGGTACTGGTATCTGATTGCAGCAGGAGGTCATGCTGTGAACAAGGCAGGGGCCTGAGAATTGTTCCTGATGTGTCTGTGAGGAAGGCGTGTCCCTGTTCCCTACAGCATACAGCTGGGTTGTTTCTGCAGATGGACCATGGGCATCCAACATTTTTGGTTGTAAGAACTGGGAGGTACCAGTTATCCTTGGACCCATCATGGATGGCTTGGTGACTTGCGTGCAGGCACCAGTCCTTAGGCCCCTGACGTGGGTAGGTGAGGACCTTGTTCAATAGGCAAAGTGGTGTCAAACATCAAACACCCACCTCTCTACCGCACAGCTGAAACAATTGTAGTCTGCCAACAAGGGTCTATTCTCCCAAAATAAGCACACACAGGTCAATGCAGGGGGAAAGTTACTCAAAGCCCATGGACTGTTTTTGTCTGGACAGGAGCCACTTCTGTCCTGAGCTCCTCCAGTTAGTAGAGCTAGCAAATTATCTTTTTCCCGAATTGCGAATTTATTCCTTCTCCAAGGCCAGGACTTTGGCTCTAGGTGCTCTACAGGCCCTATCTCAGGCTCACGGAAATCAGCGGTCACTGAGGCTGTTTTGGGGGCGAGGGGCATAGTAAAATATATGAAAGTACTTAGCTTTTGCCGAGAGCGCTGTTCTTGTCTTTTTCCGGAGGTGTGAGTAGGCTGTGTGGCTCGCTGCTTCTCCCTGAGGAAACTGCAGCCGAAAGCTAATAGCAGCCCGCCACAGCAGCTCCCAGGAATGGTGCCTGAGGACTCCTGGGAATTCAGGTCTGGTAACTCCTCTCTGATTCTGAACCATCTCTCCCTCCCCCTGCCCCTCAGTTCATTTTCTAACCTTGCCTTTGATGTTCAGGGCCCCTAGCTTGTCATAAATATACTCGTTTCACTTGTTTTTTTTTTTTTTTTGGGTCTTTGCTGTAAGAGTGCTTGCCAGAAGCGTGTGTCTATTCCACCACCTTGGCCCCACCTCATCTTTTCACTTTTTTGGGAAAGTCTTTTAGTCAACAGAAGTTTTTAATTTTTATGAGGTTATATTTATTTATTTTGTCTTTTGCTGTTTGTGCTTTTGTTATTATGTTAGATAATCTACTGTTAAAAGGTAGGCCTGACAGCGTTGCCCTTTCTTTTTCTTCTAAAAATTTTATGGTTTTAGTTTGCGCATTTAGGTCCTTAATCTGTTTTGAATTTTTTTTTTATATGGTGTGAGACATGAATCCTGTTTCATATTTCTGCTTGTGGAAATCCAATTTTCCCAACAGCTTTTACTTAAGAGACTCTTCTTTTCCCATGGAATGGACTTAGCACCCTTGTCAAAAAGCAGTTGACTGTAGTTGTGTGGGTCTGCTTCTGGATTCCAATCCATTGGTCTTCATGTCTGTTGTTATAACAGTACCAGACTGTTTTAATTACCTTAGCTGTATAGTATGTTTTAAAATCAAGAAATGTGAGTCCTCCTACTTTGTTCTTCTCTTTCAACATTACTTTAGCTCTTCAGGGCCTATTGCTATTCCATATGAAGTTTAGGATTGGTTTTTCTATTTCTGTAAAGAAGGCTGTTGGAATTTAGATCAGAATTGCATGGAATCTATAGGTCACTGCAGGTTGTACTGATATCTTAACAATATTAAATCTTCGAACCCCTGAGCTTTGAACATCTTTTCATTTATTTAAGTCTTCTTTAATCTCTTTCAGCAGAGTTTTATAGTTTTCATTGTATAAGCCCTTCACATCCCTGGTTAGATTTATTACTAGGTATCATATTCTCTTAACCACTATGCCACCAGGGTTTTCCTCATATTGTCTTAGATGCTATTATAAATGGAATTATTTCCCTAAAATACCTCTAAGATTTCTCATTGCTGGTGTATAGTAACCCAAGTGATTTTTGTTTGTTGACCTGTACCCTGCAGCTTTGCCAAATTCCTCTGCTAGCTCCAGAAGCCTTCTTGTGGACTCTTTGAGATTTTCTATATATAGGCTCATATGATCTGTTAAAAGAGATTTTTTTACTTCTTTTTTTCCAATCTGAATACCTTTTATTTCTTTTTCTTGTCTTATTGCTCTGGCCAGGAATTCTGATACAACATTGAATAGAAATGGTGAGCCTGGGCATCCTAGTCTTTTTTCTGGTATCAAGGAGAAAGCTCTCAGTCTTTATTCATTAAGTACAATGTTGGCTGTTGGCTTTTCATATATGCCCTGAATCATATTGAGGAATCTCCCACCTATTTTAATCATCTTTAGGGTTCTCATCAAGAAAGGGCATTGAATTTTATCAAATGATTTTTCTGCTTCCATAGAGATGATCATGTGTTTCTTTTCTTTTGTTCTATTGATGGGGTGTATGACATTGATTGATTTTCTAATACTGAACCATTCCTGAATTCCTGGAATGAATCCCACTTGATCTTGGTGTTTGACTCTTTTAGTATGCTGTTGGATTGTGTTTGCTAGTTTTTTTTTTTTTTTTTTTTGAGGATTTATGCATCTATCTTCATAAGAGATATCAAAAGCCAAGCCAAACCCATTGCTGTCAAGTCGATTCCGACTCATAGGGACCCTATAGGACAGAGTGGAACTGCCCCGTAGGGTTTCCAAGGATTGGCTGGCTGGTAGATCTGAACTGCCGACCTTTTGGTTAGCAGCCAGAGCTCTTAACCACTGTGCCACCAGGGCTCCTCATAAGAGATGTGGGCCTGTAACTTTCTTTTCTTGTGGTGTCTTTGCCTAGTTTGGGTATCATGGTTATGTCTGCTTCATAGAATGAATTAGGGAATATTCCTTCCTTTTCTGTATTTTGGAAGAGTTTAAAAGTATTGGTGTCAATTCTCTACATGTTTGGTAGAATTCTCCAGTGAAGCCATCTGGTTCAGGAAATTTTTGGGGGGAGGTTTTTGTTCACTAATTCAGTCTCTTCATTTGTCATGGGTCTGTTGAGTCTTTCTGTTTCCTCTTTAGTCAGTTTGGGTAGGCTGTGCACTTCATTTCATCTAGGTTACCCAGCTTGTTGCTGTACAGTTGTTCATAATACTGTGTCCTAATTCTCTTTATTTCTGTCGGGTCAGTTGTAATGTCCTCTCTTTCATTTTTTATTTTGGTTATTTATACCTTTTCTCTTCTTTGTCAGTCTGGCTAAAGGTTTGTCAAGTTTATTGATTTTTTTCAAAGAACCATCTTATGGTTTTATTGAGTCTGTTATTTTTCTGTTTTTGATTTTATCTGTTTATGCTCTGATCTTTGTCATTTTCTTTCTTCTGGTAGGTTTGGGCTTAGTTTGCTCTTCTCTTTCTAGTTCTTGGAGTTATCGAGTTAGGGTGTTGGTTCGAGATCTTTTTTCTTCATGTAAGCATTTATTGCTGTAAGTTTCTCACTAAGTACTTCACTGTATCCCATAAGTTTTAATATGTTGGGCTTTCATTTTCATTAGACTCTAGGAAATTTGTGATTTCTCTTTTGATTTCTTCCTTGACCCACTGGTAGTTTAATTTCCATGTTTGTGTATTTTCCAAGTTTTTTCCTGTTAGATTATACACGTTTTTTATATGCTGGTACACTTGGCATGTATACCTACTGAGAGACAGATTAGATTTTGAGAAAATATTTTGAACAATAATTTAATATAATGCTGTGGCAGACTTATTGTAAAACAACAGGGCTTAGTGGAAATTTTCATTGTATCACCATAGATACCAAAATCTGATATGATTAGTCTTGTGAATAGCTGCTAACTATAATCTGATATTGACTGTTACTTTTCATCAGCTATTAAGTAGCCTGCTAATTGAGCTGGAGGCAAGCCAGAGAAGTCTTTCAAAGGAGTAGTTTTATATACAGCAGTTTTAATAAGCAATTTAATGAAACCTTTTATAAAGGCAACAAAGGCAAGAAGGGGCTGAACATGGTGAACATGCCTGACACATCATACAAATGAACAGGAGACAATACTGTTGGTCACTCAAACCTTGTTTGGCGAGGTCAAGTGAAAATAGCTTAATTTATTCAGCAACCGTGAGATCCTTCTTTGCTTAACAACTCTGTAAAAAACAGCCCTCTATGTCCCTGGAGTTTAGTAAATGAGCAAGGTGCCTCTTGTGCTATCAGATTATACACACCTATCGTCATGAGAAGAGGGCATTGTTTGCTGCTTGATTTTTCAGTCACAGTTAAAGGTACATCAAATACCTTCCTTCAGAAAGGAGTTTTTTCAGAGACAGCTATGTCTTTCCCTGTCATCACCTAGGAGCCATGTAGATAGATGGATAATCCCAAGATAGAGTGAGGAGATTTTTTTTCCCCCCCTGAGGAAATTGAACTAATTTTCCAACTCATGGCTACCCCATCAGTGTCGGGGTAGAATTGTGCTCCATGGGGTTCTCAGTGGATAATTTTTCAGGAGTAGGTTGCCAGGCCTTTCTTCTGAGGCATCTGAGTGGATTGGTACTGCTAGTCTTTCAGTAAGCAGCCAAGCTCATTAACCATTTACACCCAAGGACTCCTGAGGAAATCGAAGCAAAGCAAATCCTTAGGCCAGTGATAGGTACTTGTGTAGTTGAACAAGCCTTTGCTCCTGGCCATGGGGTATAGTATGTTACATTTTTTGAGCTCTTATTGCATGCCAGATGCTACTAAGTACTTTATATCACTTAAATAATTTTATGCTTACATCTTATCATCTCAAAATTTATTAACGAAGAAACTGAGTTTCACAGAGTAATAACTAGCCCAGCTACACACAGTCAATATCAGACTGTGCAACTTGGTATTAGTCTTTACAACGGAATCGCCTCCCACCAAGACCTGATACTTAAATAGGAAAGAATGGAAAGCAAGCCTGAATCCATTTATAGGAAAACAAAACAAAAAAAAAGGTTTACAAAATGACACCTCAAACCAGATAACTGGGAGCTCCTAAAAATCGAACACCTATGCCCATCCAAAGACTTCACCAAAAGAGTAAAAAGCCTACCTACAGACTGGGAAAAGGTTTTCAGCTATGACATCTCCGGCCAGCGCCTGATCGCTGAATCTACATGATTCTGCTAAAACTCAACCACAAAAAGTCAAATAACCCAATTAAAAAATGGGCAAGGGACATGAACAGACACTTCACTAAAGAAGACATTCAGGCGGCTAACAGATACATGAGGAAATGCTCACGATCATTAGCCATTAGAGAAATGCAAATCAAAACTACAATGAGATTCCATCTCACTCCAACGAGGCTGGCATTAATCCAAAAAACACAAAATAATAAATGTTGGAGAGGTTGTGGAGAGATTGGAACACCTATATACTGCTGGTGGGAATGTAAAATGGTACAACTGCTTTGGAAATCGATTTGGCACTTCCTTAAAAAACTAGAAATAGAATTACCATACCATCTAGCAATCCCACTCCTTGGAATAAATCCTAGGGAAATAAGAGCCTTTACGTGAACAGATACATGCACACCCATGTTCATGGCAGCACTGTTTACAATAGCAAAAAGATGGAAGCAACCAAGGTGCCCATCAACGGATGAATGGATAAATAAACTATGGCATATTCACACAATGGGATACTACGAATCGATAAAGAACAATGTTGAATCCATGAAATGTTTCATAACATGGAGTAATCTGGAAGACATTATGCTGAGTGAAATCAGTCAATTGCAAAAGGACAAATATTGTATAAGACCACTATTATAAGAACTGGAGAAACAGTTCAAGCAGAGAAGAAAATACTCTTTGGTGGTCACGAGAGGGGGAAGGGTGGGAGGGTGGGAGAGGGGTATTTACTAATTAGATAGTAGGTAAGTTTCATTTTAGGTGAAGGGAAAGACGATACACAATAAAGGAGAGGTCGACCCAAATGGACTAAACAAAAACAAAGAAGTCGCCTTAAGAAACTGAACACTTCAAAGGCCAGCATAGCAGGGGTGGGGGTTTGAGGACCGTGGTTTCAGGGGACATCTAAGTCAACTGGCATAATAAAATCTATTAAGAAAACATTCCACATCCCACTTTGGAGAGTGGCGTCTGCAGCCTTAAATGCTAACAAGTGGCCATCTAAGATACATCAATGGGTCTCAACCCACCTGGAGCAAGGAAGAATGAAGAACCCCAAAGGCACAAGAGAATTATGAGCCTAAGAGACAAAAAGGACCACATAAACCAGAGACTACATCAGCCTGAGACCAGAAGAGCTAGAGGGTACCTGGCCACAACCGATGACTGCCTTGACAGGGAACTCAACAGAGAAATACTGAGGGAGCAGGAGAGCAGTGAGATGCAGGCCCCAAATTCTCATAAAAAGACCAGACTTAATGGTCAGACTGGGACTGGAGGGACCCTGGAGGTCATGGACTCCAGACCTTCTGTTACCCCAGGGCAGGAACCATTCCCAAAGCCAACTCCTCAGACAGGGTTTGGACTGGAGTAAACCAAAAAACCAAACCCACTGCCGTCGAGTCAATTCTGACTCATAGCAACCCTATAGGACAGAGTAGAACTGCCCGATAGAGTTTCCAAGGAGCGCCTGGTGAATTCGAACTGCTGACCTCTACGAACCCACTACGCCACCAGGGTTTCCTTGGACTGGAATAGGAGACGGAAAATGAGACTGGTGAAGAACAAGCTTCTTGGATCAAGTTGATACTTGAAACTATATTGGTATCTCCTGTCTGGAGGGGAGATGAGAGGGCAGAGGTGGCCATAAGCTACCCAAATGTACACGAGGAGAGAGAGGGAGGGAAGTACTGTGCTATCTCATCAGAGAGAGAGCAATTAGGAATGTATAGCAAGGTGTAAATTTTTATATGAGAGACTGACCTGATTTGTAAACTTTCACTTAAAGCACAATAAAAATTAATTAAAAAAAAAATGTCCCCTCATTGGCCTGAAGTGATTGGTGTAGCATACTTCCTTCCAGGAGAGCTTCTCCTTGGGTCATTGCATTTAAATGAATTAAGGACATCATGTTTGGTAAAGTAGAGGGTCAGCGAAAATGAGGGGAACCCTCAAGTAGATTAACACAATAGCCACGACAATGGAATCAAACATACCATCCATCAGGGAGATGACACAGGACTGGGCCACACTGTTGTGTGGACATAAGGTTGCCATGAGTCAGAGCTGACTGGACGGCAACTAACAACAACAGCAACATTACTGCCTTGTTCCCTGTGGGTTGAGACCCATTGATGCATCTTAGATGGCCGCTTGTTAGCGTTTAAGACCGCAGACACCACTCTCCAAAGTGGGGTGCAGAATGTTGTGTACAATGGAGAGAATATATGGAAAGCACTTGACACAGATCCGGTGCTTAGTAAATATTAGTTATTATCATTGCTTTTCTGTGAGTTTGGCATGATTTTGGCTAATCCAGTGTTTATCAAACTTACTATGCCTGTGAGTCACCCAGAAATCTTGTTAAAATTCAGATTCTGGTTTAGCAAGTCTGGAGTAGATGTGGGATTCTGAATTTCTAAGATGCTCCCAGACAGTGCTGGTGCTGTGGCCCGAGGACCACTCTTTGTATAGCAAGGGCCTGGTCCACATCCATTCCTGGAGATCAGTGATAGGTTTCCTATGAGATGGTTGTAGTCTGTAACTAAGGGATACAACAGAATCACCGGTCTAGAGGAGCTCACAAGTGTGTCCATGGCCTCAGTAACAGTGCCAGAGCCAGCTGAACTAACTAGGAATCAGGTATTTTAATAGAAATGAGGACAAGTTGGAGAGGGAATAGGAATGAAAATAAATGTTCCATGGCTAGGGAATGTTTCCACAGGAAAGATGAAAGTAATTGGAAGAAGTCATTCTTAAGTGTGAACAGGTCAGTATATAAAGAAGACCCTGATTGGAAAACCCAAAACACAAGCTATCTGAATCCCCACTTCTTTTTCAGGGCTAGGACTACGGTAAGGCAAGTGAAGCCTCTGGAGTGCAAAACTTAAGGAGGCATCATTCTCAGATGCCCACCTATGCTTGTACCACCTCCTTAAATTGTGTGTCCTAAGCACCTCACTCTCCTTACCCTACCCCTGTTCTTTGTATAGGTGGTAACTAGAGTACCACCTGTCTGTCAGTTTGTTGTGATTGTGGTGGCTTGTGTTCTGCTATGATACCAGAAGCTATGCGACCACTATTTTAGATACCAACAGGGTCATTCATGGTGGACAGGTTTTAGTGGAGCTTCTAGACTAAGACAAACTGGGAAGAAAGGCCTGGTGATGTACTTCCAAAAATTATCCAGTGAAAACTCTGTGGATCACAACACAATATTGTTCAATAGAAAGACGAGCCCTCTAAGTTGGAAGGCACTCAAATACACAGTGGCTTCAACAGTGGACTCGAGTACACCAAAGATCGGGAAGATGAAGCAGGACGGGGCAACGTTGACTTCTGTAGTGTATTGGGTTCCCATGAGTCAGAGAAATGCCATGGCAACTAACAATAGTAACAAAGCTGTCAAATTGGGAAGGACTTGGAAGCTGAGCCCCAGGTTAAATGACTTGTTCATGGTAATGAATAGTGAATTTTAGTATTTTATAAATTCTAAGATGCACATTTTTTTATTGTATTTTTTTTACATGTTAGCATCTCCAAAATCAGGATCTCATACTTGATGACTTTTGACTATTCTGTCATAGTTTGATTGACAGTATTTTATCTTCCTTGTTGTTGTTGTTAGGTGCCTTCCAGTCGGTTCCGACTCATAGCGACCCTATGCAAATCAGAACGAAACACTGCCCGGTCCTGCGCCATCCTCACAATCCTTGTTATGCTTGAGCTCATTGTTGCAGCCACCATGTCAATCCACCTCATTGAGGGTCTTCCTCTTTTCTGCTGACCCTGTACTCTGCCAAGCATGATGTCCTTCTCCGGGGACTGATCCATCCTGACAACATGTCCAAAGTATGGGAGACACAGTCTCACCATCCTTGCCTCTAAGGAGCATTCTGGCTGCACTTCTTCCAAGACAGATTTGTTCGTTCTTTTGGCAGTCCATGGTATATTCAATATTCTTCGCCAACACCACAATTCAAAGGCGTCAGCTCTTCTTCGGTCTTCCTTATTCATTGTCCAGCTTTCACATGCGTATGATGCGATTGAAAATACCATGACTTGGGTCAGATGCACCTTAGCCTTCAGGGTGACATCTTTGCTCTTCAACACTTTGAAGAGGTGTTCGCAGCAGATTTGCCCAATGCAATGCGTCTTTTGATTTCTTGACTGCTGCTTCCATGGCTGTTGATTGTGGATCCAAGTAAAATGAAATCCTTGACAATTTCAATCTTTTCTCCGTTTATCATGATGTTGCTTATTGGTCCAGTTGTGAGGATTTTTGTTTTCTTTATGTTGAGGTGTAATCCATACTGAAGGCTGTGGTCTTTGATCTTCATTAGTAAGTGCTTCAAATCCTCTTCACTTTCAGCAAGCAAAGTTGTGTCATCTGCATAACGCAGGTTGTTAATGAGTCTTCCTCCAATCCTGATGCCCCGTTCTTCTTCATATAGTCCAGCTTCTCGTATTACTTGTTCAGCATACAGATTAAATAGGTATGGTGAAAGAATACAACCCTGACACACAACTTTCCTGACATTAAACCAATCAGTATCCCCTTGTTCTGTCTGAACAACTGCCTCTTGATTCATGTAAAAGTTCCTCATGAGCACAATTAAGTGTTCTGGAATTCCCATTCTTCACAGTGTTATCTATAGTTTGTTATGATCCACACAGTCGAATGCCTTTGCATAGTCAATAATACACAGGTAAACATCCTTCTGGTATTCTCTGCTTTCAGCCAGGATGCATCTGACATCAGCAGTGATATCCCTGGTTCCACGTCCTCTTCTGAAACCAGCCTGAATTTCTGGCAGTTCCCTGTCGATATACTGCTGCAGAAGTTTCTGAATGATCTTCAGCAAAATTTTGCTTGCGTGTGATATTATCGATATTGTTCTATAATTTCTGCATTCGGTTGGATCACCTTTCTTGGGAATAGGCATAAATATGGATCTCGTCCAGTCAGTTGGCCAGGAAGCCGCCTTCCATATTTCTTGGCATAGACGAGTGAGCACCTCCAGTGCTGCATCTGTTTGTTGAAACATTTCAATTGATATTCCATCAATTCCTGGAGCCTTGCTTTTCCCAATGCCATCAGAGCAGCTTCTACTTCTTCCTTCAGTACCATCAGTTTCTGATCATATGCCACCTCTTAAAATGGTTGAATATCGACTAATTCTTTTTGGTATAATGACTCGCTGTGTTCCTTCCATCTTCTTTTGATGCTTCCTGCGTCGTTTAATATTTTCCCTATGGTATCCTTCACTATCGCAACTCGAGGCTTGAATTTTTTCTTCAGTTCGTTTGGCTTGAGAAACGCCAACCGTGTTCTTCCCTTTTGGTTTTCCATCTCCAGCTCTTTGCACATGTCATTATAATACTTTGCTTTGTCTTCTCCAGAGGCCCTTTGAAATCTGTTCAATTCTTTTACTTCATCGATCTTTCCTTTTGCTTTAGCTGCTCGACACTCAAGAACAAATTTCAGAGTCTTCTCTGACATCTGTCTTGGTGTTTTCTTTCTTTCCTGTCTTTTCAGTGACCTCTTGCTTTCTTCATGGATGATGTCCTTGATGTCATTCCATAAGTCGTCTGGTCTGCAGTCACTAGTGTTCAATGCGTCAAATCTATTCTTGACATGGTCTCTGAATTCACGTGGGATATACTCAAGGTCATATTTTGGCTCTCGTGGACTTGCTCTGATTTTCTTCAGTTTCAGCTTGAACTTGCCTATGAGCAATTGATGGTCTGTTCCACAGTTGACCCCTGGCCTTGGTCTGACTGATGATATTGAGCTTTTACTTCGTCTCTTTCCACAGATATAGTCAATTTGATTTCTGTGTGTTCCATCTGGCGAGGTCCATGTGTATAGTCGCCATTTATGTTGGTGAAAGAAGGTACTTGCAATGAAGAAGTCATTGGTCTTGCAAAAGTCTATCATTTGATCTCCAGCATTGTTTCTATCACCGAGGCCATATTTTCCAACTACTGATCCTTCTTCTTTGTTCCCAACTTTTGCATTCCAATCACCAGTAATTATCAGTGCATCTTGATTGCATGTTCGATCAATTTCAGACTGCAGCAGCTGAAAAAAATCTATTTCTTCATCTTTGGCCTTAGCGGTTGGTGCGTAAACTTGAATAATAGTCGTATTAACTGGTCTTCCTTGTAGGCGTATGGATATTATCCTATCACTGATAGCGTTGTACTTCAGGATAGATTTTGAAATGTTGTTTTTGATGATGAATTCAACACCATTCCTCTTCAAGTTGTCATCCCCAGCATAGTAGACTATATGATTGTCCGATTTAAAATGGCCAATACCAGTCCATTTCAGCTCACTAATGCCTAGGATATCAATGTTTACGCATTGCATTTCATTTTTGATGATTTCCAATTTCCCTAGATTCATACTTCGTACATTCCAGGTTCTGATTATTAATGGATGTTTGCAGCTGCTTCTTCTCATTTTGAGTCATGCCACATCAGCAAAGGAAGGTCCCGGAAGCTTTAGTCCATCCACGTCATTAAGGTCAACTCTACTTTGAGGAGGCAGCTCTTCCCCAGTCATCTTTTGAGTGCCTTCCAACCTGGGGGGCTCATCTTCCAGCCCTATATCAGACAGTGTTCCACTGCTAGTCATAAGGTGTTCACTGGCTAGTGCTTTTCAGGAGTAGACTGCCGGGTTCTTCTTCCTAGTCTGCCTTAGTCTGTAAGCTCAGCTGAATCCTGCCCTCCATGGGTGACCCTGCTGGTATCTGAATACCTGTGGCATAGCTTCCAGCATCACAGCAACACAGAAGCCCCCACAGTAAGATAAACTTACAGACAAGTCGGGGTTATCCTCCTTAGTGGTACAAAAAATGGTATATCTTACAATTGATAGGTTCTTATATACATGAAATACAGTAGTAAAGAACCAGGTCTCCTGCACCCTTCTTCAGTACCCCTCCTCTGCTGCATGCTGCAGACATCCTGATGTTGATACTGTTAACTGGTGCTGATGCAGTTATCCTGGTGGTGTTGCAGTTTTCCTGGTACCGATGCAGTTATCCCAGTGATGATGAGGTTATCTCGATGCTCTTGGCAGCAGCGTACGTAGCAGTTAAGAGCGCTGGCTCTAGAACCAAGTCTCTCTACCCACTACCAGCCACAAAGCTTCTGTGCTATTCAGCTTAAAAAGTCCTCCGTAAAATGAGGATGACAAAAATGTCACCTTCCTGGTAGTGTTCTAGTGAGAGTGAAATGAATTCGTCCATGCAATCCACTTGGAACAGTTCCTGGCACATAGTGAGCGCTCACTAAACATACTGTTATTATTGATGACAGGCTCACTGGCCAAGTCTTGTAGAACCCAGTGGGGTCTACATAGTAATGAACATAATAGCTGTCCCTCTGTGTAAGCTGAATGGATATAACTGTACTGAGTATCCTGTTAACCCCTAGGCAGAATTTCTAGGTATCAACATGATTAAATACTTAATGCTGACTGCCAAGGGAAACTCTAGAACTTCCATCCATAAATGTTATTAAAAGTATAGACTGACAAAGATTTGTCTTGACTGATACACATGTTGGTCTTCTGCAAACAGCTGTGCCAGGTGGGATCTGTAATGGTTCTATGATTTCCTGTTAGGGTGAGACCTGTTAGTCTGTTAGCAACGATCCTACCATGCCACGGAGCTCTGACTAGATTGTGTTTGTTATGAGACTTGATCAAATGTGACAGGATTCACCATGATACCTTCTTTTACTCTGCTTCAGCTCTGCAATTATCTTCATTCAGTGTGTGATAGCCTGATACAGCCAAACGTAATCGATATACACAACATTGTCGTTCTTCCCACTTATTTTTAAAATGTCCTCCATTTTTCCTATCTGTTTTTGTGATGTGGCCCTGCTGATGCAGTGGTGAAGAGCTCGGCTGCAAACAAAAGGTCAGCAGTTCGAATCTATCAGCTCCTTTTTGGAAACCCGGTGGGGCAGTTCTACTCTGTCCTGTTGGGTTGCTATGAGTAGGAATTGACTTATGGGCAAATGGTTTAGTTTTGTTTGGGTTTTATTCTTGTGATAATTCTGTTCAACTAGGTGAATTGGGGAGCCTGGGTTAAGCGTCTCCTGAGCCTGCTCCCATCACCCAGGAGGAAGCAGTTTCTCCCCCTGAACTCCCAGAGTGCTTTGTAGCTGTCTTATAACATTCATCGCGGGCTGCATTACACTGGCTAATGTGCTTATTTGCTGTGTCTCCTGCTTGATTTTGAGGATGCTTAGAGAAAGGACATTGCTTACTTTTTTTTGGTCATTCTACAGTGCCTTCCATGGCACTTTACAGTTCGTAGTAGAAATTAAATGATTGAATGCCTGGTGTGACTGTAACACAGATAGCAAAGTAGGTGGCTTTAAAGCACAGCAATTTATTTTATCACACTTCTGGAGGCTACGTGGCCTTGGTGTGTTAATTCCTTCCTTGTTGGTAGTCCTGGGCGTTCTCGGCTCCTTGGCATTCCTTGGCTTGTAGACAACCTTTACATGGAGTCTTTTTTCTCTGTTCTGGGTGTTTCTATAACTCACAGTCGTATGAGGGTACAGAACTCCTTACAGGAAATGTTGAATTTGATAGCCTGAGGACTTTCCCTGGGTGAGTTTTAAGGTATGAGTAACTCTCAATGTGTTCTTGATCACTTACAGGGCTTCATAGAATGGTTCTCTGTATTATCGTCATAAAATGGATTTGTATTAAAATGTCTGTGCATTGCTCTTTTGGCCTTTTAACAGAAAGCAGATTTACTCTTGCTTTAAGGATCTCATTCTCTGTACTTGCCGTTTACTGTGGCATTATGGAGGCCCAAGGATATGGCTTATTATTAGCTACTGGCATCACAGTGTCTTCTGCATATATATAGCCAGCAAGTTGTACTTCTAGCCCATCTGCTTGTCAGGAGTCATAGCAATTGCCTTTACCAGCATTTGAAAAAAAAAACTTAACCTCAGGTCCCAAGTGGTGTCTTTGTTCCCATGTTGCAACCCCTTGTTTACACAAAATATATGGTTCTAGAGAGTCACTATACACTGAAGAATCAGAGTTTAGTGTTAGTCTTTGTGCACTTGTTTGTTTGTTGTTGTGTCGTTTAAGTTGCTTCATCAGAAATGAACAAGCAGACCTAAGGAGAGCACACTGGCTGTAAACATAAACACTAAGTAGACTGAGATCCTGTCCTTAACTCCAAATCTTAGTAAAATTGACACATCTCAAAGGAACGGTATTTATTCCTCAGTCAATGGTAAGCAGATTAGAAGATAATGGTAAAAGGGAGTGTGGGAGCTAATGGATTGAATTTTATCATCTTTGGAAGAAGCTCCAAAGGGCAGCCTGTTAATGTCATTGGGAAAAACCTTTGATCCATCCAATAGGCTTTATTCTGAGTAGAGGCCGAAACCACATGGTTAGCATGGTCAGGAAAAACTGATTGACCATGTTGACTTTTTTTCTCAGCCACTAGATACGGCAGTAGGTAAAGACTAGTACTTAGCAATCAAATTAGTGTACATTTGACGAAGCTAAAGTTTATGTACCCATCATCCATCTGATGTCATTATCTGGGCAATGATAAGATATAAACAATAAAGGGTGGGGCTTTATAGGATGTAAGTTCACGTAGGGAACTTTTTGTAGGTGAAATTAATACCTCTTTCACTCTTACTTTTCTAGATTGCCTTTACTTAAATATATTATTCATATCCCTGGATATCAATGCATTGCTTTTCAAAACCCAGCTCCTATTAATATCATTTTTTCATAAATAGATTATATCTGTGTTGATATGTTTTCCTGGAGTTTGGTTGAGAAGTTAGAGGATATTGATCTGGTTTTTTTTTTTGCTTTGGTCTGAGAGTGCTGTAATTGGGACCAATGCGTATTAAAACTGTAAAATTAGCCAAGCAATTTAGAAACCAGAATGTAATGGGTCTGTGCGTGTCATTAAGCCCCACATCTGTCTTAAAAATTCATAAGGCTTTGGACTCTTCCCTTGAAAATTTAAAAAGTAGAGTTGATTTAGGTGTGAGTGTGTGTGTGTGTGTGTGTGTTAAAATCAGTATAGAAAAACTATCATTTAGGTTTGAATTTACTAATTTGAGCAACCGTGGTTCAAGATGCTTAGATATACTGACCTCTTCCTCTCTTTCCTGACTTGGGGGATGGTACATAATTCAACATTGCAGAACAAGCCTATTGTAAGAGTTTGGAAAAGTAAAGGATAGTTGTGTGTTGGAGAACGAGAATAGACTGTCTTACAAAAAAGCAATAGGGAGGGGCATTTCAAAAAGAGGCCATACATAAAAAAGAGGAAGATACATAATGATAATCATAACATGGAGAAAGCATATTTTTCCACAGATATTTAAAAAGATGAAGGTATGTAGTGATAATCATAACATGAAAAAAATATAATTTTTTGCAAAGGAGCACTTCCATACTTGTTTTGATGAATTGAACCAAGGAAGCACAACTAAGGATTCTGATGCATTTTTCCTCCCAAAAGTAACTTGAAGAGTTCTTGTCTGTGAGGCTGTATTATATTGTAAGAGAAAGAAATTGATTTTTCACTGTAGCCAATTTAATATTGTACAGAGTAAAAAAATATATATTGACAAAAAGAAAATTTTCAAAATTTTTGGGGTTTTATGTTCATTGAATATTTGGAGTTTTTCCAGCATTACATATACAATATGATATTCCAGTTGTTTTTGTTGCATAATCTCAACAAGTAGTCATGAGACAATATTTTTTAACTGTCCTCTCTGACCTCATTAATATTACATTATCCTATGGGTTATTAGTTGATAAATTTGAAGGCACTGGCAGGGAAAAACAGTGTTGGTTGTATGTTTTAGTTAACATTCCTGATGACTTTGCCTTGCATGGATTACTACTGAGAGTATTACTGACCCATATTAACGGGATCAAGAGTAATATATGTTCTGTAAAGGAGAAGTTTTACATCACTGAACAATAAAGCCAGACAGTATAGTTTGTGGACAAGAAGGTTTAGAACTACATGGCACATTAATTCACTTTCTGCAACATAATTTGGAGTGAAATACAATGAATGAACTCTTGAACTTGTAGGGAATGTGTGAAACGTAAGCCTAGGAAATAATGATGGGGCCTGATCGCTCAGCTATTTTCCTCCCATTCCTGCTAACACGACTGCGGGGCCCAGTTGCCACAATGCTGACAAGTAGCTTTCTCAGCTGGGAGAATATTGGGGGAAAAGTCAAGTCTCTATCTTCCTTGGGAACTATATCCACCAAGCCTAAGTTCTGCACCTCCAGAGTATACTGGAGGGAAGGGAGAAAAGGGGAAATTAAAATTGCTTTGCCTTAACATTGGAAAAATATAATGTGAGAACCTTTATAGAAACTTAAATACTATCCAGAATATAACTACCAAAATGTTAGTACTTCTAGTCATATTTTGACTTATGTCCAATTATGAATGTCATTCATTCTTTCATCAGACACTCACTGGGCACCTATTGTGAGTCAGATATTGTCCAGGCAGTTGGGATACGTTAGCAAAAATAACAGCAAATATTCCTAGTGAAGGATATGGACAATAGGCAGGAGATATAATAAACCAGTAAATTACACAGTATGTTAGAAAATGGAATGTTGTTGTTAGGTGCCCTCGCGTCGGCTCCAACTCATAGCGGTGCTCTGTGCGGCAGAATGAAACACTGCCCAGTCCTGCGCCATCCTCACAGTCGTTGCTTTGAGCCCATTGTTGCAGCCACTGTGTCAATCCATCTTGTTGAGGGTCTTCCTCTTTTTCGCTGACCCTCTGTTTTACCAAGAATGGTGTCCTTCTTCAGGGACTGGTCCCTCCTGATAACATGTCCAAAGTATGTGAGACGAAGTCTCACCATCCTTTCTTCTAAGAAGGAGCATTCTGGCTGTACTTCTTCCAAGACACACTTGTTCGTTTTTCTGCCAGTCCATGGTATAGTCAATATTCTTCACCAACACCGTAATTCAAATGCATCAGTTCTCCTTCAGTCATCCTTATTGATTGTCCAGCTTTTGCATGCATATGAAAAAAATGCATATGAGGCAGTTGAAAATACCATGGTTTTGGTCAGGCACACCTTATTCCCCAAAGGGACATCTTTGCTTTTGAACACTTTTAAGAGGTCTTTTGCAGCGTATTTGCCCAAGGCAATACGTTGTTTAATTTCTTGACTGCTGCTTCCATGGGTGTTAATTGTGGATCCAAGTAAAATGAAATCCTTGACAACTTTGTTACCTTCTCCATTTATCATGAATAAATCATGAATGAGTAAAATGATAATAGCTATGAAAAATGAAAGCATAGAGCAGAATAAGAGTGATTTGGGGTATGTGTGGGGGTGGACAGTGTGTGGGAAGTTGTCACAAGTCTGATTTCCTAGAAGATGTAATCCATATAATAGAATCCTCCCCTCCGCACACACACACTGTAGGATCAGTCTATTTTAAGAAAAAAGGTTAAGAGACTTGTCCAGATTAAACAGCGAGTAAGACGGAAGTCCGTCCACCCTAAACCGTTTTCATTGCGCCATTTTTATCGTGTGTCTCCTAGGCCGGCGTGCTTACCACGTCCCTGCTTCTAGGACTTTCTGCCAGAATCATCTTTGGCCCAAACGGTTGATTTCAGGATGGTGTGCTGCAGATGTTTTACTGGCCTTATGCTTTTTCTAGGCCACTCAAGGTTCTAATGCCAGAACATAGTTCATAACTGTAGTTATATCCTTGGGAATAGCAGCTTATAATAACTGGAAATTAGACATGCTTGAGAGGATAAGAAGGCTGAGATGGAAATGTTTAGATGAAGAAAGTAGGTTAGAGGGAAGAGGTGGATCAGAGGTTAAGGGAGATAATTATTTAACAAGAAAATGGTGTCCGGGGTTGGTACTGAGCACAGTAAATACCGTGAATCATAAAGGAAGTAAAATGATATGAATAGTTAGTACTGCTGGTTCTTTAGAATTCACATGTAATAGCTCATTCGACCCTTTCACCCTATAAAGTAGGTTTTATTACCCCCATTTCATGGATAAGTAAACTATGATTTTTACAGGATTAGGTTGTTTGCCTAAATAACAGTCGCAAATCTAGATTCTCTTTCCCTAGATCCTCCTTCTCTCCAATACAGTCTGGATTAAGAAGATCAAAAGGGAAAGAAACAGAAGCAGAAGGAACAAACACAGCGATGTCTGTCCTTTTGTACTCTCCATCAATTCCTTATTGAGTACAAATTGAATTCTAATTGAGTTCTAATTTAAGAGATATTGATAGAGATGTGGCAAGATTTATTTCTACCCCTGTCTAACAGCTTTCTGGAGTAGCCTTCCCCTCTTTGGCAAATAGCGCATGATTCTCAGGTTGTTTTTAATAGTATATTCTTAGCTTCAGTATTTAGCTGCCTGGGAACAGTAGTAGCTAACTTTCATTAAGCATTTACTATCTGTGAGACACTACTCCAGATGCTGTGTATTAATTCAGTTAAACTTCGGAGCATCCTTGTAAGGTGTTGTTATTGTTAGCTGCCATTGAGTTGGCCTCCGACCCCATGCACAGCAGAAAAGAACACTGCCCAAACCTGTACCACCCCCGTGATTGGACCATTGTGATCCATAGGGTTTTCACTGGCTGATTTTCAGAAGCAAACCGCCAGCCCTTTCTTCCTAGTCCTTGTAAGGTAGAGGCTATTATTTTCTGCATTTTACAGACAAAAAATTGGAACAGAGAGAAATGAACTTTCCCAAGATCTCACAAGTAGGTGGAGGAGCTATGCTTTAAATCCAGAAAGTCTTTAACCGTAGTGCTGTTGTTGTTGTTGTTAGGTGCTTTTGAGTCAATTCCAACTCAGAACAACCCCATGTGGCAGAGTAGGACTGCCGCGTTGATTTCCTGGGCTGCAGTCTTTACTGGAGCAGATTGCCAGGCCTTTCTCCTGAGAAACTGCTGGTGGGTTCAAACAACCAACCTCTTGGTTAGCAGCCAAGCACGTAACCGTTGTGCCATAATGCTGTACTGTCTCGCAAGCGAAAGACAAGCAGTTAACATAGAATAATACTTCTGAATGCTTTGCCAGAGACTGGATCATCATAACCACTCTGTGAGGGAGGTACTTTTATTATGATGATTTCATTTTCCAGTTGGGGAAACAGGCCCAGAGAGGTTGATCTGACTTCCCCAAGGTCACACAGCTACCAAGTAGTAGAATCAGGATTCATATCCAGGCCACATTGCAATTATGTAGAAGTTGTGTTTATGGTCTTTAAATCCTAAGCATGATTACATGTTGGAGAACATATAGGGTCAGAAGAGGCTGACCCTCTCTCTCTCTTCTGTTCTGCCAGTTTGTTAGTTGAAGCCTGTAAAATCAAAAAGTATGGACTAGGTGGAAAAGTGCTTTTTATCTTTGACAAATAAGTAATTAACACTTGCTGCTGGAAGAAAGAAGGGTGATTATACAACGTTTCTGGTAGCTGTCGCTAAAGAGCCCCTCTTTGTTTAACGTCACGGTTCCACAGTTGCTACTTCACAGCAGTGGTTCTCAAACTAAAAAAAAAAAAAACCCCTTTGCCATTGAGTCGATTTCGACTCAGTGACCCTATAGCAACTAGGCTCCCACAAAACCCTAGTGTTAAAATGGTAAATGCTGGAAGGCTAAAATACTCAGATACTAATGCCGAAACCGAATAACAAATTAACTGAATTAACCGAGTTAACAGTTTGCAGAAAGCAAGTATATGTATGGATAAAATTTTCTCCGTTAATATTTTTTTCTCAGAAATTTTTCTTGACTCTTTGAAGCCTGGCTTGTTAGTGAGTGACAATATGAATGAATAGCAAACAGAAAAATAAACAAAACCAGAAACTGGCTGACCCTCCCCAGCTATCTTTGTGTAGACACCAGGGTTGTGATTTTCTATTGCGTGCATAACATAGGTCAGTGTTTTGGGTCTATTCTCTGTTCCGCAGAGAGCTCCAGAACTCCAGAAGGGCCATTAAGTCAAGGAGTCAGCACTGAGCCTGGCATTTGATGGGAAACGGGGCTCACGCGGCCCAAGTGGCTTTTCTTTCTGGTATCTAGCTTAGCCAGAGAAAGCTTGTTTCAGAGAAAACAGGTAAAGCGGGCATTTGGAGAATCTGTTGTTTAATTGTGCTGATTGGAATGGAAGAACATCTTTGTCATTTTATTCTCAAACTTACTTTACATCTGATCTCCCCCCACCCATAACTGTAATGAAGCCCTGTACTGAAGGTCCTGCACCCCTCAAAGGTTTACGGTCCTATGAAGCACAGCTGGAGAGACATAAGCCTTCAGAAGCTTCCCTTTGAGAGTTTAGGAATGCCGTCTCTTCTTGATAGGCAGAAACATCAGGAACAGACTTTTATGGGAGCAAGGCACACTCAGTGTCTGCCCGACACCCTGAGTACACAGAAGTCCTTTCCTTTCTGACAGGAGGAATTCTTTCACATCCTTTGACTTAAAGGCAAATAAGCAGATGGATCAGAGCAAACAAACAATTGTAAATGGCCCTCTGCAGACTGGGGAAGTGCTCAGGACTGGCCTCTCCACTGCTCTGTGCTGTGAGGTCATTATGTTCTCCTGATCGCTCTATTCCCTCCACTGTCTTTCTGTCCACTTGGAAGCAGCTGTGTGCTGTGTCTCTCAGGCAGCTCCTAACCCCCCACCACACACACACACACACACACACACACACACACACACACACACACACACACACTACCACCCCCAACACACACACATACACCTGCAAACTGCTTTAGTTGCTTCCTCTGTCAGGTTTAAGAATAGATAAAACAACCAATCGCAGATAAGCACGATCATGCTGCTTTAAAACCAGAGGGAAAAATATACTGCCCTTTAGGCAGTTAAAACAACTGCAGAAATGAAGATAGATGACTTGGTTAGTTGCTGTTGATCGGTTGGCGAGTAGGTAGTGGTGGACAAGTCAGCTAGCTTGAACAAGATCGGCATTATGGAAAAAAAGGTTGAATGGGTTTGAATATTAGAACCTGTTGCCTTCGAGTCGATTCCAACTCATAGCGACCCTAGAGGACACAGTAGAACTGCCCCAGAGGGTTTCCAAGGAACAGCTGGTAGATTCGAACTGCTGACCTTCTAGTTAGCAGCTGTAGCTCTTAACCACTACACCACTGGCGCTCCTTGAATATTAGGGTGGGGGGAGGAAGTTCTGTCATTCTATCATTTTGCACCATTTTCAACAGAGAACAGAAATCAGACTGATATGTTTGCTAAATTCATTGCAGGGATGACAGAGTCTGTATTTCGGTATATCAGGCTTTGAGGGGGCTGTATAGTATCTTAAGCTTGATCCAGATAGTTCCCTTGGTCTTCCTGGTTGTCATATTAATGGAGAAGCTTTACATTTGTTGTATGTTTGGAATCTTAATGTGAACACGAGAGGCCAAGGCTTTCGAACTGCTCTGCTCTGCCCAGTTATGTGATCCTGTTCTTCCTGCTGCGAAAGGTTCTTTGAGGCCCACGTTTGGGTGACACTCCCGTGTTTCTCAAGCAGGTAGGGCCTGTGATTCACTGCAGTGGCCTTCTACTCTTGTTTACTGCCCCTGTCTGGCCGATCTTTCTTCACCGGCTTTAGTTAGTCTAACACTCCACCACCTCCATGACTTAGGAGCTGGTGGCACATACGTAGGTCAGTGACAGCATCTGGGACATTTGAACGGGAATTAAGGGAGAATAGATTCAGTTTTGTTGGCTCTAAAACAACTGTTAGCTGTGGCCTTGTCTTTTTTTAAGCTGTGTCTACAAGAACATTGCTGGCTCCTTTTTCTCAACAAAGAGAAATACAGCAGAGCCATGCAATAGAGGGAAATCTTTCATATTAAAGTAGGTTTGTTTCACATGCAGAAAGCCGTAGGTGTGTTTTTTTACATAAGTGCTTTTGTTAAAAAGAAAAATTAGCGTCTGGCTTTTAATTATTCAGTAATCTAAGCTCTTTTTAAGAAATGGAAATACATTTTCCATTTCTTTTCCACTTCGAGCTGCTAGATTGCTTACAGTAAATGGCACCTTTGAGGTCTGAAGTTAAGATTTCCAGATAACCCTGAGTACAAAAAAATTTAATATTAATATTTGCTAAATGCTCATGATGAATTTGTGCCTTGTCATTATTTCCCCAAGCAAAGTTAATCACTGTATTCTCAGCATTTATTTCTGCCTTCGTGCTCACCTCTGACACAGTACTTACTCCACTATAATTTTTTTGTGTGCTTATCTTATCCATGGACTGAGCATCTAAGATCAGGTATCCTATCCAGTTTTCAGTACAGTGGTGGGTGTTTAGTCAATACTGAGTGAATGAATGACTGCAGGGTCAAATGATTATTTAGAAGTGGTTTCATGGACATGGGGAGGGAGCCCACACCCAGGCCAACTCAGGAAAAAGACATTGGCTCCTTCCCAGGAGTCCTGAAACATATTGGCGAAACCATGGGGGAAGTCAGACACAGCTAAGAATCTCTGAACCCTTCGCAAAAAACTGGAAACAACCTAATAACAATACCAAATTTTTTTTTTGAATTTTTATTTCATTTAATCCTCATGATGATCTCACAGGCAAGTTTTATTAATCCCATTTTACAGTTGAAGAAACTGGGTCTTAGGGAGGTTAAACTTAAGTCAGGAATCACTATACCCTTGTGGAAGGATGGCTAGGCCTTATAACTAGACCATCTATATTCAAAATGCTTGCCATGGGCATAACTTTGTGACCTGGGGAAAATTACTTAAATCAGTCTATGCCTTATTTTCTTTATCTGTGGAATGGGTGGGAATAATATCTGTTTCAAAAAGAAAAAATCTTTTGTGAGGATTATGTAAAATAACGTAAATACCTGGCACCGGGTATTCTTATTATAATTAACTGTTGCTCTTAGGGAAACCCTGGTGGCATAGTGGTTAAGAACTATGGCTGCTGACCAAAAGGTTGGCAGTTCAGATCCACCAGGCACTCCTTGGAAACTCTATGGGGCAGTTCTACTCTGTCCTATAGGGTCGCTATGGGTCAGAATTGACCCGACGGCAACGGGTTGGGATTGGGTTGCTCTTAGATGCACTGGAATTGAGATGCAGAGCTGTGGGTCTGTGAAAGACTATTGTGGGGGTGAGGTCTATAGGCAGGGCACTGACAAGGTCAGGTCTGACTTTGGGAAGTGCACTGTGGTAGCAGGGGGAGGATGGCCTGGCTAGGGAATAGCTGTTGGCTGGGAGAGAGGTAGACACTTACTGTGGGATCCAGGACTGAGCTGAGTGTCCGGCAGTAGGATTACTAGATGAATTTGAGATACCTTTCTAAAATACCAGTTAGAAGTGACAAAGGAGGGGCAGGGAAGAACTGATGACAATTGGAGATGTCTAGCTTGGGGAATGATGGTGGTGGATGTGAAAGACTGGAGAGGAATGAGTTACGTCTGGTAAATGTTTACACAGGACAGTATGTTGTATTCAGGTTGTGTACGGTGGGTAATTAGAAATGCCAGTCTTCAGCTCAGTGCACAGGTCAGGGCTGGTGCTAAGGGCAGGATTCTAGATAGTAATTGCAGACATTGGTTGTAGATGGGGAAACCCAGAGAGGTCAGGGAGGGAGAGAAGAGAAGAGGGCCTGGGAGGGAACCTGATGTTTAGGCGCAGACTGAGGAACCGAAATGTCGGCAAAGGCAGTGAGCGAGCGGGATAGCTTTCAAAGGGTAGGGTGTGGTTAAGGGGGTTTTGGTTTGTTTTTTGAGGGAAAAAAATCATTTTTTATCGAGAAAAGCTCAAACATACTCAAAAGTAGAGTGAATAACACGATGAACCCTATAAACACACCACCCAGATCCACCGCTTATCAAGAATTTACTGTAATTGTTTTATCCACTGTTTGCCCAAAGTATCCTACCAAGTGTCCAGGTAACTATTTCTTAAGCAAAATATATGAGAGCAAACTTTTCTGAAATGCTGTGAAATTCATGACATGGAATTTATGTAGCAACTATTTAATAAGCATTGAGCATGTCCTAAATGCCAGATATCTAGGGTCCAAGGATACAGCAGTGAACAGAACAAGGTGCCTGGTCTCATGGAGCTTCATTCCAGTGACTGAACAGGTAATCAACAAGTAAGCAAGTAAGTGGGAAAGATAATCTCAGAGATAGTGATCTGGCTATGAAGAAAGTGCAACAGGGTACTGAGGTCGGGGATGATTTGCAGGGTGGAGAAGAGGCCTTTAAAAAGGGTAGTCAGGTAAGTCCTCCTTGAGAAGGTGACACTGGATATGAAACACAAATAATGACACTCACTTGAAGAATTGAGGAAAGCATTCCTGGTAGAACAAAGGCCCCATGGTGAGAGAGAACGTAGTACCTTCCAATTTGCGCTAGTTTGCCGGGTTTGAAGAATTTATGGAATTTTCTAGAATACGTGCTTGGCAGGCAGTTGGGCTTGGGAATCAGGAGCTACAGACTGGACAGTCATCAGATTCCTGGGGGTAATTAAAACCATTGAACAGAATCATTGTTTAGAGGAACCCTTGTGGAAGTTGCTTGCCCTCTCCGGATACTTCCCCCAATGATAACAATTAATGCCTGTGGGACGTTATTCTAAGCACATTGCAGATATTAACTCATTTAATCCTCAAAATAACCTGGGGGTAGGTATAATTATTTTCCACCCATTTTACAGTGAAGGAATATGAGGCACAGAGAGATTAATTACTTTTCCCAAGATCACATTTATCTAGTGGTAGAACCTAGATGCAAACCTAAGTAGCTTATTTGCAGAACCCAGGACCTAATTCTGATACTTCCTGTGGAGTGTCCATCAAGATAGGTTAAATAAGACCTTGGGGAAAGCTGTGAGAGAGTAGGAGAAAGCGTAATGAGAAGATGGGAGGGTGTTGAGCACGGTAATAAATTCAATGTCTGCTGTGAAGTGGATGGGGACCCCCGTTTGATTTGTTTATCTTGATTTATCACCACATGGTTGCAGATAACTATTGTTCTGTCACATTCACCATATGCTCCCCTGGACCAGTAACTTGGATGAATTAATTCTGTTTATAATAACCTCTTCAAGTGCCTAACACAGGAATGTGAATGAACAAACTAGAAATTATGGAATGAGTTGAAAAAGTTGAGCAACAGAAATAGCAAATGGCTTCCCAAACCCACATCAGCAAACAGTGAATGGGCTAGTTGTAAGTTGCTTGCTTTGTGTGATTTTTATTTTTAGAGGATAGGCTATTTTCAGTTTGTCCAGGGAAGATTCCTACTGTCTCCTCAAACAGAGCCTGTCACCCTCGATGTGGCCTGTTGTGTCTGGTAGAAGTCACCCAGCATTGCCCACTCCTATCCTTTTAACCCCTAAAACCCATTCTAAACTCAGCCTGGGGAGTTGCTATGGCAACTCTAATATGGCTTTCCTAGAATGTTCCTGTACTACCCATTCCTTCTCACACTGCTTGGAGGAGACAAAAGGGTATGTGTTAAAGAGATCGCTTCTCTACAAGATCAACATAGAAAAATCAGTTGGATTCCTATGCACCAACAAAGAAAACTTCAAAAGGGAAAGTGGGAAAACAATACAATTTATAATAGTCCCTAAAAAGATAAAATACTTAAGCATAAATTGAACCAGGCAAAGAAAACTATAAAACACTCTTGCAAAAAACCAAAAGAGACCTACATAAATAGAAAAACATACTATGCACATGGATTGCAAGACTCAACATTGTGAAAATGTCAGTTCTACCCAGGACAATGTATAGATACAATGTAATCCTGATCCAAATACTAATGAGATGGAAAAATTAATCACCAATTCTATATGGAAAGGAAAGAGGCCTCAGATAAGCAAAGTATTACTGAAGACAAAGACAAAGTAGGAGGCCTCACACTACCTGATCTCAGCCACAGTAGTCAAAATAGCCTGGTACTAATACAACAATAGACACGTAGACCAAGGGGACAGAATTGAGAACCAAAATCCACCAAATGGGGAAAAGAGCCTTTTTAACAAATGGTGCAGGCAAAACCGAATGTCCATCTGTAAAAAAATGAAACAAGATCCATACCTCAGACCACACACAAAAACAAATTCAAAATGGATCAAAGACCTAAATATAAAACTGAAAACAATAAAGATCATAGAGTTAAAAATAGGGACAACACTAGGAGCCCCAATACATGGCATAAATTTAATACAAACCATAACTACCAGTGCACAAACACCAGAAGATAAACTCGGTAATTGGGAGCTCCTAAAAATTAAATACTTAAGCTCATCAAACAAAAGACTTCACCAAAAGAGTAAAAAGGCAACCTACAGACTAGGAAAAAAATTTTGGCTCTGACGTATCTGACGAGGGCCAAATCTCCTAAAATCTGTAGAATACTTTAACACCTCAACAACAAAAAGACAAATAATCCAATTAAAAATGGGCACAGGATATGAACAGACACTTCTCCAAAGAAGATTTTGAGGCAACTAACAGACACATAAGGAAATGCTTGAGATCACTAGCCATTAAAGAAAAAAAGAGAACTGTAAATCAAAACTACAGTGAGATACCTCCTCACCCCAACATTACTGGCACTAATCAAAAAAAAAAAAACAGAAATAACAACTGTTGGAGAGGTTGCAGGGAGATTGGAACTCTTATGCAGTGCTGGTGGGAAAGTAAAATGGTACAACCACTATGGAAAATAATATGGTACCTCCTTAGAAAGCTAGAAATGGAAATACCATATGATCCAGCAATCCCACTCCTAGGAATATATCCTAGGGAAATAAAGGTCATCACACAAGTAGACATATGCCCATCCATGTTCATGGCAGCATTATTCACAAAGCAAAATGGTGGAAACAACCTAAGTGCCTATCAACAGATGAGTGGATAACACAGTGCAATACTGTGCAACAGTAAAGAACAATGATAAATCTGAGAAACATTTCACCACATGGATAAATCTGGAGGGCATTATGCTGAGTGAAATAAGTTAATCACAAAAGGACAAATATTGTATGAGACCATTTTTATAAAAACTCAGGAAAAGGTTTACATACAGAAAGAAACAATCTTTGATGGTTGTGGGGGAAGGGAGGGGTGGGGCGGGGAAATCACTGACTAGATAGTAGATAAGTGTTAACTTTGGGGAAGGGAAAGACAACACACAATATAGGGGAAGTCAGCACAACGTGACCAAGGCAAAGTCATAAAAGCTTCCTGGACACAGCCAAACACCTTGAGAGACCAAGTTACTTGGACTGAGAGATAGGGACCATGGTCTCTGGGGACATCTAGGTCAATTGACATAAAATAGTTCATAAAGGACATGTTTTATATCCTACTTTGGTGAGTAGTGTCTGGGGTCTTAAAAGCTTGCAAGCCATCTAAGATACATCTATTGGTCCCATCCCATCCCATCCAGAGCAAAGGAGAATGAAGAAAACCAAAGACACAAGGAAAATATTAGTGCAGAAGACTACTGGAGCACATGAGCCACAGCCTCCACCAGCCTGAGCCCAGAAGAACTAGATGGTACCTGGCTACCACCACCTAATACAATACAGGGTCCCAGACAGAGGGGAGAATAGTATAGAACAAAATTCAGATTCACAAAGACGAGGCTTACTGATTTAACAGAGACTGGAGGAACCCCCAAGACTATGGCCTCCTGACACCCTGCTAACTCATAACTGAAGCCACTCCCAAAGTCCACCTTTCTGCCAAAGATTAGACAGGCCTATAAAATAAACAATATTTCATGTGGGGAATGTGCTCCTTCTTAGTTCAGTCAAGCATACGAGTATAAATGAACAACACCTGCCCAAAAGCAAAGATGAGAAGGCAGGAAGGGACAGGAAGGCCAGACAAATGGACACGGGGAACCTGGGGTGGAAAGGGAGAGAGTGCTGACACATTGTGGGGATTGCAACCAATATTACAAAACAATTTGTGTATATACTTTTGAATGAGAAGCTAATTTGTGCTCTAAACTTTCACGTAAAGCACAAATAAAAAAAAAAGAGATCACGGTCTTCCTTTTCTTCCTGTTCTCCTCTTCCCTAGGAGGAATCTGATTGTATTCAAATTGATAGAGTCTAGTTTAGGTTGTACCTGGAGGAGTGAGCCTACGTTTTCTCGGGAGAATTAAGGACAGGCTTACCTGTTGCCTTTGACCTGGAAATATCTCATAGCAATCGCTGTCCTTATGCCTTGGCACATCACCTACTTCTCGAATGTTCTTTGGTGACCATCCCAGAGTTCATCTGGGTTTCCACTGTTGTGGCAGTGCCAGGAAGCTTGAATAATTATAAAAACCTTTAAAATGAAATTGAAAGAGCCAGCGAATTCTTCTGTAATGGCCTGAATTCCCTAGTTGTTAGCACCGCTGAATAGGTGACCTTGTTTTTAATGGTGTCGATATTTTCCTTCGTTACTTTCATACTCTGCTTCTTTCCATATTTAACTTTGCTCCTCTATGATCTGCTCTAAATTATGGTTGCATTGCGTATTGCTCCTTAATTATAAATCCTAGTCTGACACTTTTCTCCCTTTTTCTTTTTGAGTATCTAATTTCTCCCTTTTGTTTGCCTGGGTGTGTGCTTATCAAGTGAACCATTTATTTCCTGTCTCCTTAAAATAAGATTATTTTGAGGAAACATGATTGAAACTTTAGAAATCATCGTAGCAATTACATAATTATTAACACATTTGAGTGCTTACCATGTGCCAGGTGCTTTAGTGTGTTCATTAACTGAGTCCCACGGTCACCCTGTGAGACCAATTTCAAGATTGGGAGACTGCGGCCTGGAGGATAATGTAACTTGATAAATTTGGCTTTTCTGTTTTCTAGAATATGTTTCCCAAATCATTTGTATTATGTTATAATGTGAATAAGTTGATTTTCAAACACTGGGTGTTCCTCCTTTGTTTGCACACATTGGCCTATTTATAGGCTTAAGAACACTGGTCTGTTTGTTTTTATTTTGCTCAAAGTATTGATAAAAATTAAGCTCGTTATTTGTTCAGAGAAGTGTAATAAACCTTGCCCTTGTGTCATGCTGGGAATAATAACTGCAGTTTTTATTCATGTGAAAAAATTCCTTAGAAGTATTATGCCCCCTATATTTAATTTTTCAGGAGGATTTGTTTTCATGAAATGTAAATGATAAATGTGGTGGAGACTGTCTTAAAGAAAATTGGAGGTTTTAATCCGCAGGAGGGTACACATGTGCACATGTGTGCCCACACATGACATTAGAAACACGCTTGACTTACAGTAACCACAAAGAAAGTTGGGCCATTTTAGTCCATATGAAACTTGAAATCAAATGTGTTGCACAAGAAGTTTGTGTCTTTAGTCAGTACCTCTTCTGGCCCAAACACCAGTCTTGGGAGCCCCTCGGCTGGCTGCAGGACATGGCCAGCAATGGGATGACAGGCACGTGGGCACATTGAAATGCTGGGCTTCCCGTAGATTCCCCAGCCACCTGTGCCACCTTCAACTCCGTATTTGCTTATTTACTTTAAAAGGTGAGAAAATGAAAAAGGAGCTGATAATTTTAAACATGAGCAAGTTTTGATTAAAAATGAGGCCCTCATTTTAACATTGCTCGTAAATGAACTACTAATGCAAACCAGATTGGCAGCTTTATGGGGAAGGTGAAGGGTACAGCTAAGATTTGGGGAGCAAAATCTTGAGACAATATCAGATATTAAAAATGTTTTAATTCATATTCCAGAATTTGAAAGAGCTGAGAATCCTATAGTTTGGTTATTTCCTTCAATTTCCTTCAAAAACACAAACAGATCTGGTTAATATTTAGACATAGAAATTAACTGCATAATGTTTAAAACCCAAACAAAACCCACTGCTGTGGAGTCAATTCCAACTCCTAGCAATCCTATAGGACAGAGTAGAATTACCTCGTAGGGTTTCCAAGGCTGTAATCTTTATAGAAGCAGACTGCTGCATCTTTCTCCTGCAAAGCAGCTGGTGAGTTCCAACTGCTGACCTTTCACTTAGCAGCTGATGGCTTAACCACTGCACCACCAGGGCTCCTTGGGTGATGTTTAGATTATGAAATTCGGTTCCAGATATTTTTCTGCATGTTATTTTTAAATTATGCAAAAGGCACAGTACATTGCTTTCTTTGATAAGTACAGAATAGAGTTAATGAAACATGAGTACATAAGGAGTGGTTGATTAACACATCCAGTGAATGAAACTTTGACATCATACCACTTTGGCTCTTGTCAGTGAGCTTGCTACAGGGCTTCTAATTTCTATTCAGTAGTTTATCTGTTTCTCTAGTTGCTTCAGTCCTCCGCCCCTCCACACAAGGACAACATTATTAAAGGGTGGATTAAAATGGCAGCCCAAGTTGATACGGATGTGTTTGTTACTTGAAAAAAAGTTCCAGGCTAAATGAGGTAAAGAAGATTTGAGATGTAAATATGTTCCTTGTCCCTTTTGTTGACAATTGTATTAAATGCTAATTTGTGGCCAGCTATTGTGTTCTTGTGTTTACTGATAAGGCTGCGTTGCTTGAAACGAATTTATAAAAAGTGACAAGTCATTTGTCAGCAAAAACTCTGAACCCAGTAAACTTGGTATATCTGTTATTTTTTGTTCTGTGAAAAGGAAATTCAGTTTAAGTTGTTGATGTTATTAGCTGCCATCGAGTTGGCCCCTGACTCAAGGCTACCCCAAGTGCAACAAATGGAATTAAATGCTGCTCGGTTCTGGGCCAACCCCCTGATCATTTCACGCTGTTGTCATCCGTAGAATGTTCATGGGCTGATTTTTTGGAAGTAGATCGCCAGGCCTTTTTTCCTAGCTTGCCTTACTCTGAAATGTGTTCGCCATCAAAGCAGTGCCCAAGCCTCCACTGCCAGACGGGCGGTGGCTGTACATGAGTGCATCGGTCGGCAGTCAACTCTGGGTCTCCTGCTGGAAGGCGAGACTTCCTCCACTGGAATCACCACTGCGCTCTTCAACGTGAGTCACCCCCCTCCGTCAGTGCAGCACCCGCCCCAAACCCACCCAGGGGCAACGGGTGGTTTATAACTTGCTCTCTTTCTGGAAATCCGTTTAAAAGATCTGAGATGAAATGTATACTTTGGCCTGGTTAGATATGGAATTCAAAATTTTTTTCTCTAAAGGGCCAGTAGTAGTGATTTTAGATTTTGTGATCCAGTTGGTCTCTTCTACCTGTAAATGGTCTCTTCTACCTGTAAGTGGTCTCTTCTACCTGTAAGTGGTCTCTTCTACCTGTAAGTGGTCTCTTCTACCTGTAAGTGGTCTCTTCTACCTGTAAGTGGTCTCTTCTACCTGTAAGTGGTCTCTTCTACCTGTAAGTGGTCTCTTCTACCTGTAAGTGGTCTCTTCTACCTGTAAGAGGTCTCTTCTACCTGTAAGTGGTCTCTTCTACCTGTAAGTGGTCTCTTCTACCTGTAAGTGGTCTCTTCTACCTGTAAGTGGTCTCTTCTACCTGTAAGTGGTCTCTTCTACCTGTAAGTGGTCTCTTCTACCTGTAAGTGGTCTCTTCTACCTGTAAGTGGTCTCTTCTACCTGTAAGAGGTCTCTTCTACCTGTAAGAGGTCTCTTCTACCTGTAAATGGTCTCTTCTACCTGTAAATGGTCTCTTCTACCTGTAAATGGTCTCTTCTACCTGTAACTACTCAATTCTGGGTTGTAGTGTGAAAGCTGCCACAGACATTATATAAATAAATGATCCTGCCTGTGTTCCAATAAAAGTTTATTTATGGATACTGAAATTAGAATTTTAAATTGTTTTCTATATCCCGTAATAGTCTTCCATTGACTTTTTCCCAGTGATTTAATTAATTTTTCCAATAATTTAATTTTTTGTAGCTTATGGGCTACAAAAACAGGCAGCGGGGGGGATTCGGGATTTGGTTTGCAAGCTGTAGTTTGATGATCCATTGGCTAGACCCTTCTATTCTTCTGTGTGTTTCCATTTCCCCTTCTGACCACTTCTCATTTCAGCCTTCTGAGCTCAAACCCAGCACTACCCCCAGTATCTTTAGAAAGTGGGTTCCATGACTTTGTGTGGAGACCCTGACTAGGTGGTGGTGGTTATTTTCATGTGGTGGTGGTGGGGTGGGGCATCTTTTTTTGGCAACAGACACTTAAACACTGCCGTACTAGAAGAGTTAATAGTTTAGGCACACAGTCTGATGCTGCCTCTGTCTGTGCCTGTTTTTTTTTTTTTCTTTTACCATTATTTATTACAAGAAATTCAGAGGCTATAATTTTGCTAATGGAAAAGATCATGATGATGTATGTATAGTGTGAGAATATTGCGTTTGAGAACGGTGTATTTGTGCTTTTTGTATTTCTTTAGAAAAAATTGCAGAGCCAGTTGTGAAAAGACAACAGGGGCTGACTGCGGTATTATTGGGCGTCTGGCTGCCTTTCAGCTTGGTTGAAGTCCTTTCTAATGAGAACAAAGCTTAATTGGGTTAAATCGCTCATTGTCCTCAGGCACTAGTTAACAAACCACCTCTGGTAATTCAGAGGACACAAAACATGGCTTTGTCCTACATAGCCTCGTAATTACTGATCTTTTGAACCTCTAGTTTTGGAATAAATTGAGTCTTATGCACTTGAGTCCTGTAATATTATTTTACTTGAGGGTGAAGAAGTTAATGTATAACCTCTTTGGCTGGTACTTCAGACACTTGGAAATGCCTTTGGTATTTAATCAACATAGAAACCAAGAAAATTTTAACTGTGTAGGTCCTTTTCTAGGGATATTTTAATAAAACAGGTTGAGTTACTATCTTATTCGCTTACATGTTTATTTGGATGAGCCCCTTTTCCTTTGGAGGAGGTGGTGCCTCCTGATGGAAGGGGACCATTATACAAATCCGATTTGCCTGTTGACCTGCTTCAGTCATTCGTGGCCGTTTTAGTCCCCGTGAGCATCTGGTGCAAGAGAATGTCAGGGTTTGACTCCACTTCACACTCCAGGAACTGACAATGGATTTTTGAGGATTACGGGTGGGGTGTGCAGTTTTTGCTCACCCTTCGCTATGTGCAGTTGAGATCAGAGGGCCCCTAACCTCAATAGCAGTGGAGTGGGAGCCCGGAGTGACTGCTGCGGCCGCTGCCATAGTGGCGGGACTGGTCCAGAGAAGAAGACCGGGCCTGATGTGGCATTTCCAAGTTTGACCTGCTCAAGCTGTAATTACTTGTCTTGCTCTCTTACTGTTCTTACTGTTGATACCATTCTGGGGCCTTTCCTTTCACTGGCATAAAATAGCTTACATTTCTTTGTTTGCTGAAGATTGGAATTTTCATTAAAATGATGTGTTTGATATATGTCCACACGAAAGCGTGTGCACAAGGGTTCGTAGCAGCATTAGTCATAATAGCCAAAAAATAGAAATGAGCCAAATGTCCATCAGCTGATGAATAGAAAAATAAAAGATGGTATATTACTACAATGGATTATTATTTGTCAATAAAAAGAAATGAATCGCTGTTATATGCTACAACACAGATACAAGTTGAAAAGATAATGGTAAGTAAAAGAAGCCAGATAGAAAAGACCACATACTATATGATTCCATTTATATGAAATGTCCAGAATAGGCAAATATATACAGACAGAAAGTAGATTAGTGGCTGTCTAGGGGTTAAGGGGAGGAAAGAATAGGGAGTAACTGCTAGTGGGTATGTTTCAGGTGATAAAAATGTTCTAAAATTAGGTAGTGGTGATAGTTATACAACTTGATGAATATCCTAAAAACCACTGAATTATACACTTTAAAAGGATGAATTTTGGGTGTGTGCATTATGTCTCACCAAAGCTGTTGTAAGAATTACGTGTTTGAAAAACACGAAACTGTGCTTTGTCATCACTGAAAACCATTTGGTCTCCTCAGAGCTACACAGTTCATAGCATATTTTTTTAAATATTTATTTTTGTAAATTTATTTAGCTGGCTGGTTGCGGTAGTCTTGGCATGGGGGTGGGGGAAGTAAAAATTATCCGAAAAAAACTAAGTCCTGTTCCATGGCTGACAAATTGAGTTTATTTTCTGTATGCTGTGTTTTCAGTTATTTCCAAACATTACCAGGCTCCATTTTACCAGGTGAGTATCTTTGTGGTTGCAAAGCACTCAAGTGAAAAACAAAATATTTGGTCAGAGATCTGTGTATTTTGTTTCCTTAATAACAAACATCTTAAATCAGAAACCTTCTCAATGTGTGGCATTATAGTCAAAATACGGTCCACAGAGTTTGTGGTTTGTAGATTTGGTCTTTTGGGAGCTCAATATGACACCATCTCGTGCTTGATGAGTAAGAGGAAAGATGAAGTTGAATGGCCTCCCATCTTGGTTTTCCTTTTTTGTGACAGCTGAAGATAAAAAGTCCTTTCGCCCAAATATTATCATCTGGTGTATCTGCATTAATCCAAAAACAAAACCCAAACCCAGTGCTGTCGAGTCGATTCCGACTCGTAGCGACCCTACAGGACAGAGTAGAACTGCCCCATAGAGTTTCCAAGAAGTGTCTGGAGGATTCGCACTGCCGACCCTTTGGTTAGCAGCCGTAGCACTTCACCACTATGCCACCAGGGTTTCCATTAGAAAAAAGACAAAACAAAGATCAGGTGGTCTACATGTCTGAAGCATTTCTTTAGCCAAAATGCAAAAGGACATTGTGGTTTAAAATAGACTGAACCATGGCTCTTGGAATGGGGAGAATGCTCTCCAGGCCCACTGAGGGGATTATTATAGTAGAAGCAGCAGTTGTTTGTGGTGGGAGAAATTATTCAGAAGATAGCAATTCTGGGAGGCTCCAGCTGCATAAATTGGAACTGATAATATTCCAGCCAGCAGCCCATCTGTTTCTAAAAAAGCTCAAAGAAAAATGTAAAAATGGCAAAGCAGATGCAGTTGTGTGATGCGGGCCACAGTCAACAGTTGCTTGTGGCTTCTTCCTCCTGGTTTTCTGAGTAAAGGAATTGGAATCAAAATCCTGTTGGTTTCTTTTACGCAGTGATTTCTTAGTTAAAATATGTGCCACTTTCAGTTCAGTGTGGTGAATATTCATTGATGAACAAGAGGGTTAAGAAAATGATTGTCTCCTGAAAAGAAGTGGATGGAATCCATGATTTAAGAGCTGAGGGATAGAAAGTAGAAATGATTCCTGGGCAAGAGTAGGGAGCAGAGTGTTACACGGTGTGGTTGAGAATGCCTGGGTTTTAAAGTTAGAAACATCTGGGGTTTTGTTCCAACACCATCTCTTTTAGCTGTGTGATCCTAAAAAAGAAACTTAACCTCTCTTGTGGACTTTCAGGACCCTTGAGGATTTAGGGTTAAGATACAGATTTTATTAGGTTGTGAGAATTAAATGAAATGATAAGCACAAAACTCTAGGCTATCGTAAGCACTCAATAAACACTTCCGAGGTTTAAGTTTAGGAAAGACAAGATTGCTCCTAGAAATGTTATATCTCTTATGTTGACCAAATTGCATAAATTAAGGGAGTGGAGTCCTCTGGAGTAATCAATCCTAGGAACATTATATAGTAGCAGTTGGCAGAGGGTCTGCAGCTTTTGACAATTATTTATTAAATCTGTGCTACCTTTTCCCCAGAGATTATTATTTTTTACTCCTAGGTCAAGTTCAGAATTTTCTGGAAATCGCATGGTCATTTGGATATAAGTTCTCCCAGACGATAGTGTTCATATGAGTCAATTAAAAATGAATCAATCAATATTGTCCATCAGTCCCCAAATTTTAATATTAGACATTAAAGATTAATTTATAAGAATTAAGCACGGGCTTGAGAAATGTTTTCTGTTCTGTGGACTCCACTGTCAACACCATTTTTAATAATGCAAGCCTCAGTATTTTTATCTGTAAAATGGGTATGAGGACTGGGTGAGCAGAGGCATGCAAAGCCACACATCAGGTAGTCAGTGAACATTAGCTGTCATTGAACAGGGGCTGAAGGTTGCCCCGTGTTTGTTCCCCTAACTTTGTAGTTCTTGATACCGTGAAAAAGAAAAGAGATGCCAAACTGGAGTGGACATCATTCAAAGCTCTCAGAGTTTCGGGGTTAATGGCATGTGATTTGGTAAAAGGGGAGACATGCATGCTGTCTTTCTTGACTCATCATCCATGCAGGTCATTTAAAGGACTAAAACAGAATTAGCCATGATCCCTGAGAAGATTAGTGTATAAATATTTAGATAGGAAGTGCTTTGTTAACCAGAAGCATACAGAAGACAAATCATTTCTTCATGTGCTGACAAATCCCTATCTATGCACTCTGTAGTATCCAAAATACACTTCTTTTTAAACCCTAAACACTCAAATTCTTTTTGTTTTACTGGAGTTGGGCCCAGAGATCCATGCACTATATTCAATGTGTCCATTGAAGTATTTTTAACAAAGTTTAAAAGAAGCCAGGAATGGTCAAGAGTTGGAAGGTAGAATTTTGCCAAAGCCCTATACCTGAGTCATATATTTCTGGCAATGGATAGGTATTGCTATTTCATGAGAACAAAAAGGGATGATTGTATTAAGATGGAATAAAATATCATTCCTTCACTCATTTCATTCTGAAATTTTATTTTGAGCCCCTATTTTGTACACAGTGCTATACTGGGCACTGGGGTGGATAAAAATAAGACTTGTCCAAGGGCTCTACTCTCAAGGAGCCTTTTGTTGTGGGAAAAAAATATGTATAAATAATGAATACAAGGTAGACAGGAGAAGGGTATTGTTTCTGGTGAAGGTAGGCTGAGGAGGGCTTCATGGACAAGTACACTTGAGCTGCAACTTGACAGGTAGGATGTGGAGAAGGTATGATTTTCTAATTAAAGGGCCCATGTCCTAGAATGCCTTCCCAAGAAGGGGTCATACTGGGTGTGGGGTATTGAGCAGTTACAAAAGAGCCAGGTTTGGGGGCCTCGAATATGCATTGGTGATACCACTAGAGAGCTTTTCCTTAGGGTTTGGGGTGACTTCGGCTAGCATGAGGCAGTTGGGGAGAAGGTCAGAGAAGAAGACTAGAGTGAAAGGGGACGGGAAGAAGCAGTGAGAAGCAGTGAAGACCTGGGAGAGTGGCGACCAGGAAGGAGGGGGACAGGAGAATGGCCTTGTGAGGAAAATCAACGAGACGTGAAATGTGCTGCGAGACATGAAATGTGCTGCGTATTGGAGCAAGGAAGAGGAGAAATCAGTGGTCGCTGAGGTCATAAGCCTGGGTGGCTGAAGAGCAGGGTGCTAGTAACAGAAACAGGGCACAGGAGGAGCAGGTTTGAGGGGAAATATTAAGACACAGTCTAAGCTTAAAGTAAGGAACCTGGGTGGTACAGTGGTTAAGCACTCGATTAAGGTTGGTGGTTTGAATCCACCAGCAGCTCTGAGGGAGAAAGATGTGGCAGTCTGTTCCATTAAGATTCCAGCCTTGGAAACCTTATGGGGCAGTTTTACTCAGTCCTGTAGGGTTGCTATGAGTTGGAATTTGACTCAACGATAATGGGATGGGGATGAAGCTTAAAGAGCCAGCAAGATTTCTCCTTGTTTCCAGCAGGCATCTGACAGCTTGGGCCTGGAGCTTGGGAGATCTCTCATTGGCTAGTGAGATTTCTCGATGATGTATGTTCCATGAACATTTTAGACACACGCACACACAAATGTATATATGTGAACTTAGCTGTCATGTGGTGTTACTGGTTTTTGGCCAAAGTATATGAAGCCAGTAGTCTTGCTTTTAATGTATTTAATATATGTATATATTTGGCCAAAGACTGCAGATGTCTTTTTAATTCATTTGCCGCTTATTATAAAAAGTCTAGGTCGATTCAGTGAATCATGAATTCATTCCGAGGATGAGAGCTAAATGAGATGTTGCATTTCAATCAAAACGTTTGGGAACTTCCCAACACAGACAGACTTACTTCCTGGCATGTATTACCATCTTGGGAAGATAAAGGTGGATCCAATTGACTTTTTTATGAACTCAAGGCTCACCTCAGAGTTTCTGACAACCGAAAAACTTGTGCAGAGGTGAACATCTACATTGTACTTGGTCTGATTGTGCACCGATCTTAAATGTTGTGAGACTACCCCCATCTCCCCTAAATTCATTTCATATAGTGGTACCAAGAAAAGTGAGAGGGTTTAGCTGTTCATATGGGGGGACTGTAGTTAGACAAATACAAACATGCCTTTTCACTAAAGGATTGCTGGATTCTAAATATTAAGAAAATATGGATTAAAGTTGTATGGTTGGCTGGTCTTTACCATTAATATTACATTTCCTCAGGTGCCTCGCATAATGGAGCCATTACTTTTAAAATTCCAAGAATAGAAAACCACAGGTGTTTGAATTCACTCAGAGGTCATAACAAAATGATAAGAACTTGGTTTGGGAGAACCAGCATTTTAAGTTTTCTAAAGTGAAATGTGTAGAATTTAGTTTCTGAGATTTAAAATGTGAGCCTGTGACGCATGTTACCGAGGCCCCTTCCCTATGCCACTGCTTGTCGTTACCTCTCCTTGTGACTGTGTGCGCCTGTACATCCTCTTCCCTAGGCCTGGAATGCCCTTCCATGTCTGAACATCTTCCAAGGGCTCAGTAATGACAGCAGTAATAATGACAGCCAAATAAATAAATGTGGTTTTAGTGCTTAATTTTACTAAATGGCCAGTGAGTTTTCATGCACAATCTCATCCTTATCACCACCTAATGAGACAGGTACTATCTTAATCCCTGTTTTTTTTTTTTTTTTAAATGAGGACATTGAAACTAAAAGACGGTAAATAACCTGCCCAAAGTCATACAGTTAGTAATTAGCCCAGCCAGGATTTTTGCCTAGCTCAAGCTAATTCTCTGGTGCCTCTTTAACTCTTTGGTGGAGTAATTCTAGCATTTAAATATCTTAAACAATTTTTTTTTTTCTCCTGTGGGTTCTTATGGCTTTATCTTCTTATCATAATGCCTCTGACAGTGAATTATTTTTTACTTTTATTTTTCTAAATTGCAAAAGTAATTATGTTTATAATGGAAACATTAGACCATATAGATAAGCAATATAACAAGAAGAAAGAAATTATTAGTTCTAACCCCATATTGTAAGAAAAAAAAGTTAAACAAAATGCTACTTACTGTATGATTTCATTTGTTTGATGTTCTGGAATGGACAGTACTATAGGGAAAGAAAACAGATACGTGGTGACCTGGTGCCGGGGTGGGAGGAGGTATGGTACTACCGAGGGACACAGGGAACTTTTTGTAGTGATGGAAGTATCCTATATCTTGATTATGGTGGTGGTTATATGACTGTATGTATTCATCAAAACTCATAGCATTGTACACTAAAAAAAAGTTTTTACTGTATGTAAACTATTCCTCAATAAACTGGACTGAAAATAAAAGCTGATATTAACACCTTGGTGTATATCCATCCACGTATATTCCTATGCATATCTATTAAAATATGTATATTTTAAAAATATATTGTACTAATACATCTTGTAACCTATTTTTCCTCTCAAATGTGTCAAAAACATCTTTAATAATCAATAATAATTCATCAACACCATTAAAAATGAACATGATTATTTGAACAGACTTATGATTTAAATTAGCTTTCAGGTGTAATGTTTTATAGCAAATCTTGTTTTTAAGCTTTACTGTTACTAAGGAAACCCTGGTGGCTTAGTGGTTAAGAGCTACAGCTGCCGACCAAAAGGTTGGCAGTTTGAATCCACCAGGCGCTCCTTGGAAACCCTATGGAGCAGTTCTCCTTTGCCCTATAGGGTCGCTGTAAGTCAGAATTGACTCCATGGCAATGGGCTTGGTTTTGGGGGCATGTTACTAAGCAAAAAGAACAGCTTTCTTCCAGAACACAGCTGCTTTGACTGAAAAACAATGGAACTAGTAAATTGTCTAGCTAACCTCTTTGGGGACATTCTGTCTATGGATAGACTGCTAGTTATTAGGTAGCTGGAGACTCATCAGTACATTTTCCTTGACCTTGAATTGGCGGTATAACTAAGCAGGACCAACCCGAATGAGTGAGCAGAAATGATAAGCTATTTTTACTGTAATGCCCCATTTGGGATTGGGCTGATGTTAGTCTTCCATAACCTGACTTTTAAGAATGAACTTCTATTTTTCATATTTTTCCAGTGGAAATATTTACTCTCTGAAACTTACTTTTTTGGTAGTATAATGAATGTTGTTTCCATTTCTTTTAATAGGTACAATATTTTCCTTTGACCTCCAAAAGTAAATGGCAGAAAGTAAAATCAATTGTCTTCCTCATAAATTTAAATAGATATATTGTCTCTGTTGCAGAATGACATCAGCTAGATCCCTCTCCGGGCTAATGGCACCTTTCCTGCCAGACAGAACGCTTGATTTACCATTGTCGTGAAGTCACCATGCCATCTTGTTTTCCATTCATGCTGCACACTTGAAGTAGCGTTTCCTATAATGACAAATAAGAAAAATTGACAAGGCTCATTCTTTACTATTATGTGGAGAAAGATCTCTCCACAAACATTGTGAGAACTTCATCATAGGTTTTGCTTGAGTGTGGCCTGTCTTCTCTGTTCCCCCCAAAAGTTAACACCTTCTCTACCGCTGCCTCTCCTGTGTAGGTTTTTTTTTTTTTTTTTTTAAGTACATGTTAACAGCTCAGCTGCTAACCAAAAGGTTGGCGGTTCAAATCCACCAGCCACTCCACGGAAACCCTGTGGGGCACTTCTACTCTATCCTATACGATCGCTATGAAGTACATGTTAGTTTTATGAAAACCTTTCTGCCTAGAGTAGTAGGACTAGAACAAGAAGCAATCTCTTTCATGTGCAGGATCCCCCCACATTTGAAAATGATTTTAGACCCTAAACAGGTTAGATTAGCTACTATACTTTATATCTTTCCATCTCTAAAGTTGCTACCCTCTGACTGGAGCATAGTTCTGCTCTGACATACATGGGATTGCCATGCATTGGGGTCCACTTGATGGCAACTGGTTATCTAGTGGCAGCTTTGTAGAAAGGGTCTAGGCTTCTGGTTTCGTTTTAGATAAGCACATGTTGTTGTTGTGTGCCATTGAGTGGATTCTGTCTCATAGCAACCTCACATGACGGAGTAGAACTGCTGAATATGGTTTCTAAAACTATCACCTTTACGGAAGCAGATTGCCACATCTTCCTCTGATGGAGAGACTGGTGGGTTTGAACTACTGGTTTTTGGTTAGCGGCTCAGCACTTAACCACTGTGCCACTGGGGCTCTTTGATAAGCACATTAAAAAAAAAAAAAAAGCACATAGATGACTTAAAAAAAAATAGATAGAAGATCTGTAATGACTGGACAAGATAGGCTGGGCAGTGTAAGAAAATACACCAGTATCTTGTCTGGTACAAACTGTTCTTTATTCATTTGAATTTGTTGATTTTAGCTCTTGAATTATATATATCATTACCTTAATATAAATCTAAAATGTCATCAGGTTCACCCCTTGGAATGCTGCGTTTGGTGACTGCTCAGCAATTCTGTTCCACCAGTGGGCACCGAGGAAGGTTCTAAATTCTTTGTCCATAGGACTAGTCAGCGGCTCCCGTCTAGAGTTTGATAGGGTGGAGCCACATAGGAAATGGAGAGTGTATTTTGTTATTGTTGCTTATTTCAGCAACCATGGAGGAATAATTTGCCCTCATTAGCTAAATGAAACTTAAGTCTTCCTACTTTAGTTTGAGGCAGCTCATTTTTTTTTTTTTTTTAATTTTGTTAATCATGAAGCCTCTTAGATCTTCTCTTGGATTACCTTTCCTTTTATATATATAAAAATCTGTTGCTGTTGAGTCGATTCCAACTCGTAATGATCCTATAGGATAGAGTAGAACTGCCCCATAGAGTTTCCAAGGAGCACCGGGTGGATTTGAACAGCCGACGTTTTGGTTAGCAGCTGTAGCACTTAACCACTACACCACTAGGGTTTCCTTTAGATGAAATAGGGCTTTGAAATTGACCTTATTGTCTATATGATCTATCAATGGTGATCATGAGGTAAATTGTTCATCCTTATCTGTCCTTTTGAATCCTCCTGTACGTTGCTGCCCACCGCAAAACCTCTTTGGGTTGACATAAAGAGGGACTTAGAAAGGGCTACAATCTCCCTGGAGGCAGAGCGGTTAAGAGTTCGGCTGCTAAACAAAAGGTTAGCAGTTCAAATCCACCAGCTGCTCCTTGGAAACACAGTGGGGCAGTTCTACTCTGTCCTATAGGGTCACTATGAGTCAGAATCAACTCCATAGCAGTGAGTTTATTTGTTTGTTTTTGGTATATGTTTTGATGCTCAGTGAAACAAATGATTGCCCTTTTTAGGTTTAAGTATGTCCAGGAGAGGAAAGCAGAGACCTAGAATATTAAAGTTCAGTGGCTATTTATGTGATTTGCTGGTGGCTCTGTGCAGAATTTGTTGCCCCAGAGATTGGAGTGAAGTCATCATAGCCACTTGTGCCAGGCCAAAAAGAGCCCCTATAACTGATCTTTTCCCTGGAGTCAAAGACAAAATAGAATTATTTCAGAGCCCTGCAGTGGGAAATTTCAGAGTAGTTTGGCTGTGGTCATCTTCCTTTCTGCTTTTAAGATGAGGTGCCTAGCAGAAGAAAACAAATAATAAAAATTAGAGCTGAACTAAATGAAATAGAAAACAGAAAAACAATTGAAAGAATTAACACGACCAAAAGCTGGTTTTTTGAAAAACTCAACAAAATTGATAAACCACTGGCCAAACTGACAAAAGAAAAACAGGAGAGGAAGCAAATAACCCGAATAAGAAATGAGATGGGCGATATTAGAACAGACCCAACTGAAATTAAAAGAATCATATCAGATTACTGTGAAAAACTATAGTCAAACAAATTTGAAAACCTTGAAGAAATGGATGAATTCCTAGAAACACACTACCTACCTAAACTAACACAAACAGAGGCAGAACAACTAAATAGACCCATAATAAAAGAAGAGATTGAAAAGATAATCAAGAAACTCCCCGCCCGCCAAAAAAAAAACCTTGGTCCAGACTGCTTCACTGCAGAGTTCTACCAAACTTTCAGAGAAGAGTTAACACCACTACTACTAAAGGTATTTCAGAGCATAGAAAAGGATGGAATACTGCCAAACTCATTCTATGAAGCCACCATATCCCTGGTACCAAAACCAGGTAAAGACACCACAAGAAAAGAAAATTACAGACCTGTATTCCTCATGAATGTCGATGCAAAAATCCTCAACAAAATTCTAGCCAATAGAATTCAACAACATATCAAAAAAATAATTTACCATGACCAAGTGGGATTCATGCCAGGTATGCAGGGATGGTTCAACATTAGAAAAACAATTAATGTAATCCACCACATAAATAAAACCAAAGACAAGAATCACATGATTTTATCAATCGATGCAGAAAAGGCATTTGACAAAGTTCAACACCCATTCATGATAAAAAAAACTCTCAACAAAATAGGAATAGAAGGAAAATTCCTTAACATAATAAAGGGCATTTATACAAAGCCAATAGCCAACATCAATCACCCTAAATGGAGAGAGCCTGAAAACATTCCCAGTGAGATCGGGAACCAGACAAGGATGCCCTTTATCACCACTCTTATTCAACATTGTGCTGGAAGTCCTAGCCAGAGCAATTAGGCTAGATAAAGAAATAAAGGGCATCCAGATTGGCAAGGAAGAAGTAAAAGTATCTCTATTTGTAGATGACATGATCTTATACACAGAAAACCCTAATGAAACCTCAAAAAAAAAAAAAAAAAACTACTGAAACTAATAGAAGAGTTTAGCAGAGTATTGGGATACAAGATAAACATACAAAAATCAGTTGGATTCCTCTACACCAACAAAAAGAACATCAAAGAGGAAACCACCAAATTGATACCATTTACAGTAGCCCCCAAGAAGATAAAATACTTAGGAATATATCTTACCAGAGTTGTAAAAGACCTATACAAAGAAAACTACAGTACACTTCTGCAAGAAACCAAAAGAGACTTACATAAGTAGAAGAACATACCTTGCTCATGGATCGGAAGACAACATTATAAAAATGTCTATTCTACCAAAAGGGATCTATACATTTAATGCAATTCCAATCCAAATCCCAAGGACATTCTCTAATGAGATGGAGAAACAGATCACCAATTTCATATGGAAGAGAAAGAGGCCCCGGATAAATAAGGCATTACTGAAAAAGAAGAACAAAGTGGGAGGTCTTACTTTACCTGATTTTAGAACCTATTATACCGCCACAGTAGTCAAAACAGCCTGGTACTGGTACAACAACAGATACATGGACCAATGGAACAGAATTGAGAATCCAGACATAAATCCATCCACATATGAGCAATTGATATTTGAGAAAGGCCCCAAAACAGTTATATGGGGAAAAGACAGTCCTTTTAACAAATGGTGCTGGCATAACTGGATATCCATCTGCAAAAAAATGAAACAAGACCCATACCTCACTCCATGCACAAAAACTAACTCAAAATGGATCAAAGACCTAAATATGAAAACTAAAACAATAAAGGTCATGGAAGAAAAAATAGGGACAACGTTAGGAGCCCTAATACATGGCATAAACAGTATACAAAACATTATAAAGAATGTAGAAGAAAAACTGAATAACTGGGAGCTGCTAAAAATCAAACACCTACGCTCATCCAAAGACTTCACCAAAAGAGTAAAAAAACTACCTACAGACTGGGAAAAAGTTTTTAGCTATGACATTTCTGATCAGCGTCTGATCTCTAAAATCTACAAGATACTGCAAAAACTCAACTGCAAAAAGACAAATAACCCAATTGAAAAATGGGCAAAAGATATGAATAGACACTTCACTAAAGAAGATATTCAGGTAGCTAACAGATATATGAGGAAATGTTCATGATCATTAGCCATTAGAGAAATGCAGATCAAAACTACAATGAGATTTCATCTCACTCCAAAAGGCTGGCATTAATCCAAAAAGCACACAATAATAAATGTTGGAGAGGCTGCGGAGAGATTGGAACACTTCTACACTGCTGATGGGAATGTAAAATGGTGCAACCACTTTGGAAATCGATTTGGCACTTCCTTAAAAAGCTAGAAATAGGACTGCCATATGATCCAGCAATCCCACTCCTTGGAATATATCCTAGAGAAATAAGAGCCTTTACATGAACAGATATATACACACCCATGTTTACTGCATCACTGTTTACAATATTAAAAAGATGGAAGCAACCAAGGTGCCCATCAACAGAAGAACGGATATATAAATTATGGTGTATTCACACAATGGAATACCACGCATCGATAAAGGACAGTGAGGAAGCTGTGAAACATTTCATAACATGGAGGAACCTGGATGGCATTATGCTGAGTGAAATTAGTCAGTTGCAAAAGGACAAATTTTGTATAAGACCACAATTATAAGAACTTGAGAAATAGTTTAAACTGAGAAGAAAACATTCTTTTGTGGTTATGAGAGTGGGGAGGGAGGGAGGGTGGGAGAGGGGTATTCACTAATTAGATAGTAGATAAGAACTACTTTAGGTGAAGGGAAAGACAGCACACAGTACAGGGGAGGTCAGCACAATTGGACTAATCCAAAAGCAAAGAAGTTTCCTGAATAAACTGAATGCTTCGAAGGCCAGCGTAGCAGGGGCGGGGGTTTGGGGACCATGGTTTCAGGGGACATCTAAGCCAATTGGCATAATACAATCTATTAAGAAAACATTCTGCATCCCACTTTGAAGAGTGGCGTCTGGGGTCTTAAACGCTAGCAAGCAGCCATCTAAGATGCATCAGTTGGTCTCAACCCACCTGGATCAAAGGAGAATGAAGAACACCAAAGACACAAGGCGATTACGAGCCCAAGAGACAGAAAGGGCCACAAGATCTAGAGACTTACATCATCCTGAGACCAGAAGAACTAGATGGTGCCTGGCTACAACTGATGACTGCCCTGACAGGGAACACAACAGAGAACCCCTGAGGGAGCAGGAGAGCAGTGGAATGCAGACCCCAAATTCTCATAAGACCAGACTTAATGGCCTGACTGAGTCTAGAAGGATCCCGGTGGTCATGGCCCCCAGACCTTCTGTTGGCCCTGGACAGGAACCATTTCTGAAGCCAACTCTTCAGACATGGATTGAACTAGACAATGAGTTGGAGAGGGATGCTGGTGAGGAGTGAGCTTCTTGGATCAGGTAGATACTTGAGACTATGTTCGCATCTCCTGCCTGGAGGGAAGATGAGAGGGTGGAGGGGTTTAGAAGCTGGCAAAATGGACACGAAAAGAGAAAGTGGAGGGAGAGAGCAGCCTGTCTCGTCTCATTAGGGGGAGAGTAATTGGGAGTGCGTAGCAAGGTGTATATGGTTTTTTGTGTGAGAGACTGACTTGATTTGTAAACTTTCACTTAAAGCACAATAAAAATTATTAAAAAAAAAAAAAAAAAGATGAGGTGCCTTGTGCCAAGGCTAACTCCACATAAGTAGCCAGGAGACAGGCAGCTATAGAAGATGTGGCTCTTAGGACAGAGTTGAGCCAACAAGGCCTAGAAATTTAAGCATCATGAAAAGGAAGGTCTATTTTGGCCTTTTGTAATTGTTTCATTCGTTTGCATTGACCCCAAGATCTATTCTTCTTTTTCATTTTGGTTTTGATTGAAATTCTTTTTTGCTCTGCTTGGGACTTTTGATTCTCTTTGGGCACCTACCTCCTTTGGTTTGTAACCTGTGTCTTCTGCACTGTGGTGGCTCCCTCTGTTGGAAGACAAGCTGCACAGGGATCAGAGAGCCCTTCTCTTCATTGAAGCAGGAGATCCCCGTGGAGGCTTGTGCACAGGGGCTCAGCTTCCCATTTTGAAGTCATAGCTGTTCATTACAACTGGCATTTTCTGGCAGATCGAGGCTGGTGAATCAACAGTGAACTAAACAAAGTTCCTGCAGAAGTGAGTTTTTATTTTAGTTATGCATTAAAACTTCGTCTTGGTAGTTCCACTACCAAGAAACATAAATTGAGTCAAGCTCCCCTCTCCCTGTTAGGAAAAAAAAAGTCTAACTCAATTTTTGGAGAATTGCACCCACCCCACCAAGGGTCTCCTTTTTGTATCAGGGAATTCAGAAGTTCAGCATTAAAGCTTAAAAAACTAAAAAAAGACCTTAGGTTAATTAAAGCTGTTATTAACAGAAAGCCTAGAAAAGCCTTATCAAATTCTTGGAGAGTTGCGCTAAGTCCAGCGATGCCTCGTTTTTGTACCAGAGAATTTAGAAATTCAGAGTTAAAGCTTAGGTTATTTTTCAAGAGACACCCTGAAGGAGAACAGGTTGGCAGTGAGCTGGTAGGGGGTTGCCTTGTGTGTCTCTAGTGTTGCTGAGTTGCCATCGAGTCAGTTTTGACTCATAAATAATTAATGTTGACAGAGTAGAATTGTTCTATAGAGTTTTCTAGGTTTTAATCTTTGTGGGTGCAGATCACCAGGTTTTTCTCCAGCAGAGCCGCTAGGTGGATTTGAACTGCCAACCTTTGGAGCTAAGCACTTAACTGTTGTGGTACCAGGGTTTCTTTTCCGGCTGCTTGCTACCACCACCCAGTTGAAGTACGGAAGTAGTGCGAACAAAAAGTTACTTTAATCTGGATGTCCATTATAAAACATATGAAACAGGTTGGAAATAGGTACTGTGTAAATAAAGCTTTGTTATTGTTATAATATTATCAAGGGAAAGCCAAAATTTGGATCAACATACTTAGTCTCCACATTCCTAACGAAAGGTTCAAAATATGCAAGGAAACAGTTATGTGTGTCTCATTCCCAATTCTGTGTTAACAAAAGGCCTACCATCTGTTTTAGTTTTTATGGTTTCTGAGCACCTACACAGAATATCAAGAAAGAAAGCCCATCTTTCTAGCCGCACCCCTGCTAATAAAGCCAGCAGTGTCTTGGATTCCATAAGGCACACAGTGACCAGAAAGTCAGGACTAATGGACTCTTCCTTTAGCCAGCTTCCGAAGTGAATTTCTGCATTGTTGTAGAAATGATAGCAGAAGAGCAGAGAAACTGCGATAATGCAATCCCTATAACACATATTCTTGGGTTATCTGTCTTCCATTTTGTGGATGCTCTGGAGGAAGGTTTATTTGCATATACTAATTGAGAAACAGGGAACCCTGAAGGCTAACAGAAAGGTCCGCGGTTTAAACCCACCAATGAGTCTCTGTGGGAGAAAAGACTTGGGGACCTGCTGCCTTAAAGATTACAGCCCAGGAAACCCTGGGGTGCCGTTCTACTCTGTCATATAGGGTCGCTATGAGTCAGAATCGACTTGACAGCACATAACAACAATCGAGAAACAGTTTTTGTTTAAAATGGGGAACGGTAATAAAAACTTGGCAGAGCTTAGGTTCAGAGATCCTGCCCAGCTAAACAGTAGATGAAGAGCAAGGATGGATAAAACCAAGGGTGAGAAAACAGCCTGAGCCTATGCTACCTGACGGGAGAGGAGCCCATACAGATCCCTTATAAAGAGGATTTATTCTGCTAAGAGTATAAAAAATGTCTTCTTCCCCTTACGGATTTAAAATGACTTCTCTAATTCTCTGGTAGGCATGTGAGCCTGGACCAAATATAAAAATCTGGCTTTAAAGTGCCAGACTGGAAATAGATGGAGTCTGTCAAAATTCCTGGGAATAAAAAAAGATTTATTATGCATATAGTTGATATTTGATCGTCTTTCTCCTTATAATCAAACCAAACCCATTGCCATCAAGTCGATTCTGACTCCCAGGGACCCCATGTGTCACGGAATAGAACTACGCCATAGCATTTTGTTGCGGTTGAAATTTTTGTGGAAGCAGATCTCCAAGCTTTCCTTCTGTGGTGCCACTGGGTGGGTTCGAACCACCAAGCTCTAATAGTTAAGTGCAAACTGTTTGGGCTACCCAGGGACCTTTCCCCGTCTACACGGTGAGTTTTAACAATAGGGGCTGTCTCATACTAACTCATATCTTTTCTAGCACTTAGTAAAGTATCTTACTCTGAGGTGCTTAAAAACTGTCTGTTGCTTGAGTGTTAATTTTTGTGTTAAATAATCTTTTGTTCATGCAGAGCAGCTGACCTAAAATTTTACTGCTGTGTGTCTTTGTTATGGCAAGAGAAGAAATGGGAGATAGACTGCGGGACCGGGTCTCCAAGGGTGCAGCCCTCTCTCAGAGGACCCTATCTCAGGAAGTCCCCCTGCAAAGCCGCTAGCAGAAATGACAGCACTGTAGATATGGTGGACTTTAACCCAGAGCCAGGCCAGGTCAGCTAGCACCTGTTTTCCACAAAGCAAAACTTCCATCTGCATCAAGTGACTGAAATCATTTTAGGCTTGGAGTCATTTAAATTTATCAGCTTGAGGAGAGAAAAGCTTCTGATTTCCCCTCTAGATTCATCTTGTCAAATAGCCTGCTCATTTCAAAGAGCAAGACCAATCGATAAAGATATTATTCAAGAAGGTGCCAGGGATACTGACGGCAAAGAAGGCTGGCAAAGAGCAAGGCCTCCAGGTCACATCGGCTCCCAGTGCGTTTTCACTGCAGGATGAGATTCTTTGTCCAGGGTCTTGTTATGTACTTCCCAGCCTTTTTTGAAAACATACCACTGCATTTTGAGAAAGGGGCCAAAAAGCAGATTAAAACCTAGTATTGTGACTGGAACCTTTTTAACAATGTGAGATTTCTTTGCAAACTGTTTATACAGGTAAGAAGAGATTAAATTTCCTGTATTTGCTGAGTTGAAGTGGGCACTCCCTGTAATATGAATTCTATATATTTCTGCCTTAAGTCCTTTTTAGAACCAGTGGAGTATAAAAAACTTTAATGTTCCTCTTTGCAAATTGGCCTCCAATATTACATATGCCAAGAATATGTCACAGAATTGGGGCAGCATTAATACATTTTTAATGGTGCTCTCTAAACACAGTTTTCTATATTTCATCTTGTCTGCATAAGCCATTTGGTGGCTAGCAAAAACTGTGTCATGGAGGAGTAAACTACTCTGCTAGAGACAAAACCCAAGATGTATTTAGCGCTTGGACCTAGATTATTCCAAATTTAGTGCCCTTTCCACTATAAGGGGTCTTCAGACAGTGTTCTCAGAAACATGATTTACAAATGTGATGCCCTGCCTTTAGGTAAGTTAAAAAAAAAAAAAAAAAAACCATTTGGTGTGTCAGAGTAGAACTGTGTTCTGTGGGGTTTTCAATGGCTGATTTTTTGGAAGTAGATCGCTAGACCTTTCTTGCAAGACAGGTCTGGCTGCACTGCAGCCTCCAACCTTTTGGTTAGCAGCTGAGAATTTTAACTGCACCACTCAGGGACTCCTCAAGTAAGTAATTGCTATGATTAATGAACAAAGCCCCCCTCCTTACATTCTGCTTGAGGGATAGACAGTACCCCTCCATCTCCACACCTCTTCTGTTCTGCCCATCTAGTAGTCATGTGAAAGGTCTTACGGTGGGGGGCGGGGGAGGTTTTTTTTTTTTGCTCTGGGCCCCACTAAAATGCAAAAATTTTGATGACTATCCAGAAATTTCTCTCTGGAGACTTCAGAGATAATGAAAATTATTGATGTACTGGAAAACTTTGTCCAGCTGTATTAAGGGAAAACCAAATTGTGTATAAGAATTTAAACTGGCAAGAACAACCTGAATCCTCGTAAATTTCATACCAGCTATAAATCTGTGAGACGTTTTAGCTTTTAGTTTATAGCTGGAACAGAACACAAATGGTAGGCAGTAAGAAACTTATCTATGACAATCAAATAATTATGCTTTTTTTTTTCTTTTCATCATAGGGAAATATTTGGCATCATCTTTTTTTTTTTTTGTCTAAAACTTTTGGGTGCGGGAGAGAAGGATGGTGGATCATTAAATACACAGAATATTCTAAATGGCTATCTCAGGCAATTGTTTGTTCCACATTGGCAAGATCATCCTGTACTACATAGACTTAAGAATGATTAATAGCAATGATTATAAGAAGTTGGTTTTTTTTTTAATGTTCATTATCATCTGTTATTTCCCATTTTATGAGGTTACAATAGTACTTAGCTTTATTCTTTAAATAACCTATAAATAGGACTTTGTCATATTTTTCTAATTGAATCTTTTTTTCTCTGATGTTTCTTTTTATCATATATCTAGGTTCTTAGAGTCTAAAAATAAGATCTTAAATCTTTTTACTCCATTTGTAATCTCAGAGGACATTAATCTTACTTCTTAAGCATTTGTTCTTCAGCTCTGTCTGTGTTAGAGAGGAGCCATTCAGCTGTTATTTTAGCTTCTGCAGTTAGTTGAAAAACCTAAACGAGCCCAAGTGATCCTCATGTAATTAACAATTATATTTACTAAGTGTTTTAGAAAAGGCCTTTGCTGGGAAAGAATTTATTGGGCTGAGGTAGAAGCTTTAGTTGGGCCAGTTGTGTTCTGTGACCTGACAGTGACTCATTTACAACCCATTGTTAATTTCCAGAGTGTGACGGGGCCTGGACCATTCCACGGCCTTTCTGAGGGAAAACTGGGCTCTATGTCAAGGGGTATGGCTAGGGCTAGGCTTGAGAAAGCAGAGAAATACAGACAGGCAGATGTGGAGGAATAGCACACAGACAATGAAAGGTGTCAGAGAAAGCAGGAAAGACACATCAAGAGGACTGTTGTTATTGTTAGTTGCCATCAATTTGGCTCCAACTCATGGTGACCTTATGTAAAACAGAACCAAACGCTGCGCTGTCCTGCATCATCTTCATGATCATTGGTATATTTGAGTCCATTGTTTTGCTATTGTGTCAATCTATCTCAACAAGAGTTTCCCTAATTTTCGATGACCCTCTACTTTACCAAACATGATGTCCTTTTCTGGCAATTGGTCTTTCCTGATGATATGCCCAAAGTAAGGGAGCTGAAGTCTCGCTCTTCTTGCTTCTCAGACTGATTTGTCAGGGACACACGGGTGCACTATAACGTGTCTGAATAGTAAACGCTCCATTAACATGAGATTGATTGGATCAGATACAAGTCAAGGAAGGGAGGTTTACATTACTGATTGTTTCCCAAAGTAGATTAACTTTCTTTTCATTTACTCCCTACCTACTACTAAAATTCGGAAACCCTGGTGGCATAGTGGTTAAGTGCTAACCAAGAGGTCGGCAGTTCAAATCTCCCAGGTGCTCCTTGGAAATTCTATGGGGCAGTTCTCCTCTGTCCTATAGGGTCACTATGAGTCAGAATCAACTCGATGGCAGTGGGTATTTGTTTTGGTACTACTAAAATTCAGCCGCTACACTGATCTTAGATTCATAGCCATTACCAGACCAAAAACCTATTTCTGCCAAGTCAATTCCTACACACAGCGACCCTATAGGACAGTGTAGAACTGCCCCCATAGAGTTTTCAAGGAGCACCTGGTGGATTCGAACTGCCAACTTTTTGGTTAGCAGCCATAGCACTTAACCACTACATTACCAGAGTTTCCACTACATAGCCATTAGTTATTATTTACTTATCATGCTCTTCTGCTCCTCTTATAATGTGTTCCTTAATTGGCTTTTGAAATAACTGCATTATCATTTCAGTGAAATATTTCAGGAAATATATGTACAGGTTTCATTGTTTTACATTCCTATTAGTGATTCCTAAGGAGGCCAAGTAGGAAAAAATAAACCATGAACAGACAGGCTCATGGCAGGGAACAGTTATCCTAATTTTTAGAAACCAAGGGGATCTTTAACTTTACCATCTTATTGATTATATGGCGTCAGAGCCCTTGGGGTTCATAAGAGCATATATTGTCCTTCTTTTCTTTGGAGCGGTATCCATTTGGGGGTAGGTTCAGCATGTTGATATGTTTTGAGGATGTAACTAGTAATTTGGTCTTGTTCTTGGGACAGTAATGGTAAGTGCTCTGGATCTAGAATCACAAGTCACAGACCCAAGCTCTGTCAGATTGACACAAAGAGAAATATCTTAAAAATCAGGTCACATCATTCCCCTGCTTAAAAGCTTACAATGACTTCCAAGTACCGTTAAGAATAAAATCCAAGTTCTGTACAAAATTCTTGCAAGCCACCACAGCTTCTCTACCTCCATCTCTGCAACCTTACCCCTGTCACTTCCTGCACCTTTGCTAGGCTACAGTCACACTGACTTCTTTCTGTCCTCAGAAAATCAAAGCTCCTTCCTGCCTCTGGGGTTTGTACTTGCTCTTCTTTTCCCAGATCTTTGCATGGCTGGTTTCCTTCTTTCTTTGGATATCAGGTAGATGAGATCTCAGAGAGGCTTTCTTTGACCACCAGCCTCAAATAGGCCTCCTAATTGTTCCTGCATGGTGCGCGAGTTGTTCTCTTTGTAATGCTTTATCACAATTTCTGATTATTTTATGCATTTATTGTTTACTTATACTAGCGAGTGGAATTTAGGAATGAGTTCAGAAATGAAGAGCTTAACTTGTGAGCCTATGAATATGAAAGGAATCTGCAAAGAAAACTCAGAGGCTTGACAACTGAATTTTAGTGTTCATCTGAGGCATTAAAAAACCTGTTGCCATGAGTCAATTCTGACTCATAGTGACCCTATACAGCAGAGTAGAACTGCCCCATAGGGTTTCCAAGGTGGTAATATTTACAGAAGCAGACTGCCACATCTTTATTCTGTGGAGTGGCTGATGGGTTCGAACCACCAACCTTTTGGTCAGCAATCGAGTGCTTTAACCACTGTGCCACCAGGACTCCTTATTTGAGGCATAGAGAATGAAAATGAGCCATTAAGAGATAGATAAGAAAGGAAAAGAGAAAGAGAAGAGAGAAAAAAAGACCTTTATGTTTAAAGCAAGTCAAGAGTAGCGAGAATTTTAAACATCAAAATCTAATGATTACAGGGCACACACAAACAAAAATCAATTTAGTCCTCTTTTTTAAAATAATATTTTTCAAAAGAAGTATTAAAAAGTTCAAACTTTGGACAAATGCAAAGACATCTTTTCATGACCAGTTTTAAAAGAAGGAAAATGGGAAGAAGAGAAAGAGTTGGAAAGTAAAAAAAGATAAGGGGAATGGGAGCATTCAGACTGGAAGGGAAAACAAAACTATCCCTGTTCACAGATGAAATGATACTATATGTAGAGAAACCTAAAGACTCTACAAGAAAACTACTGGAACTAATAGAAAGATTCAACAGAGTAGCAAGTTACAAGATAAACATAGAAAAATCAGCTGGATTCCAATACACCAATAAAGAGAACTATGAGAAGGAAAACAGGAAAGCAATACCATTTGTAATAGCCCCTGAAAACATAAAATACTCAGGAATAAATCTAACCAGGGATGTAAAGGACCTATACAAAGAAAACTACAAAACGCTACTGCAAGAAACTGAAGGAGACCTACATAAATAGAAATACACACCATGCTCATGTATAGGTAGACTCAGCATTGTGAAAATGTAAATCCTACCCAAAACAATCTACAAATATAATACAATCTCTCTCCAGATACCAACAGCATTCTTTAACAAAATGGAAAAACTAATCATTAACTTTATATGGAAAGGAAAGAGGCCTCAGATAAGTAGAGCATTACTGAAGAAGAACAAAGTAAGAGACCTTAGACTACCTGATCTCAGAACCTGTTATATAGGTTCGGTACTCAATATAGCCGAGCATTGGTACACCAACAGACACATAGACTAATGGAACAGAGTTGAGAACCCAGATATAAATCTATCCACCTGCAGTCACCTGATCTTTGACAAAGGACCAAAGCCCATTGAATGAGGGAAAAGATAGTCTTTTTAACAAATGGTGCTGGCAAAACTCGATGTCTATCTGTAAAAAAAAAAGAAAAAGAAAGAAACAGGACCCATGCCTCACACTATACACAAAAACTGATTCAAAATGGATCAAAGATCTAAATATAAAACCAAAACCTATGAAGATCATGGAAGGAAAAATAGGGTCAACGCTAGGGGCCCTAATATATGGCATAAATAGGATACGAACCATAACTAACAATGCACAAACACCAGAAGATAAACTAGATAACTGGGATCTTCTAAAAATTATAATCTTATGCTCATCAAAAGACTTCACCACTGCTCTGACTGGGATCACAATAGAGGGTCCTGGTCAGAGCTGGAGAAAAATGTAGAATAAAATTCTAACTCATAAAAAAAGACCAGACTTACTGGCCTAACAGAGGTTGGAGAAACCCCAAAAATATGGCCCCCGGACACCTTTTAGCTCAGTAATGAAGTCACCTTTCAGCCAAAGATTAGACCTATAAAACAAAATGAGACTAAAGGGGCACACCAGCCCAGGGGCAAGGCTAGAAGGTAGGAGGGGACAGGAAAGCTGGTAATTAGGGAACCCAAGGTCAAGAAGGGAGAATGTTGACAAGTTGTGGGGTTGTTAACCAATGTCACAAAATAATATGGGTACTAAGTGTTTAATGAGAAACTAGTTCGTTCTGTAAACCTTCATTTAAAGTGCAATAAAAAATGAAATAAAATAAAGCCTAGTAAATTAAAAAAAAAAAAAAAGCCTTCACCAAATAGTAAAAAGGGAACCTCACACCCATTGTCGTAGAGTCGATTCTGAAAACTCAAAGCGATCCTATAGGACAAAGTAGAACTGCCATGTAGGGTTTCCAAGGAGCAGCTGGTGGAGTCAAACTGCTGACCTTTTGGTTAGAAGCTGAGCTCTTATCTGTTGTGCCACCAGGGCTCCAAAAGGGAACCTACAAACTGGGAAAAAAAAATGTGGCTATGACATAGCCAACAAAAGTCAGATCTCTAAAATGTATAAGAAAATCTAACACCTCTACAACAAAAAGACAAATAATTCATCTTAAAAATGGGCAAAGGAAATGAACAGACACTTCACCAAAGAAGACGTTCAGGCAGCCAACAGACACACGAGGAAATGCTCGTGATCACCAGCCATAGGAGAAATGCAAATCAAAACTACAGCGAGATACCATCTCATGCCGACATTATTGGCACTAATCGTAAAAACAGAAAATAACAAATGCTGGAGAGGTTGCGAGGAGATTCGAACTCTTATGCACTGCTGGTGAGAATGTAAAATGGTACAACCACTTTGGAAAATGATATGGCTCATCCTTAAAAAGCTAGAAATAGAAATACCATATGATCCAGCAATCCCACTCCTAGGAATATATCCTGGCGAAATAAGAGCCATCATACAAATGGACATATGTACACCCATGTTCACTGAAGCCTTATTCACAATAGCAAAAAGATGGAAACAACCCAAGTGCTCATGGACAGATGAATGGATGAAGTATGGTACATACGATGGAACACTGTGTGTTACAGATTGAATTGTGCCCTCCAAAAGTGTGTGTCAGCTTCACTAGGCCATGATTCCCAGTATTGTGTGATTGTCCACTATTTTGTGATCTGATGTGATTATCCTGTATGTTGTAAATCCTAACCTCTATGAAAGTTAATGAGTCAGGGTTAGAGGCAGTTATGTTAATAAGGCGGAACTCAATCTGCAGGATTAGGTTGAATCTTGAGTCCATCTCTTTTGAGATATAAAAGAGAGAATCGATCACAGAGGAGAGGGACCTCTCCACGCAGAAAGCAGCCCTGGGAGCAGAGCATGTACTTTCTACCTGGGGCCCCTGTACTGAGAAGCTCCTAGACCAAGAGAAGATTGATGACAAGGACCTTCCTCCAGAATCGACAAGGGAGAAAGCCTTCCCTAGAGCTGGCACCTTGAGTCTGGATTTCTAGCCTCCTAAACTGTGAGAGAATAAATTTCTTCTTGTTAAAGCCACCCACTTATGGTATTTGGCACTGGGTAAACTGTGAGAGAATAAATTTCTTTTTGTTAAAGCCACCCACTTGTGGTATTTCTGTTATAGCAGCACTAGATAACTAAGACACTGTACAACAATAAAGAACAATGAATCTGAAACATCTCACAAAATGGATGAATCTGAAGGGCATTATGCTGAGTGAAATAAATCAATTGCAAAAGGACAAATACTTCATGCGACCACAATTATAAAAACTTAAGAAAAGGTTTATGTACAGAAACTAACAATCTTTGATGGTTTAGAGGGAGGGGAGAAGTAGGGAATGGAAAACATTAACTAGATAGTAAATAAGTGGTAACTTTGGTGAAGGCTAAGACATTACACAGTACTGGGGAAGTCAGCACATCTTGACCAAGACAAAGTCTTAGAAGTTCCCTGAGGGACTGAGTCACTGGGCTGAGGGCTCGGGACTGTAGTCTCAGCGGACATCTAGCTCAATTGGCTTAACAGAGTTTATAAAGAAAATGTTCTACGTTGACTGTGGTGAATAGTGTCTGGGGTTTTAAAAGCCTGCCAGCAGCCATCTACGATATATCTACTGGTCCCACCCCAGCTGGGGCAAAGGAGAATGAAGACCAAAGACACAAGGGAAAGATTAGTCCAAAGGACTAATGAACAACTACTGCAGCCTCCACCAGACTGAGACCAAAACAACTAGATGGTGCCCAACTACCATCACTGACTGTTCTGACAGGGATCACAACAGAGGGTCCCGGACAGAGCAGGGGGGAAATGTAGAACAAAATTCAAATTCACAAAAAAAAAGACCAAACTTACTGGTCTGACACAGACTGGAGAAACCCAAGAGTGTGGACCCTGGACACCATTTTAACTCAGTACTGAAGTCACTCCGGAACTTAACCCTTCAGCCCAAGATAAGACAGTTCTATGAAGCAAACAATAACACACGTGAGGAACGTGCTTCATAGTTCAATTAGGTATCGAGACTAATGGGCACACCAGCCCAAAAGGAAAGACGAGAAGGCAGGAAAGGACAGGAAAACTGGACACTGGAAACAGGGAACCTGGAGTGGAGAAGGGGAGAATGTCGGCTCATTGTAGGGTTAGCAACCAATGTCACAAAACCATTTGTGTATTAATTGTTTAATGAGAAACTAATTTGCTCTATAAACTTTCACCTAAAGCACAATTCAAAAGAAAAAGAACAGGAGAATGGGGTAGAAGGACAGAAAAGAAGTGGTGGATGCATAGAGGGAGAAGACAGGAAAAGTAAGACACCCTGAAGACTCTGGTCACTTGTGCAGTTGGAACGAGTGCTCCTTGCTCTGTGAAATAATAATGAGTTGAATAACCACAGTTCAAGAGTCTGGACCTGCCCCACAGGAGGGGAAATGGCTTTCAGAGCTGCAGAGCATCTGTCCAGAACAATAGACCATGGTAGTCCTGGACCAGATGAAATCAAGCCAGAACTCAGCCTTGGCCAAGAGGCCAGAACTTCCAAACACTGTCCGTAAACACTGGTACTTGTGGTCTGGAAGCCCTCCTGCAGTGACGTGGAAAATGGCACCATTCACAGGGAATTGTCTTGCTTTTAGAACAGCTGGTGGCAGTGCCCCGGACCCTGGGATTGATCTCAGGGTCATCATGATGGAGTTTTTGGATGGGCGGAATTTGCTTTGTCAAGACTAATACAGGTTCTAACCTTGGTGGAAGAAGTGACATTTAAGATCACATAAAACCAAAACGAATTCTTCTCTAGGGAGTTGTCTGGTTGGCATTACTTTCGTATTTTTCTTCCTTCTTAGGCCAGCTCAAGTCTATTAAAAATTCTGGTAGCTAAATGTCGATGGGTTCAGCATGTCTCCTCTCTGCCACGCATTGAAATTTTCCTATAAAATACTATTTTAACTTATTAGAGGTAAATAGGATTTTATTAATGTCAGCCCCATAGATCTGCATACAACCCAGTACCCTCTCTGGGTTACGTTTACCAGGGCTGGTTTATTCTTCTCCTCAATTCAGGATGACAGAATACTTAGTTGTAACACAGGAACATCAAAGTAGCTTTGCTACTTTAGCGAAATTGCTTGAGGAAGAAGATTTGCATTTAGTGTTCTGGCTGTTAATTAGGCCCCACAGTTTCCTCAAAGAAATGAATCAAGAGTGTTCTCATAGTTGTCGAAAAAGAATTAGCCAGCCTTGACTGTGCCAGGTTGGAAAATTTACTGGTTTATTAAAAAAAGGCATTTTACAGAAACCACACCAAAGGACTTTCAGCTATGCTGGCACTTTTGTTACCCACTATGAAGAATTCGTAGTGTGAATCCTGTGTTTGCTCTGAGGAGCTTGGCTGGGCCATTAGCTCCCTGTGAGCTGACATTATCCATGGGCAGTGTTAAGAGTGAACTCATTCTGGAAAGTTGGAAGGCTTCTGTCCTTATCTTTTTTAGTACTCAGCCATTTAGGAGTAACTGCCATCATCTATACCATTCTACCTTGTAAACAGCCAAGAACTGAGCCCTTAGTGGAGGACTTTAGCTTTACTCAGTTGTAATAATCCACCATTAAATAAACTATACCCCAGGCTCATTATGAACACCACAGGCCTCCTTTGACATCGCTGTAGTCAAGCTTTGTATTGACTCACTTCTTAGGATCCTTTTTATATTCAGAGGAGACAAAACTTGGCCCAGACACAGCTGTGCTTTGGATGGAATCAGTGAAGGAAGAAAACACCAATCTTGCAAGAGAAAGAGACACCCCACCCCAGAAGGGGCTTTTGCAGAGAATGGCAGTAATTCATTTCAGAAATGAGAATGGGGAGTAGAATTTTTTGTGGAAATTAGAGTTATCATCCCTAAGACCCCAGAGGTTCCTCGCTGTCTCTTTTGGGCTCCGTGGGCTTCGTGGTTCTCATGCGTGATATCTCAGACAGGACCCTCTGGTCATTCTAGGGATCTTCCTGGGGACGGCAGAATCAAATCAGAAACTAGGTGGGGAAAGGAGAGAGAGGAGGGAATAGGAAGAAAAGAGCATTGGATGCCTCTTCAAAGATTTTTGGGCTGTCTACAAATATGGACCTATTTACTATATAAAGAATGACTTTCTTTCTGAGAGGAACTGTTTAGAATACACAGTAGTGCTTGACTTGGTATAAAAAAAAAAGAAGTTGTCCTCGAGTTGACTGACTCATGGTGACCCCATGTGTGCCAGAGTAGACTTGTGCTCCATAGGATCTTCAGTGGCCAAGTTTTGAGAGGTAGATCACTAGGCCTTTCTTCCAAGGCACCTCTGGGTGGACTTGGACCTCCAGTCTTTTGGTTAGCAGCGGAGCGTGTCAACAGTTTGCACCACCCATGGACTCCTGGTGTGATTTAAAGCAGATCTTAAATCCTTATCTGACTCCTCTAGTCTTTCTTGACTTCTCCTGAGTGCTCTTCAGCATCTCTCTAAACCCATAGTTTCCTTGGTATCATCAGCTTGTCTGCAGATCCTGTCTCCCCAGAAGGGTCTTTGCAGAAACAGTGGGACCAAATATTTATCATCATAACAGCCACTATCTCTGTACATGAAATCTTACCATGTTTAATTTTTGTGTATGCATACATCCCCTTCAGCCCTCATCTCCTCCTTGTAAGTAGCTCTTCAGTCCCTGGGCACTTTCACAGAAGGCAGTGTTTTGCCTGAAAGAGAACCTTTCAGAAAGAAATTCCTTCATCTTTGGTAGCTACGGAAACTGGTTTATTGGATAGCCACAACTTGGTAGAGGTTCCATGGTTTTCTTTTTCTTCAGTCACTGTTGCTAACTGGTTTATATTAAATCTCCCTTCCCTACTACTAGCACATTGTCCATTTTGTTCATTAATGTAATTGTCACCCAAATGCCCCCAAAGTGCCTGGTACATAGTAGATTGTAGATTCTCAGAAAAGATTAAATTGAACATATCTGGTGGAATCTCAGTCGTTTTCATTAATTAAAAATAAACTCAGGATAATTTAAAGCACCAGTCCCATCCCAAGCCAATGCTGTCGAGTCAATTCTGACTCACAGCGATCCTATATCCTTTGTATCCAGTCCCATATCCTTTGTAAATACCATCTTTTTTGCTTCCCTTCAGCACTTGCCCATTTGGGCTTTTAAGGGAGTCTGAGTAGGTGAAAGGACAGGGCCTGCTCTTTTGTCTTCCTCCCTGTCCAGCTCCTTAGAGAGAAAGGTAGAGGAATGTGCTCTAGCCTGGGAACACTCTTATGCCTTCCCTCTTCTCTTCAGCTCTCCCCATTTTAGGATGGGGAGAGAAACAGCTCTCTCTTTCACTGGGCATAGCTGTAGACCTCCCTCTGTGGGTATGGCTGCTTTTCTAGTAACACTGACTGATGTGGGTGCCCACCAAGTGGCAGACATCCAAATGCCAGCCTTTTTGAGATACCCAAGGGAGAGTTTTCCCAGAAAGCTCTTTATGGGACTCCCCATTGCATGGTTCCCTGATTAAAATTTCTCTCATAAAAAAGCAACGTGGCTACTTTTTAGTAAGAATTCTCTCAATTACCCAGCCCTCACTGCAAGCACAGTATAACTGTACCCACAACACAGAGCATCAACAAATTCACAGTGGAAAACCCCTCTACCATACAAGTCACACAGACGCAGACGTGGCACAGTTCACATCTGTCCCTGCACATCAGCCACATCTCCTAATGGTGTGCAGCCACACAGATCTTGGTGCGAGGAAACAAAGACAGGTTTAAACCTCCTTTCGGGTTCAACTGCCAACCAGTGCACCTCACACGCAGCCACTACCCATCTGTCAGCGGATGCTTGTGTGTTGCTGTGATGCTGAAGAGGTTGCAGGGGAGCTTCCAGACTAAGACAGACTAGGAAGAGAGGCCGGGTAACCTACTTCTGAAAATCAGCCAGTGAAAACCCTGTGGATCACAACGATCTGATCTACAGCCGATGGTGAGGTTGGCACAGGACTGGGCAGCTTTTTGTTCTGATGTGCATGGGGTCACCAAAAACCAAACCAAACCCGTTGCCACTGAGTCAGTTCCAACTCATAGTGACTCTTCAGGGGCTAACTGGATGGCAGCTAATAACAACAGAGGAGAAAGCCTCCCTCCTATCTGTTTTCTCTAGCTCCCTACTGCCTGCCACAGTGTAGACTTAGGTATAATAGATGCCTCCTAAATGTATTTCTTCCGGTGTAAAACTCCGAGGAGGTGGTAATTTTCCTGGTTGTCTCAGCTGCACATGGTCTCTATTTCACTGCGTCTTACATATTAACCCAAACCCAGTGCCATCAAGTCGATTCCGACTCATAGCAACCCTGTAGGACAGAGTAGAACTGCCCCACAGAGTTTCCAAGGAGCGCCTGGAGGATTTGAACTGCCGACCCTTTGGTTAGCAGCCATAGCACTTAACCACTACACCACCAGGGTTTCCTTCTTACATATTAGGACTGTGATTTCTAAACCCGATTCTGTAATAGACTCATCTGGGTGCTTGTTAAATTCATGGGATCCACCCCAGAATCTCCGAGGGTGGGGTTTAGGAATCATTATTTTTACAAAAGCTCTCCAGGTAATTCTATTGCCCAGACGCTGCATTAGAATAATAAACAGGATTTACAGTAAATAAGGATTTATCAGGATTGTAGCAAAACCACCACGTCCACTTGGGGATTCCATACGGAGCTACAAGGCTGTGTGCACAGAGAACAGCTCTGGAGCTAACAGCACGTTCCTCCCTTTTCATCCAGGAGTCGTTTTAATTGAAGCTTGTATCTCTACTAGTCTGATTGCTCATGTGAAAAGAAGGGACAGAAGATTATGATGGGAGTACAAATGCACGATCTTTTCCAACAAGAACTACCTCTTTAGGGAGAGTGTTTTAAAAACCCCATTGCTTTTTGCAAAATCGGCGATGGTTAAGTAATGATGAGAGGATAGAAATTAAAAAAAAAAAACTATATTAAGAGTCACAAGGAATCAAAATTTTGTATATAATTCAGTGCCCACCTAAAGGAAAAATGATTATAATACTAAAAAGTTAAGGCGATAAGTTCCCAGTAATGAAAACCAAGCAGGTGCTTAGCAGTGTTCCTTCATGTGACAAGGGAGAGAAAGACGGGGGCAGTTCCCAACTTAAAGATGTGTTGCATTTTAACAGGTCATTTGTATGTTGACTGTTTAGAACATAGAACATATTTTCCTTTAGATAATGTAACTTAACCTTTATGCATGGTGCCTGTACCACAAATGGTTGGGTAGAGGAGATTTTGGTGGGGACAGGGGTGCTTATCAAACTTGGGTCAGCTGAGCTGCCATTTCTCCCATGTGCTCCCTGTGACATGGCCACCTGACTCCTGCCCTGCAGTTGGGTTCTTCTGTCACTGAGTTGGTTGATGTCTGTTGCTGTTGTTTCGTCCATGCGCCATTCATACATCCTTCCAGCACCATCTAACACTCATGGCATTGCCCATTTATTCAGGTACTATGCATTTTGTGGGTCCAGGAGCAGAGTCACATAAGAGAAAGGTCTGGGAGCCTGGCGCCCTGACTTTGTGTTCCAGGTCTATCACTGACTATCTCTATGAGGTTTGGAAAGCAACTTGTGGCCTCTACGCCTCAATTTGTTCTGTGAAATGGGAATAAAAGTACCCCATGAGTTAGTAACAGGGGTGGATTATCCAATAGGCAAGGTAAGCACAGTGCTTACCTTGCTTACCAGATCATCTGTAGTGAACAATTCCACATTTTTTTTACCATATCAAAGAATCTGCTTCTAGGCATGGCTGGCTTCTGTCTCCTTCCCAACCCCACAACACTTTCCTACAGAATCAAGGTCTCTCTTCAAATTTACAATCCTTGACAGGGGCGAATGACTCCGTAAGCACACCACATTGAATTTCACCCATGTGAAATTGTTCACTACCAATTAATAAGTAAGCACAAGTGAGCCCATGCTTAGCTTGCTTATTGGGTTATTCGTGCCTGGTTATTAACCAGTAAATTAAGGTAAGTGGAAGCTTCCAGCACATCCCTTCTTCTCCAGGAGCTCTGGATACAGCGCCGGTAGTAAATGGTCCCTCCCCTCAAAGTGTTCTCTGGTCTAGGGAGAGAGACATTTTTGTAGAGAGAAAAGTCATGATGCAATGTGGTATATATGCCTCATGATGAAAACAGTGGCAAAGAGCTCTGCTTTTGCCACTTCCACAGCAGTGCCCTTTCTGCCCTGCTCCCTGGAGCACATGCACTACTCCTTGGGTCCTCTTTATTCTTGGAGATGATCTGGTCACATCTCCACTGCCTGGGTTTACAGACTGAAAAACAGGCCTGACATCCCACGTTTTATTACACTGACTCCCTTTTAGCAGGGTCAGCATGGACTCTAAAGAGGAACAGTGAGCGGCAAGAGGGGACTAGTTACCGTGTTGGTGTGGATGTGGGATTGGCAAGCCCCGGGTCTGTAACTGGGGATGACCTGCAATCGGTGTCTTCCCAAGAGCAGCCATGAGAGAGTTAATTAGCCATGCTTTCTCAAAGGGCGAGTGTGAGCGTGCACACTCTGACACACATGCAATTTATTAAAAATTAAACCCTAGGGGAGATAATGTAGGGGAAAAAAAAAAAAAAAGAGGGCAGAAACACCAAACCAGTACTTTCTCAGAGAGCCTTACAGTTTGCGGGAGGCTCTCATCTCAGTCTGGATGTCTTGGCGACTCTGGGCGGGCCACCCCCCGCATAAGGACTCTCTCCTTCCGGTACAGCTCCATAGAGGGCCTCTCATTTCCCGAAGAGGACCCTTTTTGCCTGACAAATGAAGATACTTTCAATACAAATCTGTTATTGGCTTGGTGTTTCAGGGCCAAGTTTTGGTTTTGAAAATTAAACTGTTGTCGTGGTAGATTGGATTCTGCATCATTTTCCATGCATGTGGGGCAGCTCCACACATATCTTCGGCTCCGCCTTCACTGTAATGAGATTCTTTTTTTGGTTTGTTTCCCGGGCACTCTATAGACAAGGATCTGTGCTTTTTCATCCCGGTGGCAGGGACCAAGACCTCTGAGCATCGATCATTTACTCGCTGAAATGCCCACTCAGTCACAGCTGTGAGATGAACACAGGGCCTGCAGCAAGGCCAAGTCCTGCTTATTTCATTGAGTGATTAAATATAGGCTGATTCTGAGGCACTTCTTAAAACCAGTCTCTCCCCGCAGCATGCCATAGGAGCACAAAATGTAAAATAAATACCCTGGCACCAAGATTGCTAGGAGAGAGGCAGGAATTTTGGTTTCAAGATTCCTTATGAGACTGCACGATATTGTGGACACAAGGATAAAGATGTGTTAAGCATATCGAGAGTGAGCAGCCTTGATTCATTCTGCCCTAGAGGCTCTTTTCACCCCTGGCTAGTTAGGTAAATAGGCCGGTCATAGCATGATGCTCTGGTAGCTTCAGGTTTTGTTATATTGATGCTTATATATGCATTTATTTATTCTGCTTTAAGTGAAAGTTTACAAATCAAGTCAGTCTCTCGTACAAAAAGTTATACACACCTTGCTGTGTACTCCTAGCTGCTCTCCCCCAATGAGACAGCACATTACTCCTCTCCTCACTGTATTCCCCACGTCCACTCAGTCAGCTCCTGTTCCCCTCTGCCTTCTCATCTCCCCTCCAGACAGGAGCTGCCCACGTAGTCTTATGTATCTACTTGAGCCAAGAAGCTCACTCCTCACCGGTATCATTATCTATCTTATAGTCCAGTCCAATCCCTGTCTGAAGAGTTGGTTTTGGGAATGGTTCCAGTATTAAGCTAACAAAGGGTCGGGGGACCTTGACCTCCAAGGTCCCACTAGTCTCAGTCAGACCGTTAAGCCTGGGCTTCTTATGAAAATTTGAGATCTTCATCCTACTGTTCTGCTCCATCAGGGATTCTCTGCTGTGTTCCCTGTCAGGGCAGTGATCAGTGGTAGCCAGGCACCATCTAGTTCTTCCTGTCTCAGGCTGATGTAGTCTCTGGTTCATGTGGCCCTTTCTGTCTCTTGGGCTCATCTTTACCATATGTCTTTGCTGCTCTTCATTCTCCTTTACGGCACACATTCTTGTACTTTTTGTGTGATTGCCACATTTTTTTAATGGCATAACAGCCCCAATGGCCCTCTGGATACTGGAGTGACTACGGGCCACCTTCTTGGTTATACCATTATTAATTCAAATATTAAGACAGCTACATGGAAGACAGCCTTTGCCCAGTGCATCTTCCAAATATCAGCATCTCACGTCTGACACTTCAGATTCTTAAAATGTGAAGCCTCTCTCTGTTTTCTGGTTGGTGAGCAGGTGAGCAGGCTTGGAGGCTCTAGCTGATGTTGGCAGAGTCTGAAGAAGCTGAGATGTTTCATGGGGGGCTAAAGAGTATTTTCAGACACATGGTGAATATTGATCGCCTTCGTCTTTCTGTATTTGGAGTCCCTGGGTGGTACAAATGGGCAATGCACTTGGCTGCTAACCAAAAGGTTGGAGTTTGGTCTCCACCTAAAGGAGGAAATGCCTGACGATCTGCTTCCTAAAGATCACAGCCATTGGGAAAGCCTACAGATCACGTTGTACTCCGTGACATATGGGTCATCATGAGTAGGAGTCAACTCAACAGAAACTGGCGTGTGGTGTGTGTATTCTGTGTTTAGAAAGCAGGAGTGGATTTCATTCATTCAGTAAATATCGTGGATCTACTACATGCCCAGAACTCAACAACAAAGAGAAAATCCCTGCCTTTATGAAGTTTAGGGAATACATTAAACGAGTCAATTAAATAGTATGTTAGAAAGTGGGGGAAGTAAATCAAATAGGGCAGCTTGGATTGGGAGCACCAGAGAACAGTGTGGTGTTGGCAAATTAAATGGCTTTGTAAGACAAATTGGATACAAATTCTGCCTGATAACTGGTAGATACCTTTGTGGCAGCATTTGTACTTTTTTTTTTTTTTTTAACCTGTCATGCTTATGTCCTACTGTTAGTAGCCAGTAAGCAACCTGAAGACAGGAACTGTGACTCATATGGCCTGGCTTCCCCTACAGCACCAGTTCCCCTGCACTACACATTATAGATGATCAGTACATACATATTCAAAGAATGTATGTTACAGTGGACGTTGCCATCAGCAAGAGACAGGTGTGACCTTCTGCATGGCTGTTTCAGTCCCGTATCGATCACAGGCGTTAAGGAGGGGCTTGTGACGGTGAACATTTTTCCTAAGATGCAGGGATGGTGTTGTTATACCCCTTTGCAGAAGAGTTCATAGTAATCATCTGCCTGCAACATGCAGCAGAGAGTGGACTATGAGGAAAACTGCATGAGAATTTTTCTTTTTTTTTTCTCCTTTGGAAAATGTAGCTTCTTTAGTATAAAAATCACCAGAGGGACAATCAGTAAAAACTTGACTTGGAACCAACTGGGCCCATTTGTCTCTCTATTGATATTTAGCTCTGAATATCTTCAGAGCTTGTGGTCTGATCCAAGATACTCCAGTTATTGTCAGGAAATTCTTTTTTTTATGTTCCTTCTAAATTTAATTTAAGCCTATTTGTCTTTTTGAGGTAGGCTGTGGTAGAGACCAAAAAAAAAAAAAAAAAAAAAACCCAGTTGATATTATTAGTGGTGAACCCTGTGAGTGCCTGTCAATAGCCCTTCTCTTGATACTTTCACCCTTGTGTGCAGCACACAGGTGGACACACAGCCACTGGCTCCACCATTAGAGAACGGCCTGCTGTGTCTTTGCTGGACTTCTAGGGTATTTCCTTTATTTCTTCATTGGCTGTTAGGAACAACACACATTCAGAATAGCTTCAGAGAGAGGGAGAGATTTGTTGGAAGTGTACAGAGGCTTCTTATTGACGCTAAGATCACAAGGGACTAACTCATTGCTGTCAAGTCCATTCCGACTCATACTGACCCTATAGGACAGAGTAGAACTGCCCCATAGAGTTTCCAAGGAGTACCTGGTGGATTTGAACTGCCGACTTTTTTTGTTTAGCAGCCGTAGCACTTAACCACTATGCCACCACTGTTTCCCATGAGGGACTAGAACTGGTGTATTAGTTGAGAGTAATGTGGACCACTTTAATAGATCAATGCCCAGATCTCAGTGGCTTAGCACAGCAGGAGTTTATTTCTCATGTTCATCAACTTCCATCTCTAAGTAGGATAGACTGTTCCAAACCCCAGGATGATAGAGCTCTGTCATCTTCAGCATGTGACTTTCAAGGTCACCCTGGACATCACCATCCAGCTAGGAGATGGGAAGATAGAGTGGAGGATCAAGCAGGCAGTTTCATGGGCTGGTCTTGGGAGGGGAATATATCACTCCCACTCACAATCCATCATCCAGAACCCAGCCTCATGGCCATGGCTTACTTCAGTGGAGACTGGGAAATGCAGTCTAGCTAGCTACATGCCCAGGAGGAAAGGGGAATGGGCTTGGAGAACAAGAACTTGGAGGCCACTGGGAACCAGGTCATCAACTTCCTGATGAAAGCTGTGCATCCTTCTATGCTAGATACTGTCCAGAGGAGAAGGGCAATGAATGACGCTCTCTCTGTGAGAAAAGAGATGTACCACCTCTTCACCCTCATTCTAACCTGCAGTCCTGCTGCATGGACACTGTTTCAGCTTGCTGGACACGGGGCTGGTATTCATCCAGGGCCATCACTGCTCACTTGCCCTTTGCCAGGGGTAAAAGGTCAGCGGAGCTGTAAGCATATTCTGTACAGGGCTCATCTCATACAGCTAACAATACGCATTGAAGTAATGTCTGTAAAATATGTGTGGAAAGACAGTTTTCCCAGGAGACTCTGACCTAAATTTTGTGCCAGGCTGTGAGAATTTGCCTTTTTTAACTTGAAGAAACTGTCTTTTTTTAACAAGAAAAAGTTGAAGAAAATACAGGTTCACCCAAATCACATCTTTTTAGTTCTGTCTTAGCACTAGGTATGTGTGTTTCTTAATCTGCCAGGAGAAGGCAGCGTCCCCTCTGCTCCTTTTGTATTTTCTGCAATATATTTTCTTCCCAGTAGAGCAGTCAACACAGCTCTCTGCTCCTAAGCTTAGCCACACAGCTAAGAAGGGCCCAGTAGAGCAGTCAGCACAGCTCTCTGCCCCTAAGCTTAGCCACACAGCTAAGAAGGGTGCAGATGAGCCTGATATCAAGCATAATAGGAGGGGTGTGCATATGCATGTGTGTATGTGTGTGTGTTTACGAACTGCCTGGGAGCGAGTACCACTGTCCATTTTCCCTGCTCAGATTTGAGATAAAACAGCTATTGCAGGAATGAGAGAGACAGTATAGAGGGCTATCCACCCCAAAGCATTGGAGGACAGAGGCCACCTTCCCATGGAGGCCTGGTACATGGGGTCCGTGTGTACTGGGTACTTCATAGGTCACTGCTCAGAAATGTTGGCAGACATAGAAATGTTGAAGTCAGTGTGTTAGATATAGGCTTGAGGAGCAGAATTCTTTTTTTGGGTTCAGGAGGTGTGCAAGGAAAGAAAAGGCATCTCTCCTCCATACCCAGATAGCTCTGTTGTTCTGCATTGTCGAGGGAGGGTTTATGTCCTGTGAATCAACAGCTAAGCAAAGACAACCTCAGGAAGGAAGTCCTTGGGTAAATGCTGAAGAGTCTTCTCTTTGTCCTTTGTGCCACAGCCTATAGGTTTCTAATGATGATGAAAGGAGAAGTTGCTGTTATGAAGCACGTCACTGTGTTTCCAAATATCTCTGTGTTGTTATTGCTGTGTTCTTCATGCAATTGATGCTTAGGAGCGTACTTTGTCTTTCTTTCCAAGGACTCAAACTAAATATTTCCCTTTCCATTTCTTTTTTTGTTTTGCTTTCCAACCTGGCCATCTGGTGTGGTGTCCATGTAATGAAATTCCTTCGTCTATTTCACATCACAACAAAAAGGTAAGAAACTACAAATTGTACTTACACATCCAGAGTGCCCCACCTTATATAATGTGCAAAAGGAGATGCGCTTTGACCATTTGCAATTTTTTTTTTTACTTTAAAAGAAGAAGTGATTGATTGTGAGGACCTCAATTCTAGTATAAATGTTTGGCTGATTGATTTCATATCGCCTGAGGCCTGGTGTTGAATGAGGCACAGGTTTGTGTGTGGGCCTTTGTATTTATGAGTTTTTGTCAGAGGCTTACCTATATGGAGAGCAATTCGCAGACATTTCACAATTACGCTTTGTAGAAACCCAAATATTAAGTGAAAGGAGGATTAATATTGTCTCTACAGTTTGAGGAAACCTAGATGGCATAGAGGTTAAGTGCTACGGCTGCTAACGCAAAGGTTGGCTGTTTGAATCCACCAGGCGCTCCTTGGAAACTCTATGGGGCATTTCTACTCTGTCCTGTAGGGTCGCTATGAGTCAGAATTGACCCGATGGCAGCTGGTTTGGTTTTCTTTGGGTTTTACAGTTTGAAGTAAGATTAACCCAACCAATAATGAGTCCAGTTTGAGATCTGTTTAAACGTGTGCACATGGTACAGAGATGATTTGGATTCCTTGCCAAATGGGAAAACTTACAGCTTTGTAGCTGCTAATCATACCCAAGGTGTCTTTCGATTGTATGCGTTCTACTAGTGTGTATATCCATTCTCAAACTGAATTGTCACTGCCTGTCATCTTCTCTGTTTTTCAACATAGTCAAGCCCTCCAGCATTAGTGGGCTGAATATTCATCTTGAGGCTTAGTGGCTGGCAGGTACTTGTGCACTATCTAGTATTCCAGTGCTACCTCCTACTACCCCCCCACTTCCTCGTCCTATAAATTTGGGGTGGAAGGCTGTGGAAGTGCAAGTAGCCCCACATCTTCCATCACACACTGGAATGGCTGTCCTCTACAACATAAAATTGCAAGCATTCTCTGGGTAATTTATATCATCTCATGTAAGTGTTGTGAGTGCAGGATTAGTTATGAATTGAGACCCATTGCTTTGTGATTTGGAAGAAGCTTATTAAGCACTCAGCTGCTTACTGAAAGGTTGACCATTCAAACCCACCCAGTGACTCTGCAGGAGAAGGACCTACCAATCTGCTTCCTTAAAGATTATAGCCAAGAAAACCCTAGGGGGCTGTTCTACTCTGCCACTTGGGGGTCACTAGGAGTTGGAATCGACTCGATGACACCCAAAACAACATACTAAGAAGAGGAAAGTGCCCTGTAGATCTCCAGTGGCAGATGGCTTCTGCCTTTTCCTACCAGTTCCCTATTGGAGCACTTTGGGTCAGGTGACAAAAAGATTATCTGAGGTTGGTTTCTTTGACCTGTGAGCACAAGGTAAGAGTAAGGAGATGAGTTGGTAGGGAGGTGTTGGTGATGGTATCAACCAGCGTGGTTTGACCACAATCCCAGACATCGTATCTGAGCAACATCCATAGGCAGAGGTGGGACTCACCTTTGGATTGGCAAATTGAGAAATAGTAATTATTTTATGATAAAAAAAAAAAAAAACAGATTTTAAGCATCAAGAATATACTTGAATTGATGTTATGTAATGTGTTTAGGACTGTGGTAACCATTTCATTATTTGCAAAGACAGGCGAATGGACATCATTAAGTGGCAATATTCGCAGTTTTGAGAGTGCACCCTAGACTCAGTTCTTGGGAAAGAAAACAAATGTGAGCAGCTGGGTCTGCAAAGTAGGTCCGAGAAGTGTAGTGTGTTGAAATCACGTGAGACTCCAGAGCAAGCAAAAGGAGCTTCCACTATTCAGCTGCATAAAATACCCCGAGTGAGTGGGGTATATGCCCTGGACAGGGGTAAGCCTACCGTTTAGGCCACCTGATTCAGGATATTTACTGTCAGTGGCACTTTGAGCCTTTGAGAGCAATTTGGGAACAATTTTCCTTAGCAAATATGCTGTGTACTTTCATCTGTGCTCTGTGTGGGAAACCAGGGATGTGCTGGACTATGCAAAGTACCTGGATCCACCTGCTGTGCCTTGGAGGCAAGTTGATTTCATACTCCCAAGTCAACTTAATGATCAACCTGTCTAATAGGAATCTAAATAGGCCAACTAATTCTTGAAGATCAGTAGTGAGATTTACACATGCAGATTTTCATGCAAGCTATGTGGGTCTGGGGACTACCTTTATGGTTGCCCCAAAATTAATATAATTGATAGAATACACTGAATTACTCGTGTGTTTGCATTTTCTTACACATTCATCTGGAGGTAAATGAAGCCAGACGATGCACACAACTTATTCAGGAGTTTTATTTTATTATTTGAAGTAAAATTGAAATTTAAAAAGTGACACATAGTAGTACTAGTGAAAGGAATGGGGTTGATGAGAAAGGAGGCGGTTTTAGGCATAGTCAGATCCCTGGAAAACCTATAGGCAGAAATGTGCAGCAATTGTACTGGGGCACTGAGTTTTATGTTTTGGCTGGAGTCATGATCTGGACATCCTTCATATGAAGAATTGTAAATGAGCTATGAGAGGGGAAACAGGAGTGGATGTGTAGGGTGGAGGAATATCCCCTGGAGAAAATACACGGAACATGGCAAAAAAGAACAGGAGTCAGAAGGGACAATTGGAAATAACTATCTGGAGAATCAGGAGGAGCAAAGAAAAAGCACCATGCCTGGAGCTGAGGAAAGAGCCTTTCTAGGTGTGCGTGGTGGTCATCTCAAGACCCAGCCCTCAACCCTAGTACATCTCGGAATCAATCACCTAGGGAACTCATAAAAAATTGACCAATGGCTGAGCTCCACCCCAGAGCAAACAATTCCAAATTTCTCAAGGTGGGGCCTGGTTTGAACAGTGTATTTTAAAAACCTTCATAAATGATTCTTATGTCCAAGTAGTGTTGAAAATCGCTGGTCAAGACAGAAAGCAAAAGACAGGCTAATGAACTTGTCAAGAAGCAGGTGCTTGGTAAGCTTCTAGTGTGTTCTTTCAATAGAATGGTGAGGTTAGAAGGAAGCCAGACTGTGGGAGGTTAAGAAAGGGATGAGTGAAAACCACATAGCCAGGGAATTTGGCAGGAAAAGGGGGGTAAGAGGTTGAAGAATGAGAGGAAAAATAGCAGGGTCAAAGGGTTTTGTTTTTGTTTAAAGAGATAATAAGGTGTGAGAGAATGTGCTCAATAGAGAGGGAGAGAGGATAATTTTAGGAAGAGATAAAAGACATAAAAGGTAGGCAGGGATATGACCTAGAATTCTTGGGGAGGGAGGTTAGCTGTAGCAGGGAGGAGAGAGAGAATCTTCTTTCTTTTTGAAGAGTGGACGGAGAGTTGTGGGGATGGAGTGAGTGGAAGGAAAGGCACCCTCGTGGAGTACACACACACACACACACACACACACACACACAGACAACATTTTCTGGCATGCAGGAGCTAGGCTTTCTGCTAAGGTTGGGGCTGGTGATTGAAGAGAAACTAGAAGTTTAAGCAGAGTAGGAAACAGGCTGGAATAGTTCCTCTGGGGTTTGGGTTAGAAGACAATGAGGCCTGAATGAAGCGATTGCTGACCAGTGTTGCTGCTTCTCAAGTTGGCCAAATTTGAATCTGTAATGCACCAGGTTGGCAAGGATTTGTCTTCTCCCTCTCTTCGGTGATCCTCGGTCCAGGTGCAGGAATGGGTATAATGGATGGTCTGGGGTTGGAAGTTTGCTTGAAGGGCAGTGCAAAGTCTGGACTTCTGGAGAGGATGGCTTCCAAAGCATTGATCCAGAGTCTTAGGACAAAGGGACAGTAGACCCGATGGAAAAGGGGGGGTTGAATAGGTTGAAGGGCTCTACAGGAGCGGTCAGGTTGAGGGCGTGCACTTTACCATAAATGGCATGGAAAATAGGTGCCAAGTAGAAGGCCCAGGCTGAGGTTGACCAGGCAGCCTCACCCAAGGGAGGGTGAGGAGGTGGGCAGTGTGTTTGGAGAGGATCAAGTTTCAGTTAAGGCAAGAATTAGAAGGAGAGTGAAAAAAATAGATATAAAAAGGAGCTTAGTCGTCCTAAAGCAGGCATGGGGGCAGTGGTGTTTCAGTGGTATAATTCTCACCTTCCATGCAGGAGACCTGGATTCGGTTCCTGGCCAGTGCACCTCATGCGCAGCCACCACCACTCTGTCAGTGGAGGCTTGCACGTTGCTATAATGCTGAACAGGTTTCAGCAGACCTTCTAGACAAGACAGACTAGAAAGAAAGACCTGGCAGTCTACTTCCGAAAATCAGCCAGTGAAAACCCTATGGATTACCATGGTTGATCCACAGCCAATCATGGAGATGGCGCAGGACCAGGCAGCATTTTGCTTCATTGTGCATGGGGTCACCATGAGTTGGTCAATTCAATAGTAGCTCATGGTAACAACAAAGTGGGCCCAACAGAAGGAGGTTTCAGGGGCAAGTTAACCTTTAAAAAAAGTGAGGGGGAGTAAGTGGTGGTGATGATTTCTTTTCCCTTCAAGACCAACAATTCAAAAAATATTAGTAAAATGTAGAAATAGCTTAAATAATATGAATATTTTATGCCTCCTGTGTTATCTGGAAAGCCAGCTGTTTGCTAACCATTGAAGAAGACAGTTATAGACCTGGTAATAAGTTATTTAAAACGGAAACTCTGAAAACGTGTTTGTTGAAAGATGCTTCATGGCTTGAATTCTCCATTATGCTTTTGGCCTTTGCAGAAAGAAGGAAATAACATTATGTACAAATGTCGTTAATTACTCATTAATCTGACGTTTTGATGGCACAAAGCAACGAACATTAATTTGAACCTCAACGTTGTGATTGTTTCTGTAAGATGTCTGACATCTCCAAAAATATGAAACCTACATTTCAAAATTATTTTCTTCCAAGACTGATTGGGGCAAAACTCATTATTAGAGCCTTCTGTACCTTAAAAGCTTTAACTGAAACACTGCAATTTACAGAATTCATTACTGTGCACAACTAATTAGAACTTTAAAGGAAATCACAGTAGGGAGTTAGACATTTTAAAGAGCATTTCCTTGAGCTGAAATGTTCCTCAGGATAAAGGTTTTTTTGCAGCAAACGAGGCACTTGAATTTTACATACACAGAGTATTTGACCAGCCGCTGCAGTGTTTGGAGATCTTCTTGTTCTCTGTTCAGACAAAAGGAAAAGCAACAAAGGCAGCAAGGGAGGGACAAGATAGAAATGCAAATGAGATGGCCACAGTGTCCTCGGAAGCCACACACAAAAAAACACAGACATATCTAATTAGTTTCCAAAGCCAGCTTTACCATAGGAAAAAAGAAATTCTCATCTAAGAAAACAGCAGTGAGAGAGAGCTGTGTGAGTCCCAGGTGTATGGGTGATTACAGCAGAGAGCAGAGAAAGCCACTGCTGTTTGGATCAGCTGCCTCTGTGCCACACAAATGTGTTTACAGAAAGAATATAAAATTCACCATGGCTAACTCCCTCCCTTTCCCGAAATTGATTAATTTCTTGACGTGCTGGCAGCTTTCTACATGGATGGGGACGGGGGTGAGAGATGAATGTGTAAATCATCAGCAGGTGGGAAGTTGAATTTGTCTGGCCCAGCTGCTCTTCCCTGTGTTTTCTATTCTTTTTGGTTATCTCAGTCCAGCATCTGTCATTGAACAGGACTCATAAGCTTCTGTCATCCCAGTGTGGCCTGTGTCTCCTGACAGCTCAGTGCCCTGGAATAGCAAACAGCAAGAATGACAGTCCTGCCACTGTTATCTAGAACTGAGACATCGTTGAGCTGGTGATTTTGTTTTGCATTTTGATACTTCCACTCCACCTTGCATTTGGGCTCTTTTTCAATACGTCCTTACTTGATTTTATTGCATGAATAAAACTTTTGTATTTTCTTTGTATTGTCATCTTGATTATGGCACACACCTGCTTTCTTGCTCTTTAGAGGAAGTCTTAAAAAAACGATGCATTTTCCATGCTCTCTGGAAATCTCCCTGGCACTTGAAATCATCCAGCAGACCGGCATTTTCCATATTTCTTAGCATAGATTTTAGAGCTGGGGGTAGTATAACATTTAGAGGTCATCTTATCCACTCTTTCAATGTAGGACTTCTCTGCCCCACCCATCACAGATGGCCACAGCCCCTGCCTGACTCGGAGATGATGATGTTTGCTGTGATACCCAGGCAAATGGCAGATGTCTCTCTTTGATTGCACTTCATCATTTGGGGCATTGCCCCAGTAACACTTAGCCTACCTCTTTTGGATAAGAGTGGGGATTGATGTTTCTCCAAGTCTTCCTTTGAAAGAGCAGCCAGACTGCCATTTTAGGGGTTTGCCTGGACAAATTTTATCTTCTAAATAAAATCAGTTTCTAATGTCATTTAGAAATGTTCTACAGAAAATATTGACCAATTATTGTTGGCAGACAGGAAATTAGATCTTTGGCTCATATTTATTTTAGAAGAGATGAGAGAGATTGTTCTAAGTCTGGCTGGAGCACTCCGGGATAATACAGTCAATTCTTGTTGTTATTAAAAAAAAAAAAAATTACCATCAAATTTGCTGCAACTTGGTGACCTTGTGTATAACAAAATGAGATGTTACCTGACCTTGTGCCATCTTCATGATTGTCGGTACGTTTGAGTCCATTGTTGTTCAGTGCTACTTCAGGGTATTATCTCTGAACTACTTAGCTCATGCATACATTTTTGTGTGTGTGTGTGTGGAGCCCCTGGGTGGTGCTCAGCTGCTAACCAAAAAACTATAGGTTCGCGTCCACCCAGGGGCACCCCAGAAGAAAGACCTGGTGATCTACTTCCAAAATACCAGCCAATGAAAACCCTATGGAGCACAGTTCTATTCTGACATACATGGATTCCTCATGAGTCAGAACTTACCTGACAGCAACTAGTACTGGTTTACATTTTTCAAATGCTTATTTTTTTAAATTGTGATAAAATACACGCAACATAAAATGCACCATTATGACCGTTGTAAAGGGTACAATTCAGTGGCATTTAGGACAGTCACAAGGTTATGTAACCATCACCACTATCCAGTTGCAGAACATTTCCATCACCTTAAAGGAAACCCTGTCACCATTAAGCAGTCATTCCCCATTGCCCCCGCCCCAGCCCATCATCATGTGTATTTTTTATATTCATCATTTCCTCCGCTATTTGCCTCCACTCGAAGTCTTCAAACAAACAAACAAACAAAAAAAAAACAAACCTAACTTCTACTAACAAACCGAAATGGTTTAAGTAATCGTTTTTGCCCTGTCAAGTTGAAGGAAACAGAAGATTGACTCTATTCTGTTATCAGTCTGGTATGTGTCAGGGTCTCCTGTCTCTTCATGTATTCTCACAGTCTTTTCTCCTGCTTGGACCTTAGCTAACATGCTTGAGTGTTCGGTATCCCACATCTGCTTTTGTATTTATTTGCAGTCTTTTGGGTAGAGAGAGGTAAGGCAAAGTCTTACTGTTTGCAAATTCCTGGCAGAATTTACCTCAAAAATTTCTTTGTAGATTTTCAGTGAAACAAAAAAGAGAGAGAGATTGTAAGGAGCGGGAAAAAAAAAAAATTTGAAAACAAAGTCTCAAATACTTTGGGAAAAAAAAATAGTTGATTTGAATAGAGAATCACCCCCAAGAGATGTGGAATATTCAGTTAAGAACTTATGAAAAGGTTCAGAAATCTTTGCTAGTGATGTTTTAATTTGTCAAGGAAATGGTTGTACACAAATATAAAACTGTAGCATCTTAGAGTTGCAGATTCCCTGGAGATAAAATATCATGTAGTCTCTTCATGGTGTATCCCTGGATGGTGTAAACAATTAACACACACAGCTGCTAACCAACAGGTTGGAGGTTCGAGTCTACCCAGAGGTGCTTCAGAAGAAAAGCCTGTGAGCTACTTCCAAAAAATCAGCCATTAGAAATCCTGTGGAGCACAGTTTTACTCTGGCACATGTGGGGTTGCCGTGCGTTGGAGTCGACTCCACAACAGTTAGCTTTACTGGTTTAGCCTCTTCGCGAATACCTCAGGTGATGAGAAGTTCCCTACCATGATGCCAGGCAGTGTTCTAGGTACAGGGGAAAAAGATAGAGAAAATGTTCCTACTCTCCTTGAGCTACATTCAACAACATATAACAATGTAAATAGGTTAATCCTGCTTCTCATGTTATCTAGATCCTGCCCCCTTGGGTTCTCACAGACTCATAGATTTGAGTTGGGATGACCTTGGAGATTTTCCAGTCCATCGTCATACCCATGCTGGAAACGTCTCTGCAGAAGCCTGTATTCAAACCCCCTCTGGGTGGGCTCTGGTGGTAGGTCAGTGTTTCGTGTAAAATGGAGCACAGTTTCCACCATTTCAAGGCAGGTCTCTAATTGTTATGTCATAGTTTTGGCAGCTCACCTCTAGGTGATAAAAGTAGAAATGAATGAGGATAAGGGTGAATTCTTGGTGCATCTGAGACCTCTCTCTAGGTTGACATTGATTCAGTATATAGTAAAACTATCTGAGTCAGCTCATGATTTGATTCAGTCTTTTGTTAACCCAGCACACTGTTACCTCATGTAGCTATGGTCAGCTATGGTCAGCTGAAAACCTTAGGCCTTTTTAACATGAATCGCTTGGAGCCAAGTATCCCACATCCTGTACTTGTATATTGGATTTTTTTCCTCTGAATGTATAACTTTTTTTTTTATGTTTATCTTGTTTATGTTTCATTATGGTTCAATTTAGCCCATGTTAGGCAGCAGGGTGACGCAAACAGTTAAGTGCTTGACTACTAGCTGAAAGGTTGGTGGTGCGAACCTATCCAGAGGTACCTCCGAAGACTGGCCTGGCAATCTGCTTTCAAAAGGTCACAGCCTTGAAAACCCTATGGAGCAGTTCTACTCTGCACTCATGGGGTCACCATGGGTAGGAGTCAACTTGACTTTGACTAACAACAACAATAAACTTACTATAAACTCTGTGAGTCCTGATTATTTTCTCTAATTATTTTTATTTTCTCTCATCTGTAATAACCTTAGAGTATTCAGCTTCAATACATGTGAATTTATTACTTTATAAATTATATACATGCATCATAGCTAATTCCTCAAGCCATAACATATACTTACAGGCAAGGTTCAAAGAGTGAATCAAAGCTATTTCAAAGAAACTTGATAATTTCACATTTTTCAATTGATTTCTGATCAGATCTCATTCAGTCATTGTTGTTTTTATCTCCTATGGCTGACAAAAAGCTCCTTCTAGGAATAACACAGGTGTTCACCATTCTTGTTGCTCGTTTGTGCTTTCATTATCATTGCTGTCTTTAATCAGTGATTCCTTTCTGGGAAGTTTTTCATCTTTTTTTAAGCCAGCTTCCATTTTGGGAAGATTGGTTGAGTTAAAACTAAATAATCTATTCCATAAATCCACTTAACAGAGCTCAACTAAACATTCGTGTGTGGTAATTAAGTGAAAGAGAACAAGCAAGCAAGAGAAAGACCTTCAGTTCCCTATTGTAGTAGAAATCTATTCTACCCTAGACTCGATGCAGAGCTTACGTGACATGCCACCCTCTCAGTTATAGGCCAGGTGACAATATTGTTCTAATATAAAATATTAGCGAAGCTTAACTTCTTTTTTTTTTTTAGTTTAAAAAATATATAGAAATAACTCTAATATTGCCTTTCCATGCCCTAATGAACCATTTCACCTACCTCTTGGGGATGGACTCACCCTACTTTATTGATTACTGTTTTGTTATATCAATGGTCTCTCTCTATTTTTTTTTAAATATTTTCCCAACATGTATTGTACATTTCATGTTAGTATAATCTTTAATATTCGATGTAGTAAACAATTTAATTGAATGTGAGGGTTAACACTAAATTTCAGGAATGCGTGTCTAAAACCCATAAACCTTACAATCTGCCTACATGTCTTATTTCTATATAAACTTCCACTATTTCTGCCAAAAAGATCTAGGAAATAGTGCCTAAGTAATACATTTCATGATAATCATTTCAAGGCTGGTCTCTGTAATTTTTTTGTCATATTTCTGGCTGCTAGGTGTCCATCCCAGTCTAAAATAAAAGTAGGAATGAACAAAGATAAGATTGAATTCTTGGAACATTTGAGACTTCTCTCTAGGTTGACATTGATCCATTAACCAACCCTCTTAAGGTACAGTTTTTTTAAAAACTGGGTATGAATAAGCTTAACTGTATTGACAGCCTGCCCCTAATTTTCCCATCTTGGCAATAAGATTAGCGTAAGACATTTTGGTTTAGGTACTCAAGTGTACTGCCGTCAGTGTTAGTAGTAATGACAAGCACTTATTGGGCCCCTACTTGGTGATGGAAACCCTGGTGGCATAGTGGTTAAGTGCTATGGCTGCTAACCAAAAGGTTGGCAGTTCGAATCTGCCAGGCGCTCCTTAGAAACTCTATGGGGCAGTCAGTTCTACTCTGTCTTATAGGGTCACTATGAGTCAGAATCAACTCGACGGCAGTGGGTTTGGTTTGGTTTGGTTTGGGTTTACTCGGTGTCAGATTCAGTTATCATCTCTTGACAGATGTTATTACATTTTATTCACTTGAGAGACCTTTGAGATGGGCATATTATTCCTATTTTACAAATTAGGAAACTGAGACTCAGATTAAGTCAGGGGCAACTCTAAGCATCAAAATGAGCAGGCTTTTTGGCATTAGCGTATGTCATTAGGAAGATGTACTTGGGTGTGTCCCCCACCTGAGTCCCTAGAGTGAACAACAAGATGCCTTCAAAGGATGCAGAAACACGGGGCTTTAAACCTCTGTGTGGGACATTTGTGCACGTGCAGTGTCCTCCATGATGCCTCAGAGATGGACACCAGTGTGCCCATGGTAACACATACATACTCCTTTAGCAGCCCAGGTGGGAGATGCCAGGGCTTGGAACCAGGAGCTGGGTTCTCTTTTCTTGTAACCTCACCTACCTTTGACTTCCATCCACTTCCCACTGTGGCCCTCTTTGCTGGCTTGAGAATTATTTTAGGGAACGAGGAACTCTGTTTTTTCCATCATCTGTAACTGTCCCACCACCTGTCTCCCTTCTCCGGAGTTTGTATGTGAGCTAAACGATTTTGAATTTGAAATGATATTTTAGTTTTTCTTTTTCCCCCAATTTTTATTGTAAAATTTTGAACAAAAAAAAAATTGGAAAAATAATACTACATACCAACCACTTAGATTCCAGTTAATATTTTGTCGTATTTCCTTCGTCTATGTATTTTTCTGAACTACCTAAAGAATTGCAGCCATCATGACACTTAACCCTCAAATATTTCAGTGTTACACCTCCTAAAAATAAGGATGTTATTCCTAAAATAAGGTCATCCTCCTACATAGCTATAATGACATTTCCATTCTTGAGAAAATTAACACTAATTCTCTAGTATTGTGTAATACCCAGTGCAATTATCCTTTCAAAATGTGTCATATATTTTTTCTCAAACTAGAATTCAATTAAGTTTCATACATTGCATTTGGCTGTTATATCTCAAATAGTTTTAGAGTTCAGGAATTCTAATTGTGAAGGAAGTGGAAATAAAAGATTTGGATAATTTTCAAAAAATGTTTAAGTCCCATTTTACATGAAAGATGACTTTTCAGATTAAATAGACTATTGATCTGGATTGTTCTGGTGGTTTTTCACTTGGTAGTAAGTGGCTCCGGATATGTTAAAGTTATAAAATATAGAATTCTTTAAAGTGTGCACATGAACCACATCTTAACAGAGGCCATCTGTCATCTGTAAATGTACATGGGATACTTAGTACTTTGATGCTGTACATGTGAAAGCATCTTGTGAGCAAGGAGTACATCAACGGTTGTAGTGCAGCACGGGTAATGGATTATAATAGATTGAAATTAAATATGATTTAAGTGACAGGGAAATGGTGCCATCTAAGTAAATAATTGATTAATCTTCCTCCAGTTAAAGCTGGCAAGTTAAAATGCAAGGCTAGAACTGAATCTTTGGTACAAGTTCTTCTTCACATTTTAGTCCTAATAAAAACTATATATTAAAAGGAGAGAAAAACCAGAAACTTTCAGAGAAAGGGCCTGTCCCTTGCTGAGTCTTATTGGCAGCGTGACATTTTGTGTCTTAGTTGTGCTGTGGAAATCACGATGAGAAAATAAAGATCCAGGATAGAACCATTGGAGAAAAACATAAACAAGTAGATCCATGGTGGCTTGGAAATCAACTAATTTAGAAGTCAAGTGACTGTACATGTTTTCTTTTTATCCTTCCAGTTGTCTTGAGACACATAGAGTCGATAGGACTGTGATATATGCTTTGCATAGCAAAACTGGTCCCCATGTGCTCCGGTCACTGTGTGTCTGCCAGTGGAATCCTGATGACTTTGGGTCAATCACTTAGTTGTCTGGATCACAGATTCCTCATCTGTAAACAAAAGGCTTGGACAGAGCTTCTCTGAAGGGACTTCCAGCTCTTCAAATCTAAGATTCTGCAGCTAGAAATCTCTATTAAGTAGTGGTATCCTGCTGCCTTGTGTAATTATGATTGGTCTTCATGACGATAATGCTGCAGCCCTCCAGAATCTCTTCATGTTTCCTGAGTCATCAGAAAAAGCTTGGAGTGTGCGCTTAGCTTACATTCAGTATATATGATTCTGTTTTCCTTCTTAAAGAATAGTAGTCTTCCTAATACTCTGTTAAAACTAGAATTTTTTATAAATCGGAATAGTCCATTCTGTGACCATGTAGAATACGAGAAATTTTATTGTAATTAGGAAAAGATTTACATATTAAAAAAGTGGAGTAACCACTAATACATTAGTTACTGCTTAAAAGCCCTTAATTCACAGTAATTCAGCAATTTAAGAGAAAAAGAGCTGACCCCACTCAATAACCAAGGCAAAGTTGTGCTGAATTTTAATTAGAAAGATTCTGGTGCAGCATTTGTATTTTCTAGGTCAGCAAAGTATGTCGTACACAGACTTCAACAGCTTGCTTCAACCCTTTGAGCTATGTCATCTCCATAAAATGGGAATAATTCCTATGTTTTAAATGAGTTGTGAGGATAAAAAGAAATCACAAAGTAAAGTGCAAGTGCATAACCAAACCAAGTTGCCATTGAGTTGATTCCGACTCGTAGCAGCTGTATAGGACAGAATAGAACTGTCCCATAGGGTTTCCAAGGAGCAGCTGGTGGATTTCGAACTGCCGACTTTTTGGTTAGCAGGCAAGCTCTTAACCACTGTGCTACCGGGGCTCCTAGTGCATAACAGGGGTTGACAAATATTAATAATCGTGGGCATTATAGTCTCACCAAGCTCTTGGCAATTTCCTTTCCAGTAGAGGGTTCTCCAACCAATCCACATGATTGGTTGATCAAGAAATAGCACTTATTACTTGATGGCAGTTGTCTTAATTGTTTCACAACATTGGAGCAACCATGCAGCAGTTCACTGTCTTAACTCATAACCTAAGAAACGTAGATAACTCTTCACGGTTTAATATAAAAAATATAACTGCTTTAATTTAAGCTACATGAATATTCTGTCTAGAAAAGATTGAAACCCGTTCATTAATTGTTTCACTTTTACTGGTCCCAGGAATACCAATTGTAGTTGCTTTATCTTTAAATATAAACATACAGTAATACTAACAGAGAATCTACCAATAAGACCTTTGTTATAGAATGTTGTGATTATTCCTTATATCTGAACCTTAGCTCCAGTCATGTTTCACTGAATATATCACCGCAAACGGTGAAAACCTGACACGAGTTAGGAGTCACTAACACGAGCAGCGCTGCAACATGCAGCAGATAGATTATAAGTGGTTTCATACTTGTTTCTGTAACAATCGTGAGAAAAAAAGAAATCAGAGTCTTTTCAGTGTTTCATCCTAGAAACTTGAAAATATCCTTACCCATATTAATGTTGGAAGCTCAAAATTTGATAATTGTGAGAAATGTAAACAGTATTACTCTGCCATGTCGGTCCCCTTCCCTCCTTTTTAAAGACCTGTCTATCAACTCTCCTTTGCTTTACAACTGGAAAAAGTTAACTTTTAATATTTTCCAGGCCCATATGAAGAAATGCGTCTATTCTTGCTTCACATATATGTTAACTGAGATTAGAATGGCATTATCCTTATATGATTAGGAGCAAAGATTTCCCCCATCCCAAACCCCATTGTCCCACCTCCCTTGAAATGTAAAAAGATTTTGTGAAAATTAGACAACCAGTTGCCATTGTGTAGACCCAGACTCGTGGTGATCCCATGTGTGTCAGAGTAGAACGGTCCTCTGTAGGGTTTTCAGTAGCTGATTTTCAGAAGTAGATTGCCAGGCCTTTCTTCCGAGATTCCTCCGAGTGGACTTAAACCTCCAACCTTTCAGCTCGCAGCCAAGCACAATAGCTGTTGTCACCACTTAGGGATTCCTTGTAATAACTTGGGAGCACCTGAAAGCAAACACAGAGGCCCATGAGCCTCTGGAGTCTGTTCCTCCTGGCACCAGCTTCCAGACTAATCTCGACACAAGCATTGGTGTAGACATGGACTCTGGTGACGCTCCCCTTTTGGTTGGAAAATGTCAGTGTCTTTAGTTTTAATCAAAACTGCTCGTAATCTGGCTTAATGATGCCATAAAAGCCTTGGTTTACTCCGCCCCAGGTGAATGAAAGTATTTGCTGTGAAAAATAGGTTATTAGTTTTATAGCCCTACCCACTTCAATGCCTCTATCAAAAAAATATGAGAAGAGATATTAAATCTCAATTTTTAATAAAATTATTGACATCATTGGGGAGTTTTATAACACTTGACATTGGCTTTCAGTGTTGTGGGAAGAAGGAGAAAGTAAATTGATTTAGTATTTATTTCCTAGGATGGAGTATGCCGAGTTATTTTAAACATAAAATATGTGTGCTGCTTTGAATGCAATGAATAGAAAGCCTTGTTGGTTCTGAAAATGAACATAAATTTTAGAATAAAATGGGTAATGTGGTAATGATAATAATAGAATTCTATTGCTAAATGAACCTGTTTTATTATATTCATCATCGGATTCCTATTGCCACCTAGGTACCCTTCCAAATTGATATAAAGTGGTCTTTGGACCCAGAAAACACAGCTCATGGGTGAAGATGATGATGACTTAATGGAAATAAACCTTTTTTCCAAAACCGTGCTCTAAGTGTCACTGTTGCTGCTGGAGTTAAAAACAAAACAAAAAACTTCCAGAAGAATGCCTTTGAATGTGGACTTTCTTCCAGAGCATATTTGTCCATTTGCCCATGGAAGTTGCTCTAGTTGTCAGTGTTATTTGAGATGATGATGCACAGGCAGGTCTAGGACTTAAGAAAGCCCAGACAAAGGCTTGTTGATGATAGTGGGAAGGCAAAAAAGGCAAAACAAAAACAAAAAAAACTGGTTACTGTAGAGTCGACTCATAGTGATCCTGTAGGACAGAGCAGAATTGCCCCATAGGGTTTCCAAGGCTGTAATCTTTACTGGAGCAGATTGCCAGGTCTTTCTCCCATGGAGTGACTGACTGGTGGGTTCAAATCACCGACCATGCTGTACCACCAGGACTCCTAGAGGGAAGCCCAAACCCGTTGCCGTCCAGTTGATTTCGACTCATAGCAACCCTATAAGACAGAGTAGAACTGCCACATAGGGTTTCCAAGGAGCAGCTGGTAGATTCAAACTGCCGACCTTTTGGTTAGCAACCATAGCTCTTAACTGCACCACCAGGGCTCCAGAGGAAAGCTAGAAGGTCTAAAGTTTAAACCAGCCCATGGCAAGCAGACTGATCACCAAGGTGGTAACAGGTGCATTTAGAGGGAAGCCATAGGGTCGAAATGCACCTCTGTTACTGCCTTGGTGATCAATCTGCTTATCATGGGCTGGTTTAAACTCTAGGTGATCAGTGCTGAAGGGTCCCTAACAGAATGTGATAGATGATAGGTCCACATCACTAGAAAATGAAATGCCAACTCTTCAGCATCGTTTGTCACTGTCACTGTCCTGAGACCTGCTCAGGAAAAGGGGTAGGGTACCTCCTTGAAAAGAAGAGAGCCATTTTCCTGAATAATTATCTCAATTGGACCATTTGGTTGCCATGAAATTCTCTTGAAAAAATGCTGGTTTCTGTGATGACCGTTTGCATTTTCAGAAAAAGGGCTACAAAGCTTGTACAAAGACTAGCTGAAATAGTTTATTTTATCTAATGTTCCTAAACCATGTGCCACAGACTGCTTGAATTCTTTTTTCTTGACTTACTTAAGACGACGCCAGCTTATTTACCCCAGCAGTGTTCTTAATGTAGATGTTAAATTGTGCAGTAGATTTTAAAATGAATTTTTAATTACTTTCTGCTATTCTGAGCTTGTTCCAGTCAGCAGCCATCTTGCTTGAGGCTAAAACAAATCCAAACACCCGGCTCATGGGAGGAGCGGTGGCCTTTGCAGGCTGGGGAACAGAAGGCCATTGTCAGCGGCAGCTGCTGGAAGCCTTCCCCGAGCACAGGCTCAACTACCAGAGGGTTCCCGAGGCTCTGAGTTCCCCACTGACGGTTCCCCGTCTCTAATGAGGTCACCTCTTAGCACAATACGTGGGACCACTCTGCTAATGGGAGCTTCAGAAATTCGGGTTGCAATTACAGCCTTTGTTTCCTGGTACCTCCCAGAGTTTCCAAACAGCCCAGGAGCTGGAAAAGGGGACAGCACCTCAGAACTAGATAGGACACATCCTTTATTATCGAGTGTTACTGCCCTGCCGGATGCTGTACGGTGCTAACTTCTCCGTACAAGGAGCAAAGGGGGGTATATAGGAAAGACACTGACCTGAGAGTTTACATAGTGACGTTTCTGTAGCACTTAAAGCTGTGTCATTTACTATTTCCTGTAGTCAGGATGAGTTCTGTTAGCCACATTATGCCAGTGAAAAACCCACGGTTCAGAGGATTTATGAGACCTGTCCGGTGTCCACCTCTCTGGGCGCCACCATCTGCAAAATGGAAATAATACCAACGTAGCTGGGCCGGCTGTTAGACTCTTATATAATCACGTGTGTAAAAATGCTTTGAAAGTGGTGAAATCCTCTGCAAATATAATGCCTCATAACGATTAATGCTAAAATACATGTTTCTGTGAGTAACACACAGAGAATGGAAACAAATAAAAATCTCTTCAACCATCCTTTTGCTTTTATTGATGGCATCTGAAGGAGAAGCCTGAGGGTTACAGAGTCTCGCCTGAGAGTTCAGAAGCAATGGGGTGTTCCTGGGCTTGTCCTGGCCTGCGGCTCTGGCGAGGCTAGGGTCTCCTAGGACCCACAGGAGCTGCTCGATGCAGCTGCAACCTGTGCTCCTCTGCAGCGCTTCTTCCCTCAACCGCAACAGCAGGGCTACGCTGCCCTTACTGCCATGACAGCAAGCCGTTAGCCCTCTAAGCCGGTCAGGTCAAATGCCTGGGCCAGCACTGGCCCAGTATTTTTTGGTCGGTTGGTTCATTGGTTTTTGTTTTATTAATTAACAAGCACAGACTCTGTCTTATCTGGATTTTCCCTTAATTCTTGAGTATTTCTTGAACCTGGATTACAAACAGGCAATTCTGCTTTCCCTGGAAAGTTACTCTTAGAGAAAGAGAATGGAGGGTAGGACACCAGGCAAAACCCTGCTGGAGTTCTAGCCCAACGCTGATAAAGTGGGCATTCATCCAAGTAACATTCACAGAAGGTTGATCGGGAGTCAGAAATTCTGACCAAAAGCTGTGTGCCTCTCCCCATCTCAAATTTCATTAATACATAAGCATTTGTATGTATGTATTTTTTTTTTTTAATTACCAGGCACCACCATAGGTGCTGGGCCCTGGTGGTGCACTGGTTAAGAGTTTGGCTGCTAACCGAAAGGCTGGCAGTTCGAATCCACCAGCCGCTCCTTGGAAACGCTATGGGGCAATTCTACTCTGCCCTATAGAGTCTCTATGAGTCAGAATCGACTCGACGGCAGCGGGTACCGTAGGTGCTGTCAATTCTTACAGTAGCTTTGAGTGGAGGGCATTACTGTCATCCATTCCTGGGTCGTGCATATGGTTAAAGTGCTTGGGTACTGACCTAAAGGCTGGAGGTTTGCGTTCATCCAGAGGCTCCTTGGAAGAAAGGCCTGGTGATCTACTTCTGAAAAATCAGCCATCGAAAACCCTCTGGAGCACAGTTCTGCTTTGACACACACGGAGTCACCATGAGTCAGAGTCAACTCAATGGCAGCTGGCTTTAAGGGAGAATAAATGTCTGGATGAGGACGAGGGAGAGGAATGGAAGGGAATGGACACAAGGAAGAGATAGAAAAAATGAAGAGTAAGATGGAGTGCTAAGTGATTTGAGAAGGTAAATGTAAAACCTTCGAGGCTTTAAAACTGGTGGCTGTGACTACAAGAAGCCCTCTAGAACGCCACAGTCTCCACCTGTCCTTCTCTAATTTCAAGTGCTTTTCCTGAAATATGAACAACCAGGCTAAACTTATTTTTCTACATTTACCTTTTAGTGCTTCATTTAATTACTCATATTGATACCATATTACTTTCTGTTTCTTTCATTGCAGATGGATTAGTGAAGCTTTGTTTCCCAGCCAGAGAACTAACTGAATTATTATTTATAACATTGTTTCTACGGAAAATGAATTATAAATTTCAAACAGCCTTGCAAACAGAATTTTGGAAGACAGTTGTGGCCTTCTTTTATTGTGTTTTATTTGACAAAGACATACATATTCTATTAGTAGATGTACAACTGAGTCTCAGAAGAGAGGTGAAATTGGGAAGCATATATTTGGCAGAGCCCTTTGCGCAAAAGTCATAATTTGAAAGGATGGGAATAGTTGGAAGTGGACTGTGGGGAAAATTGAGGCAGCAGTGTAGACCATTTGCTCAGCTAGTTCATTAGCAAAAGGGGCTGCAGTGCCAGGTCTACTCCATTTAAAATAAAAAAAATATGAAACCCAAATCAACTTTGCTATGGTTGAAAACTAATTAAAAAAAAAAAAGGTAAGTCACTACTTTAGAAAGGACCTATTTATTTATTTATTTTTGTTGTCCTGTTTTTAAAATTATGTATTTATGTTTTTTATTGTACTTTGGATGAAAATTTACAGAACAATCTAGTTTCTCATTAAACAGTTAGTACACATATTGTTTTATGACATTGGTTTACCACCCCATGACATGTCAACACTCTCCCTTCTCAACCTTAAGTTCCCTATTACCAGCTTTCCTGTTTCCTCCTGCCTTCTAGTCCGTGCCCCAGGGCTAGTGTGCCGCATTAGTTGCGTTTTGTTTTACGGGCCTGTCTAATCTTTGGCTGAAGGGTGAACCTTCGGAGTGACTTCATTACTGAGCTGAAAGGGTGTCTAGGGGCCATACTCTCAGGGTTTCCCCAGACTCTGTCAGACCAGCAAGTCTGGTCTTTCTTTTTGAGTTGGAATTTTGTTCTACATGTTTCTATAGCTCTGTCCAGGACCCTCTATTGTGATCCCTGTCAGAGTGGTCAGTGGTGGTAACTGGGCACCATCTCTTTGTACTGGACCTGGTCTGGTGGAGGCCATGGTAGATGTGGTCCATTAGTCCTTTGGACTAATCTTTCCCTTGTATCTATAGTTTTCTTCATTCTTCCTTGCTCCCGAAGGGATGAGCCCAGTGGAGTATCCTAGATTGCCGCTCACAGGCTTTTAAGACCCCAGACGCTACTCACCGAAGTAGAATGTAGAACATTTTCTTTATAAACTATGTTATGCCAGTGGAGCAAGATGTTCCCTGAGACCATGGTCCCCGGAGCCCTCAGCCCAGCAATTCAGTGCCTCGAGGAGTTGGGATGTGTCTCTGGAGCTTCCGTGATCTTGCCTTGTACAAGTTGCACTCACTTCCCCAGTATTGTGTGCTGTCTTGCCTTTCACCAAAGTCACCACTTAGCTATTGCCTATTTAGTGTTTTTCCATCCCCACACCTCCCTCCCTCGTAACCATCCAAGATTGTTTCTTTTTATGTGTAAACCTTTTCATGAGTTTTTACAGTAGTGGTCTCATACAGTATTTGTCCTTTTGTGATTGACTTATTTCACTGAGCATAACGTCTTCCAGATTCACCCACGTTACGAGATAGTTCAGAGATTCGTCGTCATTCTTTATCGTTGCGTAATACTCAATTGTGTCCATTGTACCACAGTTTGATTATCCATTCATCTGTTGATGGGTATCTAGGTTATTTCCATCTTTTTGCTATTGTAAACTATGTCACAATGAACATGGGTATGCATATGTCTATTCGTGTGATGAATCTTATTTCTCTAGGATGTATTCCTAGGAGTGGAATTGCTGGATCATATGCTATTTCTATTTCTAGCTTTCTAAGGAAGTGTCAAATCATTTTCCAAAGTGGTTGTATTATTTTGCATTCCCACCAGCAGTGCATAAGAGTTCCGATCCCACTCCCCCCCCCCGCCCCCAGCCTCTCCAACGTTTGTTATTTCCTGTGTTTTTGATTTGTGCCAGTAATGCCGGAGTAAGATGGTATCTCAGTGTGGTTTTGATTTGCATTTCTGTAATGACTAGTGATCTCGAGCTGTTCATCATGTGTCTGTTGGCCTGAATGTCTTCTTTGCTGAAATGTCTGTTCATTTCCTTTGTCCATTTTTTAATTGGATTATTTGTCTTTTTGTTGTAGAGGTGTTGGATTTTCTTGTAGATTTTAGAGATTAGACCATTGCCTGATTTGTAATAGCCAAAAATTTTTTCCCAGTCTGTAGGTTCTCTTTTTACTCTTTTGGTGAAGTCTTTTGATGAGCATAAGTGTTTAATTTTTAGAAGAGCCCAGTTACCTAGCTTGTCTTCTGCAGTTTGTGTGTTGTTGGTTGTGGTGTATATCTTCTTAATGCCATGTACTAGGGCCTCTAGCATTGATCTTATTTTTTCCTCTATGAATTTTATAGTTTTTGGCTTCATATTTAGATCTTTGATCCATTTTGAGTTAGTTTTTGTATATGGTGTGAGATATGGGTCTTGTTTCATTTTTTGCTGATGGACATCCAGTTTTGCCAGCACCATTTGTTAAAAAGACTGTCTTTTCCCCATTTGATGTACTTTGGGCTCTTGTCAAAGATCCGGTGACCGTAGATTTACATCTGGGTTCTCAATTCTGTTCCATTGGTCAATGTATCTGTCGTTGTACCAGTACCAGGCTGTTTTGACTACGGTAGCTGTACAGTAGGTTCTGAGGTCAGGTAGTGTGAGTGCTCCTACTTTATTCTTTGTCTTCAGTAGTACTTTACTTACCTGGGGCTTCTTCCCTTTCCATATAAAGTTAATGATAAGTTTTTCCATCTCTTTAAAGAATTTTGTTGGTATTTTGCTTGGGATTGCATTGTATTTCTGAATCGCTTTGGATAGAATTGTCATTTTCATAATGTTGAGCCTACCTATCTATGAGCATGGTATGTTTTTCCATTTACGTAGATCTCTTTTGGTTTCTTGCAGTAATGTTTTGTAGTTTTCTTTGTATAGGCACTTTACATACATGGTTAGATTTATTACTATTTTAATTTTTTAGGGGCTATTATAAATGGTATTATTTTTGTGATTTCCTTTTCATCATTCTCGTTATTGGTGTATAGGAATCCAAATGATTTTTGTATGTTTTTCTTTTATCCTGCTACTCTGCTGAATCTTTCTATTAGTTCCAATAGTTTTCTCTTGGAGTCTTTTTGGTTTTCTATGTATAGTATCGTATCATCCACAAATAGGGAGAGTTTAACTCCTTCATTACCAATTTGGATGCCCTTTATTTCTGTTTCTTGCCTTATTGCTCTAGCTAGAACTTCCAGCACAATGTTAAATAGGAGTGGTGATAAAAGGCATCCTTGTCTTGTTCCTGTTCCTAAGGGGAATAATTTCAGCCTGTCTCCATTAAGAATGATGTTGGCCATTGGTTTTGCATAAATGCCCTTTATTGTGTTGAGAAATTTCCCTTCTGTACCTATTTTATTGGGAGTTTTTATTAGGAACGAGTGTTGAATTTTGTCAAATGAGTTTTCTGTGTCAACTGAGATGATTATGTGATTCTTTCAGAAAGGACAAATTTAAATGAATATATCTCTGTGTTGCAAAGAATATGAATTAAGATATCAAACAATGTGAATGTATGTTTTGGAAGAAAAAATGTTTTGAGTTGCGTGTACTAAATTGCTTTAAAATCTACCCATTTGGCCATAGCAAATGAATGGTTATATGCATGCCCCCATCTCTTTAAGGAAACTGAATGAGTCACTCAGGGGTTTGTGTTCATGCCTCTCTGAGCTATGACACCAGCTTGATCACTTGGAATTTCCTGTTAAGTGTATCATTTATGATCCAAGTTGCTACATTAAGCATCTTCCGTATGACAACATCAATATAGGCACTGAGAAGGGTAAGAAGTATATGACCCTTTCCCTGCCATCAAAGAAAGTGTAATTCATTTGGGAAGGTAAGGCAAGCACACAAAAGTCAATTAGAGTATACAAAAGATGGAGTATGTTCTGTTCCCAAATTAAATTGTGTGAGTCAGGTAGTTTTTTCTGCTGAGCCACCAGGAGAGTGAGAAGCCTGTGTGAACTGAAGGATTCTAAAACCAAAACCAAACCCATTGCCATGGAGTCGATTTCGACTCGTAGCAACCATATAGAACAGAGTAAAACTGTCTGATAGGGTTTCCAAGGAGCAGCTGGGGGATTTGAATGGCTAATCTTTTGGTTAGCAGCTGAGCTCTTAACCAGTATACCACCAGGGCTCCTGAAGCACTCTAGGGAGGCTTTATGAAGGAAGAGGGATTTGGGATGCATTTGAATGGGTTCAGGATAGAATGTGATCAGACTAGGAAGATAAAGACATGCTATGTGAGGAGAAAAGATGACCTGAGGTTGAATGTGGCCATGTGGATTGAGTGTGCACATCAGGTTGTAGGGGAGGAAGCCTAGAGAGTTAATGTTTAAGTTTTGAAGACACAGAATGCCTGACCATGGTCAAATTAGTAACTGGAACAAGGTATGATCCACAAAAAAAAATGTGGTTTTAAGCACAATATTTTAGAAGTAGGAGCAAAGCTAGGCCATGATGCAGGTGCTCCTCATGGGGATTCTGTCAGCCATATGGATGTTCTGAAATGTCAGGCTTAAAAGTAATGACTCTTGTGTGCCTCCAGCTGTAAATCAAAGACCTAAATCCTAAACATGCAAGGGGAATAGCCTTAAGTTGAAATCGCCAGCTGAAACCAAATTCAAAGAAATATAGAATCCAGATAGAAAAAGTGTGGGCCCCTGGCCAACTGCCAAACACCTGGCCCAGCCAGGTCGCCCATGTGGGAACTCATGGGAGAGAAGTGTAGCTAAATTAAATTGACCATCTTTATGATCTTGAAATCATTCCTTGTAAGTGAAAATGTACTCACTGATGGCGAGACCAAAAGTGATTAGTCAATCGGATGTGGTCAGGAGACATTCCACTGCTTGACAAATTCAATGAATTTTTCACTGTTAAGCCAGCTTAGTATAAAAAGAAAAAAGAAATTTTTTTTTTTATATTGCTCAGTATGTAAAAAAAAAAAGTGTAGATAAAACCCAAGAATTGCCTGATGGATGCACATTTTCTGAGAACCTGCCCACTGTTGATTAAAGGTGAAACCATAGAAAAAGGGGATCAGTGTCTGTCTCTTTCATCCTGGCCTTTCACTCTGGCATCAATTTTCATGGAAAGCCCTTCACACAGATGTAGGGGCAAGGTTTTGCTGGAAGACCCAGACCCATACCAAATCACTCTCAGCCTTCAGCTTTCCCCAGTTTTGTCATTTTCATCATTCACAGTGGTCTGCTTTTACCCCTAGAGTGTAACACGTGCATAGTAGATCCCATCAGCCCACACACCCTGAGCCTTACTGAAATCAGCAGCTGGCTTGGGAAGGATGGAAAATGGTTGTTGGGAATTGCTGCCCACTGTACTAGATGTTGAGCATACAAACCCGTTGCTGTCAATTCGATTACAGCTCACAGTGACCCTGTACGACAAGGTAGAACTGCCCCACCAGCTTTCCAAGGAGCGGCTGGTGGATTCGAACTGCAACTTTTTGGTTAGCAGCTGAGTTGTTAAGCACTATGCCACCAGAGCTTCAGATGTTGAGCATAGAAAGATAAAAAGTGTTTGGTTCATCCCTCAAGGAATTTACAATCTAGCAGGGAAACAGGAAAGTAAACACACAAATGATGCAAAGTGTGACACATTCTGTGTAAACCAACCAGTCCACTGCTGTCGAGTAGACTCCGACTCAAAGCGACTCTTTAGGACAGAGTAGAACTGCTCCGTACGGTTTCTAAGGAGTGCCTGATGGATTTGAACTGCTGACCTTTTGGTTAGCAGCCACAGATCTTAACCACTACGCCACCAGGGTTTCATATTCTGTAGAGAAACCTTAAAGATATAGTGGAAGCACAAAAGAGGATGTGAAGGATCTGGGAAGACTTCCCTGAGAAGAGTGGATTTTGAAGTAGTTTATGTGTAGGAGTTTCATCAGGAGGACTACAGCGAAGAAAGGTGTTCCTTCCAGGAAAGAAAGCATGGGCAGAGGCAGGGGTGGCCTGGAGCAGCATGGTGGGCTGTGGGGAACTGTAAGCGACTCAGCATGCCGAGGGCAGGAAACACGTGTAAAGACTGACTGGAGAAGATACTGGAGAGAGACGCAGAATGAAACCACTGAGGTATTTATATCCCATTTCAGAAGCTTTTACTTGAGTATCTCATTAGCTGGAATGGCAAGCCATTGCAAAGTGTTAGGAAAGGAAGTGACAGCATCATACTTGTGCTTTATAAAGAAGACTCTGATATAAGTGAGAAGAATGAATTATAGTGGCACAGTAGTTAAGAGCTTAGCTGCTAACCAAAAAGGTCAGTAGTTCAAATACACCAGCCGCTCCTTGAAAACCCTATGGGGTCGTTCTACTCTGTCCTATATAGGGTTACTATGAGTCAGAATTGACTAGACAGCAATGGGTTTGGCTTGGTTTATTTTGGAGCTAGAAGCCAAGAAAGGTGAGAGAGTTAGCTGCTGGTAGTCCAGGTGAGAACTGTAAGGGTCTAAACACCAGTAGTATCAATGATTTAGAGGAAAGGATAGATAGAAATTTTAGCAGAGTTGACAGGACAGTTACAGGGAGTGTGTGTATCGGGGGGGCGGGGGGCAGATATGCTGGAGATGTGTCCCAGGATTCTGGTTGGGACATCTGGGGAGATGGTGTCACCATTAAGAAAATGTGTGAAAGAGCAGGTTTGGGTGGGAAAAATAATGAGCTGAGTTTTGTTAGAGGTCAACATTCTGGTGGAAATTTGAAGTGGACACTTGGTTGCATGAACCTGGGCCTAAGTAGAAGGATTGGGCTAGACGTGTAAATTTTCGGGAGTCCGTCTCAAGTATACAGGCGGCAGGGAGAGTAGTGGGAGGTGGAGGAAATCACAGGAGAGGGTGGAAAGAACATGGGTTTGATCATCAGATCTGAGTTCAAATCCTGGCTCTAACACTGCCCTAGCTGTGTGACACTGGGGAATTTATCTAACAACATTGAACCTTACCTTTTCTCATTAGTAATTAGTAATTGAACCTTACTTTTCTCATAGTAATCTGCCTAAGGCATTGTATGGTTATTGAGTCTTTAGTTTAATAGATATTTATTGAGGTCCTACTGTGTGCTTGGACCTGGGAATACAAATGAGAACAAAATAGACACGGTCCATGCTCCAAGTTAACCTTCAGTCTAGGGGGCGGGGAAGGCAGACATTAAACAAATGATTGCACAAACAATTATGGTTAGGGTAGATTCTAGGAAGAATTACATGAAATAATAAATGTGAGACACCTAGCACAAGTGTATAGCACAGAGTTGGCTTTCTGATAGTTGCAGCAGGGTTAGTAACACTTACAACTTTTCAAGGAATGATGAGGATAGATTCCAGTTTCCAATGAGCTGAGGAATAAAAGCAAAGTGAGAAATTGGCAATAATGAACAAGGATTACTATTTCAAACGTTTGGCCTGTAAGCGAAATGATGATTTAGAGGGCTGTACAGAGACGACGGAAACCCTAGTGGAGAAAGTGGTTACGAGCTACGGCTGCTAACCAAAACGTCAGCAGTTTAAATCCACCAGGCGCTCTTGGAAACCATATGGGACAGTTCTACTCTGTCTTCTAGGGTCAATATGAATCAGAATTGACTCGATGGCAACAGGTTTTCAGTTTTATAGAGATGACGGGGGCCCTGGTGGCACAATGCTTAAGTGCTACGGCTGCTAACCAAAAGGTCGGCAGTTCAAACCCACCAGCCACTCCTTGAAAACTCTGTGGGGCAGTTCTGTTCTGTCCTGTAGGGTTGCTATGAGTCGGAATTGACTCAACAACATCAGGGTTTATACAGAAGACTATGGATCCCTGGGAGGTGCAAAACGGTTTGTACTCGATTGCTAACTGAAAGGTTGGCAGTTGGAATCCACCCAGCAGTGCCAGGGAAGAAAGGCCTGGTGATCTACTTCTGTAAGATTATAGCCATTGAAAACCCTATGGAGCACAGTTCTACTCTGAAGCATGTATGGTCACCTGGAGTCAGAATTGGCAGGCAGTGGGATAGCGAAGACTGGTAGTTGAGGAAATGTTTGGGGTTTTCTGGATAGGAAACTTGAGCATGCTTACATGCTGAGGGGAAGTAGCTGGTAGACAGTATGAAGATACAGGAAAGAAGAGGGAGGTCTCTTAGGAGATGGGAAGATGCAAAGAAATTTCCTTTCTTGGAGACAGCAAAAGAAGCATGTTAGGAGGATTACATGAAATAATGCATGTAAAATTTTTTGCATAGGAATGGCAGATGGTGGGTATTTAAACCTTCGTGTTGACTCTGGCTGTGAGACACACACATACAGATGTATATATCTATCTACAGAGAGAGAGTTAAAAGTTTTAATAGTGGAGATTGAAAGACAGAAGTTGACATTCATGCCTAGTGGCTTGTTTTCCATGTAGAGTTGGGGATAAGGTATCTGCTAAGAGATGGATCAAAATTGTGGTTTCATAAAGAGAAAAGTGATGGCTTAAACCTGTCACAATAGGAATGAAAGAAGAAAGAAAGTGGACCTGGAGAAAAATGGCTGAATGGTGCTGAAGGTCCACTGGAAATTGGAGATCGTGTGCTGTAGGCAATTAGGGCTGGGGGATTTTCTCCAGAAGAGCCCATTTACCTGGGTATTGGATTATTTCAGCCTTTGAGGTTAGCTCTGCGGCTGTAGTATAACAAAAAGCAGGTGATAAGTGAAGGATACTAGCAGGAGAGTAAGTGAGGTGTTGAACTACAGGGCTTTGGCTGAGTAGGAAAAAAATGCAGAGCCAAGAGGATTCCAGAGTGAGTAGCACTAGATGGCTCAATATCAAAGAGAAAGGACGAGGACACTTGCAAGTATAGAGAGTAGAGGAACCGGACGAATAGAAAATGGTATTAGAGTGTTGTGTTTTGGAAGTTTGACTTTCAAACAACAGTTTTAGAATGTGGCCCAGGTAACAGGGTGCTGAAGCCAAATGAAGGTGGTGGTCACCAGAATCAAGGAGGTGGAGAATCTTAGAAGTGGGCTGTCCACCCACACTAATGAACTGAAACCTCTTTCTCTAAGGGCATGGTGATCTTTCATTGCCAAATTAGTTTTTTTTTTTTCCATTCTGAAAATCTTTAACTCAGCATTCTTTACTGTTGGCTACCTCCTTCCTCCTCTTCTCTCTTCATTGGATATCTGGTGCATTGTGCTCTTTTGGTTCTCTTTCTCTGCTTCTCATCCCTTGACGAGCTCCTTCTCTCAGCTTGTTGATGGAGACTTTCTCTTAAGACTCGTCTGACGTATCACGACCTTCCCTATCCAAGTCACACGCTGGCAAAAGGTACATGGGATGAAAGGAGGCAAGAAGACCAGTTAAGAAACTGGCTATGAATGTTTTACATCCTAGTTTGGTGAGTAGTGTCTCCGGTTTTAAAAGCTTGTGAGCAGCCGTCTAAGATACAACTATTGGTCTCTATTTGTCTGGAGCAAAAGAGAAAGAAGGAAACCAAAGACCCAGAGAAGAAACTAGTCTACAGAGCTAATAGTCTGCACAAACAACAGCTCACCTACCTTGAAACCAGAAGAACTAGATGGGCTCAGCTACCACTGCCAGATGTCCTCACCAGGGACTCAATAAATGGTCCTGAATAGAATGGGAGAAAAATGTAGAACAAAACTCAAATTCTTAAAAAAAAAAGGCCAGACTTACTGGACCAGTAGAGACTGAATGAACCCCCGAGATTATCACCCTGGGATACCCTTTAAACGTGAAACTCAAACCACTCCCAGAAGTCATATTTCAGCCACATGACAGATTGGCCCATAAGATAAATAATATCATCTGTGAATACTGTGCTCCTCTAAATAGCCATCTAATGAAACCAACTGGTAAACATTTTCCCTAGACCAAACATGAGAAGGTAAAGGGGGACAGGGAAGTTAGATTATGGGAAACAGAACAACCAGGATGGAAATAATGAGAATGCTGATAGATTGTGAAACATGAAACCAATGTCACTGAATAGTATGTATAAAACCAAAAAAAAAAAAAAACCCAAACCTGTTGGCCTTGAGTCGATTCTGACTTAGAGAGACCCTATAGGACAGAGTAGAACAGCTCCCACAGGGTTTCCAAGGAGTGGCTGGTGGATTCAAACTGCAGACCTTTTGGTTAGCAGCCGAACTTTTGACCACTTTGCCACCAGGGCCCCAAATAATATTATAGAAATTGTTAAATGATAACCTAATTTGCTGTGTATACTTTCACCAAAAACACAATAAAATATTTTTAAAAAGAAAGACCCTGGTTATGAAGTTCGAGCAAATGATATAACCCTGTTCCCTTCTAATCGATTCCAACTCACAGCGACTCTATAGGACAGGGAAGAACTGCTCATCCGGTTTCTAAGGCTATAATCTTTACAGAAGCAGACTACCACATTTTTCTCCCACAAAGCTGCTGGTGGGTTCAAACCAACAACCTTTCAGTTAGTGGCCAAGCGCTTAACCAATGTTCCACCCTGAAATAGGGAAGTGGCAAAATAGAGAAGACTATGAAAGGTGGCTCAGAGATTATGATTAAAGTCAACAGGGCTTGGCAACTGGGAGAAAAATATTTACGGGGAGATGAAATAGAAGATAGAAGATGACTGAAAGGTTGAGGCTTACTGAAAGGAAGGCATTGAAAGAGGAAACACAGGAGGCCTACGGCTCAGGACGGAGGTGGGAAGGAGTTGATGAGCCCTGTTTGAGACATACTGAGTTTAGGATACTAGCAGCACATTCAGGTCAGATGTACAAAATGTAAATGGCGGTTGGGAACAGTGCACAGCAGAGCAAGAGAGAGGTCAGGACTAGAAATACGTATTGGAGAGTCATTCGCGCCAAGTTAGTCATGTGGATAGGAAAGGAACATGCTGCTAACTGAGAGCAAGTGGGAGAAGAAGAGGGCCAAATAGAGAAGCCCAGGGACACCTGTGTTGAAGGGGTGGGAGGAGAAAGGCTCTTGAAGAAGGAGGTTCACCAGGAGTGGGCAGGAAGAAAGAGAACATGGTGAAAGGGAAAGAGAAAGCAACACATTGAGGTCTAGGGAAACATTTTAAAAAGACAAACTTAGAATGTTTGTGGGCTGAGTGGAAGGAGAAAATACATGAGCAAAGAGCTTGTCGGGTTAAGCTGGAATCAGAGAAGAGTATGTGTTGTTTTTAGCTGCCGTTGGGTTGGCCCCTGGCTCATAGTGACCCACGCACGGTGGAGCAAAATGCTGCCAGGTCCTGCTCCACCCCCGTGATTGGTTTCGAATCAGACTGTTGTGCTCCATAGTGTTTTCATTGGCTGATTTTCAGACATAGATCACCAGGCCTTTCTTCCTAATCTGTTTTAGTCTGGAAGTTCTGCTGAAACCTGTTCAGCATCATGGTAACATGCAAGCCTTCACTAACAGACAGGTGGTGGCAAAGCATAAGGTGAATTGACTAGGAATCGAATCCAAGTCTTCTGTATGGAAGGTGATAATTCTACCACTGTGCAACTACTGTCCCCAGAGAAGAGAACGTGTGAAGAGAATAGCCTTGTAAAATAGTAGATATCCTTTTTCCTCTAGATGGAAGAGGAGGAATACACGGGCAACGAGGGAAATGTGGAGATGCACAAATGGGTCTTTAGTCTTCTTGGTAAAGGGGAAGGTAAGCCTGTCCCCAGAGAGAGCAGGTGGAAGGATTGGAGCCCAGCTAAGGGGAACAGGAAAGGGTGGAAATGGAGCTGATGGGCTGGGAAGAAAAAGGGTGATCATACATCTTGCTGTGGCCATGATTTACTATGCCTGCTCTTCTGGCACAATTACTTTAATTGTATGCCTTTTTACTCTTAATCGGTCCAGTTTGGAAGATATATTTCAAGATCGCCCTACAGAGAAGGAATGAAGACTTAAAGACAATAGATGATTCCCTAATCAGGAAAGCAAACAAACAAAAACAAATCAAATAAGACCCCCTTGCACAGTCTGCTTAAAATCCTGAGGCATGGAGCACTTTAATTTGTACTATTGGGTTCTATAGAGTGAGCCTCGGCTCAAAAGGCCAGGGCACCTAAAGCGTTTGAAATTTAGTTCATTAAAGCTGGAGTACTAAGCTTGATTACTGAGCGGGTGCCCACACCCAGATTGAAAATGTTCCAAGATTTAGTTTTGCCTCAAGTAAACAAATAAACGAAAAATAAAAAAAACTTTTTTCAAAAAAAAAAAATTGAAGTTGGTTGTCTTTGGAGCAGTTGCCAATGCGTTCTTCTGTCCTCTCCTGGTTTCTTACTCGTCAGACATTGGCATTTGTTGGGAATTTTGATTTTTTACCACTGTTTTGTTTAGTAGTTCTTAATCTTTTTGATCCCAGTCTCCTTTACACTTCTAGATATTACTGAGGACCCCAACGAGCTTTTATTTAGGTGGGCTGTATGGATCAGTCTTTACCATAGTAGATAACCCAAGCCATAAAAAAAAATAGTAGACAGTAAAACTAAAAAATATATATATATTAATTCATTTAAATTAGGAGTAATAAATCCATTATTTGTTGTCATAAATAACATATTCTATGAAAAAACTAATAAATATTCCAAAAGAAAAATTAATGAAAAGAGCAGCTTTGTTTTACATTTTCACAAATCACCTTAGTATCTGGCTTAACAAAAGACAGCTGGATTCTAATATCTTCTGCCTTCATTCTGTTGTGACATGTTCTTGTTGAATAATATGAAGAAAATCCAGTCTCATGCAGATATGTCGGAAGAAATATTTTAATAGCCTTTTAAGGTGAATGTAGATATTCTTTGATTCTACACCAACACTTGGCAAGTGGTAGTTTCTTAAAAGTTAGTTGCAATGTGGAATCTGAAATCATACCAGTTAGCTTTTGCACTTTTTTACATTAAAATTCATTGGCTTGTCTTGCACTTTGAACATATTATTTACTTGTGCGGTTTTGTAACATCATCTGTTGGCTATTTAGAAAATATTGGTTCACTAAGTTATACAGACCTTTTAAATGTTTATGTATTTTAATTACATAATATTTAAAAATTGTATTCACTGATATTGCCATGATTTCATCAGGAAAATCTTCACGTTAAGTGCATGTTAATAGATAGAAATTTTCCAGAATTCTAATTTTTGCTTGTAAGCTTGGCTTTTATCATTGGTCCCAAACAGTCACTTTGTTTCCTTGAAATGACAGTCTCACTTTGTTCATTTTTGAGAAAGTGTCTTCCAAATACCTAAGTCTGAATAACCTTTAATTTGTCTGTCAGTAGTTCTTTCAAGTAACAACGTGGATCCGTGAAAAATGTGGCTAGTTTAGCTCACAACTTAGTTGCACAGGGGCTTTTCATTGAGACAACCGTTGTACTTGAGTACACAGCAGAGACACAGTTAGTCCTTGTCTTACGACATATTCGAATTATAACTGCACTTACGATTGTCTTTTATATATATATATACATACATACACATCTTATTGTTAGTAGAAACTCTGGTTAAGAGCTCTCGTTAGTGGTTAAGAGCTACGACTACTAACCAAAAGGTCAGCAGTTCGAATCCACCAGGCGGTTCTTGGAAACTCTATAGGGCCGCTCTACTCTGTCCCTATGAGTTGGAACCGACTCGACAGCACCAGGTTTTTTGGTTTATTGTTAGTGATGTGCACCATGTACAATGTTGCAGCATATCATTTCCTACTGTTATAATTCTCATGCCAAACCCCAAAGGCAAACAAAGGATTTGTAAAGATATTGATAATAAAAGGCAATAATAATAAAAAACAAGAAAAAAATGAGTTATTCATCTTGTGTCGGAACAGAATCCCATCATAAGTCGGGGACTAACTGTACTTGATATACTCATTCCGTTTTGTCACACAGAACGTTAAGAAGATGTATATGTTCTTCTCATGACTTGTCCCTGATTGGATAAGGCAATCCCTGTACATACTGCACTATCTTGGTTGCTTTTTAAAACTATTTAAGTTATGGTTATACTAACCAAGTTATGGAGTCTTCCAAGGGCCACACCTCAAGATGCTCTTATTCCTTCTCAATACTTAATATATTTTGCTCAGATGTTTAGTAGGCTTACGGTACATAGTTATCCGGTGGACACTGGATGGATGAAATTCATGGGAGGCTCTCCTATTCATCAGGATAATTACGATCATCCAGGGCATATTTTTGCTTAATTGAATTATTAGGACAAGCACCAAAAAAAAAAGTTGCTGTTGAGCTGACCCCTAGCCATAAAAAAAAAGCCATAGCAACCCAATAAGACAGAGTAGAACTGCCCCATGGGGTTTCCAGGGAGTGGCTGGTGGATTCAAACTGCCGACCTTTTGGGTAGCAGCCAAGCTCTTAACCACTGTGCCACCAGGGCTCCATTAGGACAAGCAACATCACCCAAAACAAGCGTTTTAGTGGCTTTGTCTATCTGAAACAGCAAGTTTGTATTTGGGGTATGTTCCTTCGATAATAAACAGCAATACGCTATTGCTAACAATAGTTATCTCTAGAGACCAACACTGACTAAAACCGAACAGTGCCTCTGATGCAAGAAGGATTTTCTAGATAGAGCATGGACCCCTACTGAGCAGAGTGATTTATTTAATCTTTCTAAATTATATATATATATATAAATTATATATAGATGTATGTGCGAGTTCCATATGATTATGGTTCTAAAATAATTAATGGCTTGTTGCAGCTTATTTGTAAAACATAACAAGATAATTTTTTGAAACTTGCAGGAGTATATATTCTCAAATTTGATGACCATGAATATTGCAGAGAAGTTACAGTCTATGTGTCATATATTTAAATTTGATCTATTTCTTAAATTATAATTTTATATACTTTAGCAGTTCACTTCTTTTATGTGTAAGCATCTATCAGAATTAAAATAATCTTTGGTAATTGCAAAATCCCCAGTTGCAGAAGTGTTTACTGTAGAAAGTCAGTCTCTACTTTCAAATTGCCCATCTCCCTCAATTCCCTTCCCTGAGCATCCTGCTACACATCTGGGGAAAAATGTACTAGGTTGTGTGCAGAAAATAGAGACATCTCAGTGTGGGACTTACAGTTAAGAATTTTTCCTTTCAGACTCTTTCTGAATATGTACACATCTGTATTATATAGGAAGACCTATTTTTACTAAATGCATTCTGCGAGGGAAAATCCAGTTGAAGCTTTTAGGAATATACTTTTTTTTTTTATTAACTTTTATTGAGCTTCAAGTGAACGTTTACAAATCAAGTCAGTCTGTCACTTATAAGTTTATATACATCTTACTCCTTACTCCCACTTGCTCTCCCCCTAATGAGTCAGCCCTTCCAGTCTCTCCTTTCGTGACAATTTTGCCAGCTTCCAACTCTCTCTATCCTCCCATCCCCCCTCCAGACAGGAGATGCCAACACAGTCTCAAGTGTCCACCTGATATAATTAGCTCACTCTTCATCAGCATCTCTCTCCTACCCTCTGTCCAGTCCCTTTCATGTCTGATGAGTTGTCTTCAGGGATGGTTCCTGTCCTGTGCCAACAGAAGGTTTGGGGACCATAACCGCCGGGATTCCTCTAGTCACAGTCAAACCATTAAGTCTAGTCTTTTTATGAGAATTTGGGGTCTGCATCCCACTGATCTCCTGCTCCCTTAGGGGTTCTCTGTTGCGCTCCCTGTCAGGGCAGTCATCAGTTGTGGCCGGGCACCATCTAGTTCTTCTGGTCTCAGGATGATGTAGGTCTCTGGTTCATGTGGCCCTTTCTGTCTCTTGGGCTCACAGTTGTCATGTGACCTTGGTGTTCTTCATTCTCCTTTGCTCCAGGTTGGTTGAGACCAATTGATGCATCTTAGATGGCCGCTTGTTAGCATTTAAGACCCCAGATGCCACATTTCAAAGTGGGATGCAGAATGTTTTCATAATAGAATTATTTTGCCAATTGACTTAGAAGTCCCCTTAAACCATGGTCCCCAAACCCCCACCCTTGCTCTGCTGACCTTTGAAGCATTCATTTTATCCCAGAAACTTCTTTGCTTTTGGTCCAGTCCAGTTGAGCTGACCTTCCATGTATTGAGTGTTGTCCTTCCCTTCACCTAAAGCGGTTCTTACCTACTAATTAATCAGTAAAAAACCCTCTCCCTCTGTCCCTCCCTCCCCCTCTCGTAACCACAAAAGTATGTGTTCTTCTCAGTTTATACTATTTCTCAAGATCCTATAATAGTGGTCTTCTACAATATTTGACCTTTTGCCTCTGACTCATTTCGCTCAGCATAATGCCTTCCAGGTTCCTCCATGTTATGAAATGTTTCAGAGATTCGTCACTGTTCTTTATCGATGCGTAGTATTCCATTGTGTGAATATACCACAATTTATTTACCCATTCATCCATTGATGAACACCTTGGTTGCTTCCAACTTTTTGCTATTGTAAACAGAGCTGCAATAAACATGGGTGTGCATATATCTGTTTGTGTGAAGGCTCTTATTTCTCTAGGGTATATTCCGAGGAGTGGGATTTCTGGGTTGTATGGTGGTTCTATTTCTAACTGTTTAAGGTAACGCCAGATAGATTTCCAAAGTGGTTGTACCATTTTACATTCCCACCAGCAGTGTATAAGAGTTCCAATCTCTCCACAGCCTCTCCAGCATTTCTTATTTTGTGTTTTTTGGATTAATGCCAGCCTTCTTGGAGTGAGATGGAGTCTCATCGTAGTTTGAATTTGCATTTCTCTAATGGCTAATGATCGAGAGCATTTTCTCAGGTATCTGTTAGCTGCCTGACTATCTTCTTTAGCGAAGTGTGTGTTCATATCCTTTGCCCACTTCTTGATTGGGTTGTTTGTCTTTTTGTGGTTGAGTTTTGACAGAATCATGTAGATTTTAGAGATCAGGCGCTGGTTGGAGATATCATAGCTGAAAATTCTTTCCCAGTCTGTAGGTGGTCTTTTTACTCTTTTGGTAAAGTCTTTAGATGAGCATAGGTGTTTGATTTTTAGGAGCTCCCAGTTATCTGGTTTCTCTTTGTCATTTTTGGTAATGTTTTGTATTCTGTTTATGCCTTGTATTAGGGCTCCTAACATTGTCCCTATTTTTTCTTCCATGATCTTTATCGTTTTAGTCTTTATGTTTAGGTCTTTGATCCACTTGGAGTTAGTTTTTGTGCATGGTGTAAGGTATGGGTCCTGTTTCATGTTTTTGCAAATGAATATCCAGTTATGCCAGCACCATTTGTTAAAAAGACTATCTTTTCCCCAATTAACTGACACTGGGCCTTTGTCAAATATCAGCTGCTCATACGTGGATGGATTTATATCTGGGTTCTCAATTCTGTTCCATTGGTCTATGTGGCTGTTGTTGTACCAGTAGCAGGCTGTTTTGACTACTGTGGCTGTATAATAGGTTCTGAAATCAGGTAGAGTGAGGCCTCCCACTTTCTTCTTCTTTTTCAGTAATGCTTTGCTTATCCGAGGCTTCTTTCCCTTCCATATGAAGTTGGTGATTTGTTTCTCTGTCACCTTAAAAAATGACATTGGAATTTGGATCGGAAGTGCATTGTGTGTATAGATGACTTTTGGTAGAATAGACATTTTTACTATGTTAAGTCTTCCTATCCATGAGCAGGGTATGTTTTTCCACTTAAGTATGTCCTTTTGAATTTCTTGTAGTAGAGCTTTGTAGTTTTCTTTGTATAGGTCTTTTACATCCTTGGTAAGATTTATTCCTAAGTATTTTATCTTCTTGGGGGCTACTGTGAATGGTATTGATTTGGTTATTTCCTCTTTGGTGTTCTTTTTGTTGATGTAGAGGAATCCAAGTGATTTTTGTATGTTTATTTTATAACCTGAGACTCTGCCAAACTCTTCTATTAGTTTCAGTAGTTTTCTGGAGGATTCCTTAGGGTTTTCTGTGTATAAAATCATGTCATCTGCAAATAGAGATAATTTTACTTCCTCCTTGCCAATCTGGATGCCCTTTTTTTCTTTGTCTAGCCTAATTGCCCTGGCTAGGACTTCCAGCACGATGTTGAATAAGAGCGGTGATAAAGGGCATCCTTGTCTGGTTCCCGTTCTCAAGGGAAATGCTTTCAGGTTCTCTCCATTTAGAGTGATGTTGGCTGCTGGCTTTGCATAAAAAAAGATGCCCTTTATTATGTTGAGGAATTTTCCTTCAATTCCTATTTTGGTGAGAGTTTTTATCATAAAAGGGTGTTGGACTTTGTCAAATGCCTTTTCTGCATCAATTGATAAGATCATGTGGTTTTTGTCTTTTGTTTTATTTATGTGGTGGATTACATTAATGGTTTTTCTGATATTAAACCAGCCTTGCATACCTGGTATAAATCCCACTTGATCATGGTGAATTATTTTTTTGATATGTTGTTGAATTCTATTGGCTAGAATTTTGTTGAGGATTTTTGCATCTACGTTCATGAGGGATATAGGTCTGTAATTTTCTTTTTTTGTAATGTCTTTACCTGGTTTGGTATAAGGGAAATGGTGGCTTCATAGAATGAGTTGGGTAGTATTCCGTCATTTTCTATGCTTTGAAATACCTTTCGTAGTAGTGGTGTGAACTCTTCTCTGAAAGTTTGGTAGAACTCTGCAGTGAAGCCGTCCGGGCCAGGGCTTTTTTTTGTTGGAAGTTTTTTGATTACCGTTTCAATCTCTTTTTTTGTTATGGGTCTATTTAGTTGTTCTACTTCTGAATGTGTTAGTTTAGGTAGGTAGTGTTTTTCCAGATAATCATCCATTTCTTCTAGGTTTGCAAATTTGTTAGAGTACAATTTTTCATAATAATCTGATATGATTCTTTTAATTTCAGTTGGGTCTGTTGTGATGTGGCCCATCTCGTTTCTTATTCGGGTTATTTGTTTCCTTTCCTGTATTTCTTTAGTCAGTCTAGCCAAAGGTTTATCAATTTTGTTAATTTTTTCAAAGAACCAGCTTTTGGCTTTGTTAATTCTTTCAGTTGTTTTTCTGTTCTCTAATTCATTTAGTTCAGCTCTAATTTTTATTATTTGTTTTCTTCTGGTGCCTAATGGATTCTTTTGTTGCTCACTTTCTGTTTGTTCAAGTTGTAGGGACAGTTCTCTGATTTTGGCTCTTTCTTCTTTTTGTATGTGTGCATTTATCGATATAAATTGGCCTCTGAGCGCTGCTTTTGCTGTGTCCCAGAGGTTTTGATAGGAAGTATTTTCATTCTCGTTGCATTCTATGAATTTCCTTATTCCCTCCTTGATGTCTTCTATAACCCAGTCTTTTTTCAGGAGGGTATTGTTCATTTTCCAAGTATTTGATTTCTTTTCCCTAGTTTTTCTGTTATTGATTTCTAGTTTTATTGCCTTGTGGTCTGAGAAGATGCTTTGTAATATTTCGATGTTTTGGATTCTGCAAAGGTTTGTTTTATGACCTAATATGTGGTCTATTCTAGAGAATGTTCCATGTGCGCTAGAAAAAAAAAGTATACTTTGCAGCAGTTGGTGGAGAGTTCTGTATAAGTCAATGAGGTCAAGTTGGTTGATTGTTGTAATTAGGTCTTCCGTGTCTCTATTGAGCTTCTTACTGGATGTCCTGTCCTTCTCCAAAAGTGGTGTGTTGAAGTCTCCTACTATAATTGTGGAGGTGTCTATCTCACTTTTCAATTCTGTTAAAATTTGATTTATGTATCTTGCAGCCCTGTCACTGGGTGCATAAATATTTAATATGGTTATGTCGTCCTGATCAATTGTCCCTTTTATCATTATGTAGTGTCCTTCTTTATCCTTTGTGGTGGATTTAAGTCTAAAGTCTATTTTGTCAGAAATTAATATCGCTACTCCTCTTCTTTTTTGCTTATTGTTTGCTTGATATTTTTTTGTCCATCCTTTGAGTTTTAGTTTGTTTGTGTCTCTGAGTCTCAGGTGTGTCTCTTGTAGGCAGCATATAGACGGATCGTGTTTCTTTTTCCAGTCCGTGACTGTCTGTCTCTTTATTGGTGCATTTAGTCCATTTACATTCAGCGTAATTATAGATAAGTAAGTGTTTAGTGTTTTCATTTTGATGCCTTTTTATGTGTGTTGTTGACAATTTCATTTTCTCACATATTTTTTTGTGCTGAGACGTTTTTCTTAGTAAATTGTGAGATCCTCATTTTCTTAGTGTTTGACTTTATGTTTGTTGAGTCTTTACGTTTTTCTTGGTTTTTATCTTGAGTTATGGAGTTGTTATACCTCTTTGTGGTTACCTTAATATTTACCCCTATTTTTCTAAGTAAAAACCTAACTTGTATTGTTCTTTATCGCCTTGTATCACTCTCCGTATGGCAGTTCTATGCCAACTGTATTCAGTCCCTCTTTTTGATTATTGTGATCTTTTACATATTGACTTCAGTGATTCCCTGTTATGAGCATTTTTTTTTTAATTAATCTTAATTTGTATTTGTGATTTCCCTATTTGAGTTGATATCAGGATGTTCTGTTTTGTAACCTTGTGTTTTGCTGGTATCTGATATTATTGGTTTTCTGACCCAACAATATCCTTTAGTATTTCTTGTAGCTTTGGTTTGGTTTTTGCAAATTCTCTTAACTTGTGTTTATCTGTAAATATCTTAATTTCGCCTTCATATTTCAGAGAGAGTTTTGCTGGATATATGATCCTTGGTTGGCAAGTTTTTCTCCTTCAGTGTTCTGTATATGTCGTCCCATTCCCTTCCTGCCTGCATGGTTTCTGCCGAGTAGTCTGAACTTATTCTTATTGATTCTCCCTTGAAGGAGACCTTGCTTTTCTCCCTGGCTGCTTTTAAAATTTTCTGTTTATCTTTGGTTTTGGCAAGTTTGATGATAATATGTCTTGGTGTTTTTCTTTTTGGATCAGTCTTAAATGGGGTTCGATGAGCATCTTGGATAGATATCCTTTTATCTTTCATGATGTGAGGGAAGTTTTCTGTCAGGAGATCTTCATCTATTTTCTCTGTGTTTTCTGTCCTCCCTCCCTGTTCTGGGACTCCAATCACACGCAGGTTATCCTTCTTGATAGAGTCCCACATGATTCTTAGGGTTTCTTCATTTTTTTTAATTCTTTTATCTGATTTTTTTTCAGCTATGTTGGTGTTAATTCCCTGGTCCTCCAGATTTCCCAGTCTGCATTCTAATTGCTCGAGTCTGCTCCTCTGACTTCCTATTGCGTTGTCTAATTCTGTAATTTTATTGTTAATCTTTTGGCTTTCTACATGCTGTCTCTCTATGGATTCTTGCAACTTATTAGTTTTTCCACTATGTTCTTGAATAATCTTTTTGAGTTCTTCAACTGTTTTATCAGTGTTCCTTGTCTTTTTCTGCAGTTTGCCTTATTTTGTTTCTGATGTCTTGAAGCATTCTGTAAATTAGTTTTTTATATTCTGTATCTGATAATTCCAGGATTGTATCTTCATTTGGGAAAGATTTTGATTCTTTTGTTTGGGGGGTTGGAGAAGCTGTCATGGTCTGCTTCTTTATGTGGTTTGATATGGACTGCTGTCTCCGAGCCATCGCTGGGAAACTTGTTTTTCCAGAAAATCCGCTGGCTGGGACGCTGGCTCCAGGATCCGAAAACAGTCACTGCTTCCCCGTATTTGTTCGTTTTCCGTCTCTAAGTCTGTGTTTGTTGTTCAGGGGTCGTAGATTGTTATGTCTGTGATCAATTCACTTGTTTTTCTGAGTCTTTGTTGCAAGAGGGATCCGAGGTAGCGTCTACCTAGTCCGCCATCTTGGCCCCGCCTCCCAGGAATATACTTTTTAGTAGTAATTTTTTTTAATGCCCCCTAACTGTAATCAGTTGTGTTTTTCGTTGCTGTCTGCAGCACCCTACCTCCCCCTGTGCCTGTAACTTGGGCTTCAGTTGTACGTGCCAATACCATGTAGACAGAACTCTGAGTGCCTCGATGCCTGGAGAGGCTGTAGCCAGCAAGAAGTCTCTGCTTTGTACCTGATGTTATTTCTATCAGCCTCTTCAGCCTCCGGGGTCACACATGGGAGCAGGCCCCGCTGAGTTTCCTAAGGTAGGCTCTGAACACCAAGTTTAGGGAAGCAGCCTTGGGCAGTCTCTCCCTGTGCTGGAGTTGACAGTATGCATGTGATCATGTTGCTAAATGGTGTTTCAGAGAATGAGATTGTACCCCGTTTTAGTTCTGCTTCACTCCAGGTTACCAACTGCCCCAGTTTCCATGGGACTGTTCCAATTTTAAAACATGAAGTCCTAGGGCCCCTTGTATGTTACCAAGTTTTCCTGGCACTGGTCCAGCATCCCAAATCTTGTACAGTGGGAGCGAATTTGGAACTGTAGAGTGTTGCAGGAATTTTGAAAGAATCAGACACAACCAGTGTTACTGATCTTCAATTAAGAGAAACTCCAGAGCATTTCTTCCCCTAAACTGGTTTTATTTTCTGCCAACAGCAGGCAATGCAAAGCCTCAAACCTACTTGGCATTCGGCATTTTTTTTTTTTTTTGCCGGAAACTGCTTCTGTTATCGTGCCAGTGGTTGCCCTAGGTGTTCATCATGAGCACTTAAAATGATTGCTTTTGCAATTGCAGATGGTCTACCAGCTTAAACAAAGAAGGTCATGGAGGATACTGTTTGGATAGTGTGGTTTCTGGAAGGAATTCACTGCGGATTGTGCAATGAAGCATACAGGACTCTGCTGACCCAGGGAATTTCTACAAGGTTAAACCACCCATAAATTCTGTCTGGGCCATGTCTACTTCCCTGATAGCTCCTCTCAGGCTTTTCTGAGAGTTTGGATCAAACTATATATTCTTATCCACTGAGATATGCAACCTCTGTTTCCTAGCTATGTATTCATGTAAGTGCCATCGCTGGAACACAGAAGGACTCCAGCAGCCACTCCCTGCGTTCACTTTTGTCTCAGAGAGAAGAGCATTGAGAGACAGGAAAGCTGATCTTGGTCTATACAGGCCATCCATTTTGGAAAAATGAAAATCTATGCTACACATGAAAATGAGGGCAGGGAATGAAAATAGCCCACAAGTAGACAATGGCTTTCCTCTTACAAAACGAAAAGTGTGTACTACAGGGGATTTCTTTTTCCATTTGTAAAACCTCATTTCAAAATATTTTGTTTCTTGCATTAGACAAGAAGGTTACTTTCCTGCCTTAGAATCAGAACCCTTTTTTCTTTCTTTTTGTTATCCCTAGACCTTATGCCGCTGAGAGAGGCCCGGGTATTCCGAAGAAGGTGCTATTATTACTGCCAAATGTGTGGTTGCTGAGTTGTCAGAAATCTTTGGGCTTCCTTATATTGATTGTTATCATCCTTGTGCAGCTTATTCCTGAGACTGATCAATCTTGTAATCAGGTTAAAGTTCTTATAAAAATATTCAGTGCATTTATCAGATAAACATACATGAAACCCATCTGCCCATTGAATGCGTTCATAGGGTCAACATTTCCTGTTAACAGTGAGGATGTAGTGAAAGAAACTTGTGTGTGTGTGTGTGTGTGTGTGTGTTTGTTTCTTCCCTCCTCCCTGGCCTGTCATTCAACAGAAACTGGAGGAGGCTTTCGATTTTTGGTGGCTTGTGGCACAACTGAGGGACAGGAGAAGGTAGAGAAACATTCCTGTAGTTGGGCTTCTTTAACCTTGTACAGTAGAGGGGATTCCTGCTGTGTCCATGGCAGGGAGCAGCCGGTCAGTATTTGTCCATCCCCTGAAATGATTTTTCCTGAAACCTTGGATTGGATTGCCCCTTGTCAACACCGTGAATGTTGCATGCATGCCAGGTAAACTGCTGTTCAGGATATTCTCAGAACACAAGGGTATTATGTTTGAAAGTCAGGATCATTTAAATAAAACAAACAAACAAGTAGTTATGGGGTTTTATTTCAGTATAATCTGTAATTTTGAATTGCCATTCCTCGGGGAAGAGGAGTAGCCCGAGATGCTTGTGGTGTGTTACAGAAGGCAATTGCTGAAGGCATGGGTCCAGATTCCTCCTGTAATTTAGCCTTCAAGGGGGCAGATTATCCAGTAGGCAAAGCAAACACGGTGCTTACCTTGCTTACCAGATCACCTGTAGTGAACAATTTCACAAGTTTTTCACCAGGTAAAACGTAAAATTGTTCACTACAGATTAGGAAGTGGACACAAGTAAGCCTGTGCTTACCTTACTCACTGAGTCATCTGTCCCTGTCAGGGATTGTAAATTTCAAAAGAGGCTTTGATTTGGTAGGAAGGTGCTGTGGAGTTGGGAGAGAGACAGATGCCAGCCAGACCTAGAAGAAGAATCTTTGATGTGGTGGAAAAAATGTGAAATTGTTCACTACATATGCTCTGGTAAGCAAGGTAAGGTGCTTACCTTGCCTATTGGATAATCGGCCCCTGCCTTTGCAAACAGAACTAAAAATATCCAAACAAGATATTATAGCAACCCCATTGTTTCCCTTGGTTTGCAGTTACTTGAAGTATAGCTGTTGTCTTATATTTTATTTGTTAATAAACAAAAGTCCCAGCCCAGGCTTTAGGTAAGCGCTGTGGTGTAGGAGCAGAGTCCGTTCAGGATAAGCAGACCTTGCAGGCTGCTCACATAGAAAAACAAGGAGACCCAAGTGCCTGCTGTTATCTCTAGAGATTGTTTTCTCAGTCCCTGCTCCCGGCCTAGTAACTACGACTGGGGATGAAAATGGAAGAATCCCATTTTTCATTTCTAAATTTAATGAAGAGAAGGGCCCATGACGTCACTCTTCTTGGACAAATAACACTAAAAAAGAAATGTTTCAACGACTTTTCAACAATCAGTATGAATTGCTATGTAGGAATGGCTGTGAAGTGATGAGGGAAAAAATGCCTGTGGGCCTGTCTCAATGTTTGTCTCCACCAGAAATGTTATTGGGTTCTGCCCTGTTTTGTTCTTCCTTTGTTGTTAAAGTCAAAGGGCATATTCTCAGTGGGCAGAGCACAGGGCCAAGGCAGGGGAGACACAATCTCATTAATGTTTCAACACGCCACCCTAGTGGCCACTTGAGCGCTCGGTCCACATGGAGATTTGAAATGGACATTCAGTTCATTGCTTTGGCTCTCTGGGAAAGAGCATCTCAGCCCTGGCTGCCTGCAAAATCACCTGCGGAACATTAAAAACGAAAAAAAAGAAAAAAACTCATTGTCATCTAGTCGATTCCGACTCATAAAGATCTTATAGGATTGTACAAAATTGCCCCACAGAGTTTCCAAGGAGCAGTTGGTGGATTCGAACCATTGACCTTTTGGTTAGCAACCGAGCTCTTAATTACTATGCCACCAGAGCCCTTGGGGAACATTAGCAGTTATTAATGCCCCTCCCCATCTTAGCTTCCTAGGGCTTCCACAACAAAAAATACCACACGTGGGTGACTTTGAAGAACAGGGATTTATTGTCTCACAGTTTTGGAAGCTGAAAGTCCAAATCAAGGTGTTGGCTGTAGGAGAAGACCCTTTTTTGTAGGTAGCCCTGGGCATTCCTTGGTGCTCCCTTGGCTTGTAGAAGGTCCTCACCTTGTCTCTTTCCCTGTGTGTGTTTGTCTTCCTGTCTGGTTTCCCTTTTTATCAGTGGAGAAGGGCATAGATGTAGAACTCACCCCTACTCCAGTGTGACCTCATTAACATTTAAAAAAAGAAAACCCCTATGTCCAAACAAGGTCGCATTCACAGGTACAAGGGTTAGGACTTTGACATATCTTTTTGGGGGACACAATTCAATCCATAACACCTGCGTGCTTAGATTCTGCAGATCAGGGGTAGGATCCAGGATTCTGTATTTCTCAAGTTCCCTGCGTGATTCCATTGCTTTAAGAAATGGCAGGTTTGGGGGGAACTTGAGGGCAGCCTTATCCTGTCCATGGATCTCCTACCCACCTTCCCTGATTCCCTGCTGGAGAGGAAATGTCTTCTTGTCTCCCAGAAGAAAGGCAGAGGAGACTGTTCAGTGTGCAATATAGGGATATAATTTTCTCAGTCTGTGGCTTATCTTTTTCTGTCTGTAAAATAAATACCACTAAAGTACTGGATCTGAAAGACACAAGCCACACATGCCGTTGTTTTGTATCAGTATTTATGGCTCGGCTGCCTGGTCAACCATGCAGGTTTAATGCTTTCTTCCCTCCTATGAGTCGGAATCGACTCAACAGCACTGGGTTTGGTGGTTTTGGGTTCTTCCCCCAGAGAATAAGATGCGAAAGCTTTGACCTCTGTGGGCTTCTCTGTTGAACTGCTCCTCAAAACCAGGAAGTTCAGAGCTGGGTTTCAGGCACTCCTTTCAAAAACTGTCAAACATGTTATGGAAAGTAACTTGTAAGAGATGAGCCATCTCTCCTGTGAGAGCTGATATTCTGGAAGGAAGGGATTTCCCCACCCCTGTCCCAGAGAGGCCAGTAGGGAGTGCCCCTTGCTGTATGCCAGGAGAGCAGGCCATATTTTGAGCATTGTGCTTGTTGAGTGAGAATTGAAAGTCTGGAATGAAGTTAAGGAAAAGTTTTGCTCAGACCTGGCTAAGATTTTAAGGAAGAAAATGTCAGCATTCAGTTGCTTAAAGTTGTAAGTTGGTTGGCTAGTTAGTTAGTTAAAAAAAAAAAAAATTATTGTACAAGTATTCCCTTGATATGCCAGGCACTGTGCCCCGTTCTGGGGGTACAAGGTTGTGCAAAAGAGACTTGAGCTTGTCCTCCCAGATCATGTGGTTAAGTGGGGAAGATGGATAGTAAATGAAAATAAGTTTGAAAGATTTTTCTGAAAAGGAAGTACAGGGTGCTATGGGAAGAGACCATTCATTGTAGGACCCCCCTACTGATGTAGTCCCAGATGGCCACTAAATGGGATCTGGGAGCACCCACTGCACCCTGTGTTCATCATGGCCCCAATGTCTGCTGTGGTAGACCTCAGTATCAGGGTATGCAGAGTGGATGTGGTTATCTCCCCGAGTTGAATGGCACATTACTTACTCACCTGTGGAGTAAGCAAGTAAGTAAGTTCAGAGCTGCAGTCTGAACTCTTAACATTTACACTAGAATTAATGGTGGAGAACAGGGCCCACTGTCTGCTCACTGGCATCAAGAGCCGAGCAGGACAGTGGAAGTATCTCAGTGGGGAGAACAGAAGATAGACAAAGCAACTATGAAGTCACCCATTTCATTGTTGACCCCATCCTGCCATCACTCACAACCTTCCACAGTATAGTGACTTAGAAATAAAAGTAAATGTAAACAAAACCACCTCTGTCCCCTTCAGTGGAGTTGGGTAAGGACAATAATAGCTTTCAGGAACACCATTTCAGAAAGATAATTTCCAAAGTCTCTTTAAAGCTAAGATCTAGACTCTCAGACATGGTCTCTGGGTTCCTAGTAGATCCATTTACTGTGTTTGACTCAGCCAGGCCCTCTACCTATCTTACAAGCTGTGGAGACTGGAAGATACTGAGAATTGCCCCTTGTTAAACTAAGTGATGACTTGCATTTAATTAAACACACACACACACACACACACACACAAAATGAAGCTTAAACCTCTGAGACATCTCGTTGGACCTGGGATCTATGTAGCTAAGCCTATACAGATCTCCCGCCTCCTGATCGGACCACTGTCTACTTTGAATATTTCCCTACATCCTTAAGAGCCTATCATCCACCACTATTTCTTCCAGGTTGGAAGATGTCCTAGCTGTCTGGATTCTTCAGTGGTACCTCACCCCCAGTGCAGAGAAGACCACCATTAGCTACATTAGTGTCTTGCTTGCTCCCAGCTCTGTTGCCCCTAAGTAGTGAAATTAACTGACTAAAGTTCCACACCTTTTCGTGTTCCCCACCTACTCCCTGGGGGAGGTGGTAACGATCAGAAAAATTTACAAAAAGGCAGCAGCAGGAGGAAGGAGGAGGTGGAAAGGGCCTGGATCGTAGCCATAGTCCTGGTCGTTCTGAGTTCTTGCAGTGGTTGCCAGGGGACAGATATGTGAAAAGGGTTTTCAGATGACTGACTCTGAACAAGTGTAGCCAAAACACAGTAATAGAATTAAGACCCTACTCGTGGATACTGCATATCTCTACTTCATTTGTTCAGTTGAACAGCAGTTGCAAATCTAGTGGGATAGCTGTGTGACCTTGGGAAGGTCAGTTTAACCTTTCTTCACCTCTGTTTCCACACCTGTGAAATGGGTATATTTTATCTAAAGTACAAATTCGTTTTAAGATTCATGTGATACAACGTATGTGATGCTGTTGCTGTTGTGGTCACTTGGCGTCTTGTTGGCTCCGATGGCTGGCACCCTTACGATGGGTGGCACCCTCACATCCAGCAGTCCCTCTGCCATCTTCATAATTGTTGCTGCGTTTGAGTCCGTTGTCGTGGCCACTGTGTCGCTCCATCTCACTGAGGGTTTCCTTTGTTTTCACTTTCCCTCTCCTCTACCAACCATGATGTCTTTTTCTAGCAACTGATCTTTCCTGATGACATATCCAAAGTAAGCAAGCCAAGTCTCACCATCCTGGCTTCTAAGGAACATTCTGGTTGTATTTCTTCTACAAAGAATGAAACAAATACTGGTGGAGGTTGTTATATTGCCTGTACTTTGTTAAATTCCGGTTAATGAGGGAGACTTTCAGATCCTCAGATTTGTGACAGATAATCCTGATAGAAGAAACTCGGGAGCTTTACCTTTGGTCATTATTGGAACTAAAAAAAAAAAATGACTCTTTTCTGCTTACTATATACATAACTTTATAATACATACCTCCACGTAGGCCCCCAAAATGAAATGCAAATATAATTATTTTAAGCACTTTTTAATAATACACAAATTTAGCTGTGTATTATTAGCTGAGTCGAATCAGATTTCAAATTTAAAAATAGCTTCTTGTAGGATTCACTCGCTCTTTCACACCTTCATTCTGTCAACAAAAATGTAAAATCTGATTCTCTGGAATTTGATAGAATGGATTTTTTGACTTGTGTTTAGAGAGGGCTGCAGTATTGGCAACGTGTTGGAGAACACAGGATATGTCACTTTCTTCATCCTGACCACTAAGGACGTGGTCTTGATCTTTTTGTAATCAGAGGAGCTATCAAGGAGCACAGACCTGTCCATGTAAATAAGCCAGAAACCTCACACTTTTACTGTTAGTCACTGGCCTTGGATTTGCCTCACTTCTAGAAAAGGCTCAAATGTCCTTTGTGTATGTACAGATATCCTTCTAAGCTTCATCATTTCCATTCTTGGGAAAATGCCACGTTTCTGAATGGTTTACGAGCTGAGTCATAGAGCCCCAAGGTCTGGGATGCTGTGAGGGGAGTTGTCTCACCTGAAGCCCCCTGAGAAGCTGTTGCCTTGAGTTGCCAACAGGTCAGCTCAGGTCACTTTTACACAGGCCTGCCTGTAAGAGCAGATGTCGCTTTACCACAGGGGCAACAACAACAAAAAAACAGTTACTGTTGAGTCGACTCCAACTCATGGTGACCCCATGTGTGTCAGAGTAGAAATGTGCTCCATAGGGTTTTCAGTGGCTGATTTTCTGGAAGTAGATGACCAGGCCTTTCTTCTGAGGTGCCAACTATTTCATTGTAGCAAAATGATTTTTTAATTTACATATATGTATTTTATGTATATGTATATATATATGTTGTTGTTAGGTGCTGACCCATAGCCACCCCATGCACAACAGAATGAAACATTGCCCCTGCATCATCCTCACAATTGTTGCTATGCTTGAGCCCATTGTTGCAGCCGCTATGTCAATCCATCTCGTTGAGGGTCTTCCTCTTTTCTGCTGACCCTGTAACTCTGCCAAGCGTGATGTCCTTCTCCTGGGACTGATCCCTCCTGATAAGATGTCCAAAGTATGTAAGAATAGTCTTGCCATCTTTGCATCTAAGGAGCATTCTGGTTGTACTTCTTCCAAGATAGATTTGTTTGTTCTTTTGGCAGTTCATGGTATATTCAATATTCTTCACCAACACCACGATTCAAAGGCATCAGTTATTCATATATATATAAAAAATCAAACCAAACCCGGTGCCGTCGAGTCGATTGCGACTCATAGCAACCCTATAGGACAGAGTAGAAGTGCCCCATAGAGTTTCCAAGGAGCGCCTGGTGGATTCAAAATGCCGACCCTTTGGTTAGCAGCCATTGCACTTAACCACTACACCACCAGGGTTTCTGATTTTTATATATGTATATATATGTATGTATGTGTATATATTTGCATTGTGTAAATCTGCTGCAAAGGACCTCCTCAAAGTGTTGAAGAGTAAAGATGTCACCCTGAAGACTAAGGTGCACCTGACCCAAGCCATGGTATTTTCAGTCGCATCTTTTGCATGTGAAATCTGGACAGTGAATAAGGAAGACTGAAGAAGAATTGATGCCTTTGAATTGTGGTGTTGGTGGAGAATATTGAGTATACCATGGACTCACACATGGATTGACACAGTGCCTGCAACAATAAGCTCAAGCATAACAACAATTGTAAGGCTGGCTCAGGACCAGACAGTGTTTCATTCTGTTGTGCATAGGGTCGCTATGAGTCGGAACCGACTCAACGGCACCTAACAACAACAACATGTGTGTATATGTATATACATATATATATATATATATATATATATATATATATATATACAGTGTATTACCAAATCCCTACTATATATATACAGTGTTTTACCAAAACCTTACTAAGCATTCAGCAATTACTCCAAAGCCTCAATCCCAAACTGGGCAGCTGGGCCAGACCGTGGTGAGTTGGGCTTGAGCTAATGGAGTATAGAAACCTGCCTGCAGGCAGCTCCTGTGGGAGAGACCAGCCCCATCTCCAGCTGGGAACCTATGTTTCATGCAACAGCAGACATTGGTTCTCACCATGTGGGACCAGTTTCTGTCCAGAGTTCACAAAACTGTAGCTCAAAATGTAGGCGGAACTACTATTGGCACTCGCCCAAGTTTATAAGCAGGCTTCTAAAACTGATCCAAGTGTGAACAATTTGCATTGATTTTATAATATACTGTGATAAACCAAAACCTGTTGCTAATTTTGACTCATAGCGACCCTATAGGACAGAGTAGAACTGCCCCATACGGTTTCCAAGGAGTGGCTGGTGGATTCAAACTGCGTACCTTTTGGTTTGCAGCCTAAGCTTTTAACCAGTGCACCACCAGGGCTTCAATATACCATGATAGTTAGGGGTATGTGTGTGTGTTGTTGTTTTTACTTAACAGCATGGTTGTTTTTTTCTTTTTTTTTTCTTTTTGTCTTCCTTCTTTGAAAAGTTGACATAGATCTTTAGGCCCCTATTACAGAAACTCATTTGGAAAATATATAGATAAGTTAGGTTGACACCAGGCTGCGAAGCTAGAATTTCCCAGCACGCATTTTTCCATTTCTAAAGGGAAATGGAGTTGAATTCAGAATTGTATTTAGAATTGAATTGAGCAAGGAAGGCTTCTTCCGGGCTAGAATGGATAATCAAGTTAATACAAATCCATCTGAGGCAGTTTCTTTGGAAGATGTTGCCTTGTGGGAAGATCCTATAGCATCAATGTGTGTTTCGAGAACCAAAATATTGTGGTCTGGGTTCTATTTGTATTTGGTCTCTTGTTCTTTTGCCTGATTCACATTTATTGCTTCCATAAACATGGGTTTGGGACTCCAGCTCACAACTGTCACTCCTGAGAGAGATGCTGGACAGTTGCTCCCTAATTTCGGCAGCCTAGAAACCCTGGTGGCATAGTGGTTAAGAGCTACAGCTGCTAACCAAAAGGTTGGCAGTTCGAATCCACCAAGAGCTCCTTGGAAACTCTGTGAGGCAGTTCTACTCTGTCCTGTAGGGTCGCTATGAGACGGAATTGCCTCAACGGCAGGGGGTTTGTTTTTACCTACCACTAGCAACCGTAGCGACTAACTGCTCTGTGAGGTTCGGTACATTCCCACATAACATGCTTCATAAATAAAGAAGGGAAAAGGAGCCCTGGCGGTGCAATGGTTAAGTGCTCAGCTGCTAACTGGGAGATTGGCGGTTCAAACCCACCCAGCTGCTCTGCGGGAGAAAGACCTGGTGATCTGCATCTGTAAAGATTACAGCCTAGAGGTGGAACCAAGGTGGCGGAATAGACAGATGCTTCCGTCAGGCCCTCTTTACAACAAAGACCCGAAAAAACAAGTGAAACGAGTATATTTGTGACAAGCTGGGAGCCCTGAGCATCAAAGGCAAGCTTAGACAACGAACTGAGGGGCAGGGGGAAGAAGAGGCCTTTCAGAAGTGGAGAGGATTTGCTGGACCTGAATCACCGGGGAGCCCTCAGGCACCATTCCTGGAGTGGCTGCGGCAGGCTGGTACTAGGGTTCAGTTGCAGTTTCCTCAGGGCAAAGCAGCCAGTCACACAGCCCATTCACACCTCCAGAACCTGAGAGGAATGGCGCTCTCAGCAAAAGCTAAGTACTTGCATATATTTTACCGTGCCCCCCCACCCCAAGCCGGCTTCAGCAGCTGAATCCCTGGGCCTGAGATAGACCCTAATGAGCACCCAGAGCCGTCCTCCCGGCCTTGGGAAAGGAAAAAATTTGCAACTGGGGGGAAAGATAATTTGCTAGCTCCATTAACTGGGGGAGCTCAGGACAGAAGCCGTTCCTGTCCAGGCAAAACCGTCCATGGACCTTGAACACCTTTCCCTTCTGCATGGACCTGTGTGGGCCTATTTCAGGAGAGTAGGCCCTTGTTGGCAAACTCCAGCCATTTCAGCTGTGCAGTAGAGAGGTGGGTGTTTGATGTTTGACATTACTTTGCCTATTAAACAAGGTCCTCACCTACCCACAACAGGGACCTAAGGACTGGTAGCTCCACTCAGCTCACCCAGCGACCCGCGACAGGGGTCCAAAGATAACTGGTACCTCCCAGTCCTTACGACAAAAACTTTGGGTGCCCATGGTCCCTCTGCAGAACCCACCCACCAGCACACTCTACGGAACAGAGACACGTTTTCCTCAGAGATGCTTGAGGGTCGATTCTCAGCCCCCTGCCTTGTTCAGAGCATGACCCCATGCTGCAGTCAGATACCGGTATATATACCAATCACCCCTGCCCCTCTAAGACTGTAGGACAGAGCCTGTACCACACGCTTGATATCAGCTACCTGGAAACCTGAGCTGAATTCATATAAGAAACCTGAATAGACTCCTGGACTGATATACCTGATAACGGTTCTAGCCAGCTGGGGACAGGACACCAGAGCTCCAAAGGTGAAAATAATCAAGCTAGCTCACTTTTTTTTTTAGCTCACTCAAGCAACCCATGGGGTATACCAAAACAAAACAAAGCAAGCAGCTACGGCACAGTAAGCAACCATAAACTAATACAATAACTTATAGATGGCTCGGACACAACAGTCAATATCAAATCACGTAAAGAAACAGGCCATGACCACCTCAACAGGCTCTCAAAACAAAGAATCCAGGGATCTTTTAGATGAAAGTGCATTCCTGGAATTACCAGATGCAAAATACAAAAGTTTCGTATACAGAACCCTACAACACATCAGGAAGGAAATGAGACAATACACAGAACAAGCCAAGGAACACACAGATAAAGCAACTGAAGAAATTAGAAAGATTATTCAGGAACATAATGAAAAGTTGAATAAGCTGAAAAAATCCATAGACAGCAATCAGAAATTCAGAAGATTAACAATAAAATTACAGAATTAGATAACTCAATAGAAAGTCAGAGGAGCAGAATTGAGGAAGTAGAAGCTAGAATTTCTGAACTCGAAGATAAATCACTTCACACTAATATATTTGAAGAAAAATCACATAAAAGAATTTTTAAAAATGAAGAAACCTTAAGAATCATGTGGGACTCTATCAAGAGAAATAACCTACAAGTGATTGGAGTGCCAGAACAGGGAGGGATAACAGAAAATACAGAGAAATTGTTGAAGATTTGTTGGCAGAAAACTTCCCTGATATTGTGAAAGATGAGAAGATATCTATCCAAGATGCTTATCAAACTCCACATAAGGCAGACGTTAAAAGAAAGTCACCAAGACATATTATAATCAAGCTTACCAAAACCAAAGATAAAGAGAGAATTATAAGAGCAGCAAGGGATAAAAGAAAAGTCACCTACAAAGGAGAGCCAATAAAAATAACCTCGGACAACTCGGCAGAAACCATGCAGGCAAGAAGGCAAGGGGATGACTTATTTAAAAAATTGAAGGAAAAAAATTGCCTGCCAAGAATCATATATCCAGCAAAACTGTCTCTGAAATATGAAGGTGAAATTAAGACATTTCCAGATAAACACAAGTTGAGGGAATTTGTGAAAAGCAAACCAAAACTACAAGAAATACTAAAGGGAGTTTTTTGGTTAGAAAATCATTAATATCAGGTAATAACCCAGACTAGAACACTGGGCAGAGCAACAGGAAGTCAACCCAAACAGGGAAATCCAAAAAAACAAAGCAAGATTAAAAAAAGCAAACACCAACACAGGGTAACGGCAATGTTATTATATAAAAGAAGACAACATTAAAATTATAAAGAGGGACTAAGAAATATAACCATACACCTTCCTTCTATATGGAGAGGAAGATACGGTGATACAAAGAAATAAAAGTTAGTTTTAATTTAGAAAAATAGGGGTAAATAATAAGGTAACCATAAAGGAGACAAGCTATGCTACTCATCAAAATAAAATACAAGGGAAAAATACAGACTCAGCAGAAACAATGTCAACAGCAGCAAATATGAGGAAAGGACAATATATAAAGAAAATCTACTCAGCACATAAAATCAAGTGGGAAAAAGAAACTGTCAACACACAAAAAAAGACATCAAAATGATAGCACTAAATTCATACCTATCCATAATTACCCTGAATGTAAATGGACTAAATGCACCGATAAAGAGACAGAGAGTGGCAGAATGGATTAGAAAACAAAATCAGTCTATATGCTGCCTACAAGAGACACACCTCAGACTTAGAGACACAAACAAACTAAAACTCAAAGGATGGAAAAAAGTATATCAAGCAAACAACACTCAAAAAAGAGCAGGGGTGGCAATATTACTTTCTGACAAACTAGACTTTAAAGTTAAATCCATCATAAAGGGTAAGGAAGGACACGATATAATGATTAAAGGGACAATACACCAAGAAGATATAGCCATATTAAATGTTTATGCACCCAATAACAGGGCTGCAAGATACATAAAACAAACTCTATCAGCATTGAAAAGTAAGATAGACAGCTCCACAATAATAGTAGGAGGCTTCAACACACCACTTTTGGTGAAGGACAGGACATCCAGAAGAAGCTCGATAAAGACACAGAAGATCTAAATGCCAAAATCAACCAAATTGACCTTGTAGACATATACAGTACACTCCACCCAACAGCAACCAAGTATACTTTCTTTTCTAGTGCACATGGAACATTCTCTAGAATAGACCACATATTAGGTCATAAAGCAAGCCTTAGCAGAATCCAAAACACTGAAATATTACAAAGCATCTTCTCTGACCATAAGGCCATAAAAGTGGAAATCAGTAACAGGAAAAGAAATCAAACACTTGGAAACTGAACAATACCCTGCTCAAAAAAGACTGGATTATAGAAGACATTAAGGATGGAATAAGGAAATTCATAGAATCCAATGAGAGTGAAAACACTTCCTATCAGAACCTTTGGGACACAGCAAAAGCGGTGCTCAGAGGCCAATTTATATCAATAAATAAATCCAAAAAGAAGAAAGGGCCAAAATCAAAGAATTCTCCCTACAGCTTGAACAAATAGAAGGAGAGCAACAAAAGAAACCCACAGGCACCAGAAGAAAACAAATAATAAAAATTAGAGCAGAACTAAATGAAATAGAAAACAGAAAAACAACTGAAAGAATTAACAAGACCAAAAGCTGTTTTTTTGAAAAACTCAACAAGATTGATAAACCACTGGCCAAACTGACAAAAGAAAAACAGGAGAGGAAGCAAATAACCACAATAAGAAATGAGATGGGCGATATTACAACAGACCCAACTGAAATTAAAAGAACCATATCAGATTACTATGAAAAACCGTACTCAAACAAAAAAACCTAGAAGAAATGGATGAATTCCTGGAAACACACTACCTACCTAAACTAACACAAACAGCCATAGAACAACTAAATAGACCCATAACAAAAGGAGAGATTGAAAAGATACTCAAAAAACCCCGAACAAAAAAAAAAAAAAACAAAAAACCCTGGTCCGGACAGCATCACTGCAGAGTTCTACCAAACTTTCAGAGAAGAGTTAACACCACTTCTACTAAAGGTATTTCAAAGCGTAGAAAAGGGAGGAATACTACCAAACTCATTCTATGAAGCCACCATATCCCTGATATCCAAACCAGACAAAGACATCACAAAAAAAGGAAATTATGGACCTATATCCCTCACGAATGTAGATGCAAAAATCCTCAACAAAATTCTAGCCAATAGAATTCAACAACGTATCAAAAAAATAGTTCACCATGACCAAGTGGGATTCATACCAGGTATGCTGGGATGGTTCAACATTAGAAAAACAATTAATGTAATCCACCACATAAATAAAAGAAAGGACAAGAATTACATGATTTTATCAACTGATACAGAAAAGGCATTTGACAAAGTTCAACACTCATTCATGATAAAAACTCTCAGCAAAATAGGAATAGAAGGAAAATTTCTCAACATATAAAAAAAAAAAAACATAATAAAGGGCATTTATACAAAGTCAACAGCCAAAAAAAAAAAAAAAAACAGCCAACATCAACCTAAATGGAGAGAGCCTGAAAGCATTCCCATTTAGACTGGGAACCTTTATCACCACTCTTATTCAACATTGTGCTGGAAGTCCTAGACAGAGCAATTAGGCTAGATAAAGAAATAAAGGGCATCCATATTGGCAAGGAAGAAGTAAAAGTATTTCTATTTGCAGATGACATGATATTATACACAGAAAACCCTAAGGAATCCTCCAGAAAACTACGGAAACTAATGGAAGAGTTCAGCAGAGTACCAGGATACAAGATAAACATACAAAAATCAGTTGGATTCCTCTACACAAACAAAAACAACATGGAAGAGGAAATCACCAAATCAATGCCATTTACATTAGCCCCCAAAAAGATAAAATACTTAGGAATAAATCTTACCAGAGATGTAAAAGACTTATACAAAGAAAACTACAGTACATTTCTGCAAGAAACCGAAAGAGACTTACATAAGTGGAAGGACATACCTTGCTCGTGGATAGGAAGACGTAACATTATAAAAATGTCTATTCTACCCTATGGAGCAGTTCTACTCTGTCCTATAGGGTCGCTATGAGTCGGAATCGACTAGACGGCACGGGTTCTTTGTTTTTTTTATTCTACCAAAAGCAACCTATACATTTAATGCAATTCCTATCCAAATCGCAAGGACATTCTTTAATGACATGGAGAAACAAATCACCAATTTCATATGGAAGGGAAAGAGGCCCCGGATAAAAAAGGCATTACTGAAAAAGAAGAACAAAGTGGGAGGCCTTACTTTACCTGATTTTAGAACCTATTATACCGCCACAATAGTCAAAACAGCCTGGTACCAGTACAACAATAGAAACGTGGACCAATGGAACAGAATTGAGAATCCAGACATAAATCCATCCACATATGAGCAGTTGATATTTGACAAAGGCCCCAAAACAGTTCAATGGGGAAAAGACAGTCTTTTTAGCAAATGGTGCTGGCATAACTAGATATCCTTCTGCACAAAAATGAAACAAGACCCATACCTCACTCCATGCACAAAAACTAACTCAAAATGGATCAAAGACCTAAATATAAAATCTAAAATGATAAAGATCCTGGAAGAAAAAATAGGGACAACGTTAGGAGCCCTAATACATGGCATAAACAGTATACAAAACATTATAAAGAATGTAGAAGAAAAACTAGATAACTGGGAGTTCCTAAAAATCAAACAGTTATGCTCATCCAAAGACTTCAACAAAAGAGCAAAAAGACTATGTACAGACTGGGAAAAAGTTTTTAGCTATGAGATTTCTGATCAGCTCCTGATCTCTAAAATCTACATGCTACTGCAAAAACTCAACTACAAAAAGACAAATAACCCAATTAAAAAATGGGCAAAAGATATGAATAGACACTTCACTAAAGAAGATATTCGGGTATCTAACAGATATATAAGGAAATGTTCACGATCATTAGCCATTAGAGAAATGCAGATCAAAACTACAATGAGATTTCATCTCACTCCAACAAGGGTGGCATTAATCCAAAAAACACAAAATAATAAATGTTGGAGAGGCTGTGGAGAGATTGGAGCACTTATACACTGCTGGTGGGAATGTAAAATAGTACAACCACTTTGGAAATCGATTTGGCACTTCCTTAAAAAGCTAGAAATAGAACTACCATACCATCTAGCAATCTCACTCCTTGGAATATATCCTAGAGAAATGAGCACCTTTACACGAACAGATGTATGCACACCCATGTTTACTGCAACACTGTTTACAATAGCAAAAAGAGGGAAGCAACCAAGGTGCCCATCAACAGATGAATGGATAAATAAATTATGGTATATTCACACAATGGAATACTACGCATTGATAAAGGACAGTGAGGAATCTGTGAAACATTTCATAAAATGGAGGAACCTGGAAGACATTATGCTGAGTGAAATTAGTCAGTTGCGAAAGGACAAATATTGTGTAAGACCACTATTATAAGAAGTTGAGAAATAGTTTAAACTGAGAAGAAAACATTCTTTTGTGGTTACGAGAGGGGACGGGAGGGAGGGTGGGAGAGGGGTAGTCACTAATTAGATAGTAGATAAGAACTACTTTAGGTGAAGGGAAAAACAATACACAATACAGGAGAGGTCAGCACAGTTGGACTAAACCAAAAGCAAAGAAGTTTCCTGAATAAACTGAATGCTTCGAAGGCCAGCGTAGCAGGGGCAGGGGTCTGGGGACCATGGTTTCAGGGGACATTGAAGTCAATTAGCATAATAAAATCTATTAAGAAAACATTCTGCGTCCCACTTTGAAGAGTGGTGTCTGGGGTCTTAAACACTAGCAAGCATCCATCTAAGAGGCATCAATTGTCTCAACCCACCTGGATCAAAGGAGAATGAAGAACACCAAAGACACAAGGCGATTGTGAGCCCGAGAGACAGAAGGGGCCACGTGAACCAGCGACTACGTCATCCTGAGACCAGAAGAACTAGATGGTGCCTGGCTACAACCCATGACTGCCCTGACAGGCAACACAACAGAGAACCCCTGAGGGAGCAGGAGAGCAGTGGGATGCAGACCCCGACTTCTCATAAGACCAGACTTAATGGTCTGACTGAAACTAGAAGGACCCCGGTGGTCATGGCCCCAGACCTTCTGTTGGCCCAGGACAGGAACCATTCCCGAAGCCAACTCTTCAGACATGGATTGGACTGGACAATGGGTTGGAGAGGGATGCTAGTGAGGAGTGAGCTTCTTGGATCAGGTGGACACTTGAGACTATGTTGGCATATCCTGCCTGGAGAGGAGATGAGAGGGTGGAGGGGGTTAGAAGCTGGCGAAATGGACACGAAAAGAGAGAGTGGAGGGAGAGAGGGGGCTGTCTCATTAAAAAAAAAAAAAAGAGTAATTGGGAGTGTGTGCTGTTGTTGTTAGGTGCCATCAAGCCGGTTCCGACTCATAGCGACCGTTATGCACAACATAACGAAACACTGCCCGGTCCTGCGCCATCCTTACAATCGTTGTTATGCTTAAGCTCATTGTTGTAGCCACTGTGTCAATCCACCTGGTTGAGGGCCTTCCTCTTTTCTGCTGACCCTTTACTCTGCCAAGCGTGATGTCCTTCTCCAGGGTCTGATCCATCCTGACAACATGTCCAAAGTGTGTAAGATGCAGTCTCACCATCCTTGCTTCTAAGGAGCATTCTGGTTGTACTTCTTCTAAGACAGATTTGTTCGTTCTTTTGGCAGTCCATGGTATATTCAATATTCTTCACCAACACCACAATTCAAAGGCATCAACTCTTCTTCGGTCTTCCTTATTCATTGTCCAGCTTTCACATGCATATGATGCGTTTGAAAATACCATGGCTTGGGTCAGGCACACCTTAGTCTTCGGGGTGACATCTTTGGTCTTCAACACTTTGAAGAGGTCCTTTGCAGCAGATTTGCCCAATGCAATGCATCTTTTGATTTCTTGACTGCTGCTTCCATGCCTGTTGATTGTGGATCCAAGTAAAATGAAATCCTCGACAACTTCAGTCTTTTCTCTGTTTATCATGATGTTGCTCATTGGTCCAGTTGTGAGGATTTTTGTTTTCTTTATGTTGAGGTGTAATCCATACTGAAGGCTGTGGTCTTTGATCTTCATTAGTAAGTGCTTCAAGTCCTCTTCACTTTCAGTAAGCAAGGTTGTGTCATCTGCATAACACAAGTTGTTAATGAGTCTTCCTCCAATCCTGATGCCCTGTTATTCTTCATATAATCCAGCTTCTCGTATTATTTCTTCAGCATACAGATTAAATAGGTATGGTGAAAGAATATAACCCTGACGCACACCTTTCCTGACTTAAAACCAATCAGTATCCTCTTGTTCTGTCCAAACAACTGCCTCTTGATCCGTGTAAATGTTCCTCACAAGCACAATTAAGTGTTCTGGAATTCCCATTCTTCTCGGTGTTATCCATAGTTTGTTTGACATAGTTTGACCAAGGTGGATGTCAGAGGAGACTCTGAAACTTGCTCTTGAGCATCGAGCAGCTAAGGTAAAAATGAAGTAAAAGAACTGAACAGCAGATTTCAAAGGGCCTCTCGAGAGGACAAAATAAAGTATTATAATGACACGTGCAACGAGCTGGAGAGGGAAAACCAGAAGGGAAGAACACGCTCGGCATTTCTCAAGCTGAAAGAACTGAAGAAAAAATTCAAGCCTCGAGCCGCAATAGCGAAGGATTCCATGGGGAAAATATTAAACGACGCAGGAAGCATCAAAAAAAGATGGGAGGAATACACAGAGTCATTATACCAAAAAGAATTAGTCAATATTCAGCCATTTCAAGAGGTGGCATAGGATCCGGAACCGATGGTACTGAAGGAAGAAGTCGAAGCTGCTCTGAAGGCATTGGGAAAAACAAGGCTCCAGGAATTGATGGAATATCAATTGAGATGTTTCAACAAACAGATGCAGCACTGGAGGTGCTCACTCGTCTATGCCAAGAAATATGGAAGACAGCTTCCTGGCCAACTGGTTGGAAGAGATCCATATTTATGCCTATTCCCGAGAAAGGTGATCCAACCGAATGTGGAAATTATAGAACAATATCATTAATATCACACGCAAGCAAAAGTCTGCTGAAGATCATTCAGAAACGTCTGCAGCAGTATATCTACAGGGAACCTCCAGAAATTCAGGCTGGATTCAGAAGAGGACGTGGAACCACATATATCATTGGTGATGTCAGATGGATCCTGGCTGAAAGCAGAGAACACCAGAAGGATGTTTACCTGTGTTTTATTGATTATGCAAAGGCATTTGACTGTGTGGATCCTAACAAACCATGGGTAACACTGGGAGTGTGTAGCAAGGTGTATATGGGTTTTTGTGTGAGAGACTGAGTTGACTTGTAAACTTTCACTTAAAGCACAATAAAAATTATTTAAAAAATGTATATATATTACAGCCTAGAAAATTCTATGGGGCAGTTCTACTCGGTCACATGAAGTTGCTAGGAATTAGAATCGACTGGACAGCACCTAAGAACAGCACAAAACTGAGAGTTTCTCCAGGTCAACAGGGATTGAATGGGAATTGCAATTGGAATAAAATAACAATAACCAAAAGAAAAGGGACAAGGCGTGCTCTGCAAGATTGGTTTACACCCTGCATCACTTAAGCACGTGTAATTCTAGTTAGCTGCAGTGTTGATATCCATTACCTAGTAATCAACGCACTTTCTTCCACTTCTGCGTGAGATGTGTTATTAACTTCTCAGATCCATCCTGCTGCTCCTGGTTTAGTCTGCGCACAGTGGGAAGAAACCCTGTTTCTTACCAAAAATTGTGGAGCAATTTGATCCAGTTTCTTTTGTTGAAACGCCGAGTTAATTATATTTAACCATAGATGATAGTAAAGTTGTACTAACAGCATTTTTTAATCAATGGGAAATGTTTAGCTTGTGTGAGGTGGGGGAGCTGGGGCTGCAGTTTGGGGGTGGGGGGAGGGCAGGGAACCAATCCCACATGAAAAACGTTAACTGTGATTAAGCATAAGCTTTTTAATGGAGTTACTATGAGCTACTAAAGGGCCCTGTATTTGCAGGAACTTGAAGGCAGAATGTAAATGTGCTCGTGTGCCTATTAAAGAGCAAAGGAAAAGATTACTTCAGTGCTGGGTTGTGGTTTTTTTTTTTTTTTTTTTTCTCTCTGCCTTTTTTGTCTTATCCATCTCCAGATTGCTTTGCAGAAATAACAGCCAGCTTGGGAAGCCCAGGACAGGAATGACCTAGTTGATACCGACCATATACCGAAAACAGAAACTGGGGATAATAGTTTTGAGGTTTAATGGGCAGCTAGACAGACCTTTTTACCCACGTTATGATGCTAGCAGATCATTTCAACTTGCCTTTATTGGTAGAACAATTAGGGTTGAACTCTCCCCAGAGTAAAATCAGTAGTGCAGATTGGCCTCACATTAATAATGCAGAGAGAAATGCTACTTGCTTAGAAAGAGCTAGAACTTGAACTGTAATTTGCTTTCTCCTGTCCCCACTGGAGCTCCTCAAAAAAAAAAAAAAAATTACCTCATATAGGGGAACAGATAATATGTATTTCTGTAACCTAGCACCTCTCGGGTTCTTGTCCTGCCCTATTAACCTACTGAAATAAGATGGACACAAGTTGCAAGGGAAACAGAAAGTGGCAAGTTTGTTGTCTGCGCAGACAAGGAGTGATGTGGCATCTAGTGACCGGAAGACCGCAAGCTCTTTGAGCTGGGGATTTGGGGATCTTTTATGGAGAGACTGGTTCCAGGTCCTACACCTCAGTCCCCCTTAGTCCACCCATTCTTGGAATTTCCCTCCCTTGTCCAAGTTTGGGAGTCTGGTTGCTGAGTCATCTTGGGCCGGACGTACTGGTGGATGGACCCCTTGCTCCGGGATGGGCTCCAGGTACAAAGGTGGGCAGGTAAATGTGCTCCCCTCCAGGGGAGGGAAGCTCTGAGGTCAGGTAAGGACATGTCTCTCCCAGTCTGTGCAAGCACAGGGGTGGCGGGGGAGGGGTGCCAGTTGGAGCCAGTTCCCTGGGTGCAGCTTTCTGGACCCAGTGCCGTCGAGTCGATTCCAACTCATAGCGACCCTATAGGACAGAGCAGAACTGCCCCATAGAGTTTCCAAGGAGTGCCTGGTGGATCTGAACTGCCGACCCTTTGGTTAGCAGTCGTAGCACAAGCCACCAGGGTTTCCAAACTTCCTGGAAAATACTGCTTAAAGTATACTTGTGGTTAGTTACAAGGGGAGTAGGGGAACAACTCTTATCTCGGGATGTCTCTCGGTGGTTCACAACTGGGGTTTCATTTCCACTTGTCATAAACCAAAAAACCAAACCCGTTGCCGTAAAGTTGATTCCAACTCATAGCGACCCTATAGGACAGACTAGAACTGCCCCAAAGCCTGGTGGATTTGAACTGCAGACCCTTTGGTTAGCAGCTGCAGCACTTAACCACTGCGCCATCAGGGTTTCCCCATTTGTCATAAGTTCCTTTTTTTTTTGGTTTGGGCTCTTGGGCGTGGGCAGGATGCCTCTTTTTTCTATGAAGACCCTGGCCTCTTGTCATTTTACATTCTTGTTTCAGAGTAGGATGGAAAATATTTGTCACAACCTTGTTCCATTAGTTTGTTTGACTGACTGTTTTTTCCAAAAGGAATGAAATACATGTTTAGAACCTCTCCCTGATTTCCAAATGTCTTAATTTTTATGTGTCTCCATTCCTTCACCTCTTTTATAGATCAAAAGCTATTTTTTTCTAGCAAATTATATTCATATTTTTGTGTTGCTTTTCAGAGCATTTGAACATTTGTCATCTCATTGGAAACTTATAGCAATCTGTAAACTAGGGAAAGTAGATGCTAGCATTGTCCTGTGAGGGAAGAGGAAGCTGAGGTCAGAAAGATGCACCCAACACCCCATAGCTAACTGGGGGAGAGGGTACCAGGTCTCATACCAGGTTCACAGACCCTAAACCTCAGCCTTTTCCCAGCAAGGCTCACAGCACTTTGCTCTTGAATTTATTTTCATCAAACAATTTCTCCCTACTATTAAAATTCTATGCACTCGTGAAATTGTAATTATACTTGTGCTTTGGTCATGCCCATGCTCTCTGGTTTTCTGGGATGGAACTGTTTCGCAAGGTGCGTGGCCCAAGTGCGACAACAGGTGCCTACCAATGAGCAAGAACGCAAAGGAAAACTGAAAGGGAAAAAGGACATCATATTCTTTTCAGAGGGCAGCGGTGGTTCAAAGGTGGGACCTTCTGTGCAGAAGACCTGGGTCTGATTCCCAGCCAGCGTACTTCACACACGGCCATCACCTGTTTGCCAGTGGAGGCTCGTGTGTTGCTATGATGCTGGACAGGTTTCAGGGATGCTTCCAGAATAAGACTGACTAGGAAGAAAGGCCTGGCAATCTACTTCCTAGTAGTGGCCACCTTATGGATTACAGTGGTCTGCTCTGCAACTGATCATAGGGGTTGTGCATGGGGTCACCATGAGCCGGGGGCCAACTCGATGGCAGCTAACGACGTATCCTTTTTTCTTTACGTCTAGGACACTCCTAAACCCAAAATGCTAACGCATGGTTGTTAAAAAAATAAATAAATAAATAAACCCAAAAAAACCCAAAATTCTAACGCATGGTTGTTACATAGAGAAATTTCTACAAGAGATTTTGAAATCAATGTCTAACACTTATTTAACCTTAAAGGGTAAAATATAAGAAACAAACTGGCCAGATTTTAAAAACCAAAAACCCATTGCCGTCTAGCCAATACCAACTCATAGTGACCTGTCGGGGTTTCTAGCGAGAGGCTAGTGGATTCGAACTGCTGACGTTTTGGTTAGCAGCCAAGAGCTTAACCACTGCACCACCAGGGTTCCAGCCAGATGTTTAGAAGCTATAAACATGCAGACTTATGTCCTCACTATTTAAACAAATATCCAAGGTTCAAAATAATGTGAAGAATTATTTTGAGAAATTAGTCTTGAGAAAGGGAGGGTAAGCCAATGGGGAAAGGAAAGTGCTTTGTTTTTGCTTCCCTTTTTTTTTTTTTTTTTTTAACCCTTTCATTTTTGAGTTGCTTCATTGGTTTTTATTTCTGTGTCTCTCTGGCCTGCCTCCTTTTGAAACAGATGAATTAAGAAAACTAGGGGCAAAAAGAATGCATTTTTCTTTCGCACTACGTTAAGTGGAAACCCTGGTGGTATAGTGGTTAAGTGCTAAGGCCGCTAACCAAAGGGCCGGCAGTTCGAATCCGCCAGACGCTCCTTGGAAACTTTATGGGGCAGTTCCACTCTGTCCTGTAGAGTCGCTATGAGTTGGAATCGACTCGACGGTACTGGGTTTGTTTTTTGTTTTTTGTGTTTTTTTTTTGGTTTACTACATTAAGTAGGCTTTGGCAGTCATGAGTCAGAAACGTCTTGGGTGGGGGAAAAAACCCCTATTAAGCTTGTCTTCCAATGCTACTAAAAGCTAATTGCATTAAAATAATTATTTATGCTGCAAATAAGGGCCAGGTAATCTGAGCTGATGTTGGTGTTGCATTGTATTTGCATTTAGCAAATCTACAGTGGTGTGATTAAAAGTAGAATACAGTCACTTGATCTTCAGATGCCTGGCTGTCTGTAGGAGGTGCAAGGCTCAAGAGGGAAGCAGGGGAGTGACTGGGAAGGAAGGTAACATAATAGGTGCTGGGTGCCCCTGGGTGCCAAAGGCTGCGGCAGATACTTTTTTCGGATTATCTCACACAATCCCCACTACAAACTAGTCAGGTAGACCTTATCTCCATCTTACAGAGGAGGAAAAGATGTTCAGGGAAGTGAAACAGTTTGCCTCAAAGCACATGGTTCTTAAGTGAGAGTCAGAATTTAAACCCTGGTCTCCCTGGTTGCAAAGACCATGCCCACTCCATCTTACCACACTGCTTCTCGAAGGAGAATGTAGGGGGCATGCTGCTTGAAAGCATCATGAAATAACTTATTCCCTGCCAGATGTACTAGTAAATTAGATTTCCTGCCTACTCACCATCCAATCTGGTAATCCATCTCTTTCAAACATTTCCTCTCTAATTTCCCTAAAGCCCTTAGTCCTGTCTCGTTCCATCCAGATTGGGCTGTTGGAACTTCTTTCAAGTATCTTCACCTCAGTATGAAATTCTAGGATCAGCCATCAAAGCCATACTGTCTTAAGGCCCAACACTTCTGCATTCCAAAGAAGTGTCTCCCCCCTACCCACACACACACAACTACCTCATCCTTATTATGTTCTGGAATTATTATTTTCTGTGTCACAATGGATTCCGTAAGGACTCCTTGGCTCTGTGTCAAGATACTATAGCTTGAGGATGGACCTCGATGTGTTCTTTTATCTGGGTCTTTTATTTTGCCTTATATTGTTTATTCACAGATTTTCAGAAGATTACACATTTATTTAATTATGTTGGAGACAGACTGGCATTTTAGCTGTTACAGTCTGTGGGAGAGGAGCTGATAGCAAAAATTATGTGGAGTTTAAATTGTGTTCTGTGAAGGAAGTGGAAATGAATAAAGCTGTTTCACCATGAAAAGTAGGTATTCTGCCTGGGATCTTGGAAGCCCCCTGCCCCCCGCTCTTTCGCTGGAAATGTTCTAAGTGCTGCGGCGTCTGTTTTGTTTGCCTTTTATAAGACTGACTGTTAGAAAAAGGAAATTTGTATCCGTATTTGCAAATTTGAGCCTGGCAGCTGTGTTTTGAAGACTTAATCTGGGATTGAACTGAGATGCAAATGATGTTGAATAGTTTTCTCACGATGTTGTCAAGTCTTACTTTTTAAAAAATACTGCTCCTGGCAGCTCCAGCCTCCACATAGGGTCTGTTGAGTTTTAGATTTTTAAGCCATTGGCAATTATAAAGTGATGGTAACTCCGGAAGGCAGTGGCTTCTAGTTGAAACCTCCCTCCCTCGCTCATGCATAACCACTATGCACCATGGACGTGACAGAGTCCATTCCTTGTTTTTATTACATTAGCCGTGTTTTTGATTAGTTGGGGGGGGGGGAATCCTATATAAAACAACAAAGCTTTCTGTCTCCCATATCTGTCAAAATGTGGCTGATTTAATTTGAATGAGATTTTAATTAGAAAAATTCTGCCAAGATCCATCCCTGACTTGAATATTTATATAGCTCTGCTAAGAATCTCCATCCACCTATGGGGTCTAATTTGTATTGCTTCCCTGGACCTTGGCCCTGGAAGTACATTAAGAGGACTGCACGATAGTGCAAATTACCCAGACGGAGGGTGTTGTGGCTTGAATTGTGCCTCCCCAAAATATGTGTCAACTTGGCCGTGATTCTCGGTAGTGTGTGATTGCCTACCATTTTGTCGTCTGATGTCATTTTCCAACGTGTTGTAAATCCTACCTCTATGATGTTGATGAGATGGGATTAGCAGCAGTTGATGTTAATAAGGCAAGACTCAGTCTACAAGACTGGATTGATTGTATCTTGAGCCAATCTGAGCTATAAAAGAGAGAAGCAAGCAGAGAGACAGGGGGACCTCTATGACCAAGAAGCAAGAGCCAGGAGAATAGTGCATCCTTTGGGCCTGGGGTCCCTGTGCTGAGAAGCTTCTAGTCCAGGGGAAGATTGATGACAAGGGCCTTCCTCCAGAGCCCACAGAGAGAGAAAGCCTTCCCCTGGAGCTGATGCCCTGGATTTGGACTTCTAGCCTCCTAGACTGTGAGAAAATAAATTCATCTTTGTTAAAGCCATCCACTTGTGGTGTTTCTGTTATAGCAGCACTAAATGACTAAAACAGAGGGCTAGAACGAGGATCTGGATGGCAGCTGCTACACCTGTGGCCTCCACTGTTTTCATAGCAGCAGTTTGTCCAGATGCGTTTTTTTCGGCTTGTGAGCATTTACTTGTGGGGGTGGGAAATCGATGGCCCGTGTTAGCACATTTTAGAAGTAGCGTAATAGGCTGGAGAAACCATGGTGGGAAGGGGGCACAGCTAGGGCTGAGAACGTCCCCGTCCGTTTGCCCCAGAATGAGGCCTGTGTTCTGAGACTTGACAGGCAGAGCCTCAGCTCCCTGGTCTCCAACCGTTGCTGTGGAGTGGACTGGCTCCTAAGGGCTCCATGTGTGTCAGAGTGGAATTGTGCTCCATAAGATTTTCAATGAGTAATTTTTTTGGGAACTAAGTTGCCAGGCCTTTCTTCCAAGGCACCTCTGCATGCACTCCAACCTTTTGGTTAGTAGCCAAGTGCCTTAAATGTTCCATTATGCAGGGGCTTCTTTATCTCTAGAATAGGGGAAATAATTCCTTCCTACCTCTCAGGGTTTCTCTGAGATTCAGATGAGGTATGTATTTATGTTTTTGTTCATTCATATATTTACACATTCAGTCATTCATTATTCAGCAGTCATTTAGTAAGTGCAGGGCCTGCACTAAACCCTGAGAATATTGAGAATGAATAAGTTCAGGAGATGGCCATGTATTTTGAAGACTGTGATGTGATATACACATACTACCAAAAGCCAAAAACCAAACCCGTTGCTGTTAAGCCCATTCTGACTCATAGCAGCCCTACAGGACAGGGTAGAACTGCCTCACAGGGTCAGCAGCAGAGCTCTTTTTAACTACTTCGGCACCAGGGCTCATGCACATTTTAGGTGTTATTAAATTCCAAGTTTTTCCTACAGAGGAATCACGAACCCCACTCTGCTGACAGAAAATAGGGTGTGCATGACCCACAGAAGGAGCCCTGCAGCCCTGAGGGTCAGCACGGCAGCACTGGGCTAGCTCAGGGGGTAACAGCAGAGACATTGCTCTCAGTGAGGTGCAGAAGGGCCAAGTCTCTGAACTTGGACTTTTATTGCTGGTGGCTTGCTTAGGAATCCCTGGGTGGTGCAAATGGTTGAGCACTCCACTGCTAGCTGAAAGATTGGTGGTTCAGATTCACCCAGAGGCGCCTCGGAAGACGGACCTGGCGATCTGCTTCTGAATGATCAGAGCCATTAAAAGCACTATGGAGCACAGTTCTACTTGGCACACATGGGGTCGCCTGAGTCAGATTCAACTCAACAGGAACTAACAACAGCAACATGGCTTGCTTAATACCAGAGGCCACTTTTACTTTTCCCAAATCATCCTTTACCCCCAATAATTACTATTCTTCACTTCAAACAAACAAGCAAAAAGCTCTTTGGCATGTTACCTTTGTTTTTAGTGTAATGCTATGTGCCCCATGCAGTCAGAGTAATGTCTTTAACTAGACATGGAGTATTAACATGGCCTGTTTTGATCTAGGACATTAGAAGTTAAATATCTTTCTGTATATATATATATGTATGTAATATGTGTGTGTATAAATATGTGTGTGTGTATCTATGTATCTATGTCTGTCTACCTGTCTATCCATGTGAAGCCCCGGTGGCACAGTGATTAAGTGCTTGGCTGCTAACTTAAAGGTCGGCCGTTCGAACCCACCAGCTGCTCCATGGGAGAAAGATGTGGCAGCCTGCTTCCCTAAAGATTACTGCCTTGGGAACCTTATGGGGCAATTCTACTCTGTCTTAATGGGTTGTTATAAGTTGGAATTGAAATTTACTTAACAGCAAAGGGTTTGGCTTTGTATACATATATGTGTGAGTGTACTTATAAAAAAACATATACATATATGAATAAGGAATACTGAAGAAGAATTGATACCTTTGAATTATGGTGTTGGCAAAGAATACTGACTACACCATGGACTGCCAGAAGAATGAACAAATCTGACTTGGAAGAAGTACAACCGGAATGCTCCTTAGAAGCAAGGATGGTGAGACTTCGTCTCACGTACTTTGGACATGTTATCAGGACATCAAGCTTGGCAAAGTAGAGGATCAGCAGAAAAGAGGAAGACCCTCAAGGAGATGGATTGACACAGTCGCTGCAACAATGGGCACAAGCATAGCAAAGATTGTGAGGATGGCGCAGAACCAGGCAGTGTTTCGTTCTGTTGTACACAGGGTCACTATGAGTTGGAACCAACTCGAGGGCACCTGATGTGTGTGTGTGTGTGTATATATATGCCATATATATATGTATATTACACACACACACATATAAAAAACCTTCTGAAGATTTTCTGGTAATTCTATCCTTTTCAACACAGCCAGAGCAGCAACTGAGAAGACCCTAACAGGGGGATTAAGTTTCCCTGCAGGGATTATGCAGACTCACAGCCTCTCAGCACTGCCTGACTGATTGCTGTGTTTGTTACTTACTGAGATTTCTCTAAGAGAAGACACTGTTTCCCCATGAAACACCAGGCATTTCTAAGCAATGTCAATTTCCTTTAGTAGCTGTTCATGCAAAAGAGCACAGGTTATACAGAGAAATTCCTTGTGTATGCCAAAATAAACTTGTGAGGCTTTAGTGGGAAAAACATCTTCTGTGGTAGTGATTTTGTTGTACTAAATATTGTCAATAGGTAGGGCTGTGACTCATGGAATGGAGGTCTCATGCACACAGGAGCCAATTGTCCTGCATCCTGGTCCCCCAGCCCTTGTCGCAGACCTTCAGGCCCTCCTGAGCCCAGACGCATGGAACAGCCCATACCCTGCGCCCCCAGCCACCCTTGGCTGGCAAAGATTTTAAAGATGTTGCAAATTTAGGAATATGAAAGTTTTTTGAATAATTTTTATTGAGCTTTAAGTGAATGTTTACAAATCAAGTCAGTCTGTCACATATAAGCTTATATACACCTTACTCCATACTCCCACTTACTCTCCCCCTAATGAGTCAGCTCACTCCCTCCTTCCAGTCTCTCCTTTCGTGACAATTTTGCCAGTTTCTAACCCTCTTTACCCTCCTATCTCCCCTCCAGACAGGAGATGCCAACACAGTCTCAAGTGTCCACCTGATACAAGTAGCTCACTCTTCTTCAGCATCTCTCTCCAACCCATTGTCCAGTCCCTTCCATGTCTGATGAGTTGTCTTCGGGAATGGTTCCTGTCCTGGGCCAACAGAAGGTTTGGGGACCATGACCGCCGGGATTCCTCTAGTCTCAGTCAAACCATTAAGTCTGGTCTTCTCATGAGAATTTGGGGTCTGCATCCCACTGATCTCCTGCTCCCTCAGGGGTTCTCTGTTGTGTTCCCTGTCAGGGCAGTCATCGGTTGTGGCCGGGCACCATCTAGTTCTTCTGGTCTCAGGATGATGTAGGTCTCTGGTTCATGTGGCCCTTTCTGTCTCTTGGGCTCACAGTTATCGTGTGACCTTCGAGTTCTTCATTCTCCTTTGATCCAGGTGGGTTGAGACCAATTGATGCATCTTAGATGGACACTTGTTAGCATTTAAGACCCCAGACGCCACATTTCAAAGTGGGATCCAGAATGTTTTCATAATAGAATTTATTTTCCCAATTGACTTAGAAGTCCCTTTAACCCATAGTTCCCAAACCCTCGCCCTTGCTCCACTGACCTTTGAAGCATTCAGTTTATCCCGGAAATTTGTTTGCTTTTGGTCCAGTCCAGTTGAGCTGGCCTTCCATGTATTCAGTATTGCCCTTCCCTTCACCTAAAGTAGTTCTCATCTACTAACTAATCAGTAAATAACCCTCTCCCACCCTCCCTCCCTCCCCCCCTCGTAACCACAAAAGTATGTGTTCTTCTCAGTTTATACTATTTCTTAAGATCTTATAATAGTGGTCTTATACAATATTTGTCCTTTTGCCTCTGACTCATTTCACTCAGCATAATGCCTTCCAGGTTCCTCCATGTTATGAAATGTTTCACAGATTCGTCACTGTTCTTTATCGATGCGTAGTATTCCATTGTGTGAATATACCACAATTTATTTACCCATTCATCTGTTGATGGACACCTTGGTTGCTTCCAACTTTTTGCTATTGTAAACAGAGCTGCAATAAACATGGGTGTGCATATATCTGTTTGTGTGAAGGCTCTTATTTCTCTAGGGTATATTCCGAGGAGTGGGATTTCTGGGTTGTATGGTAGTTCTATTTCTAACTTTTTAAGAAAACCCCAGATAGATTTCCAAAGTGGTTGTACCATTTTACATTCCAACCAGCAGTGTATAAGAGTTCCAATCTCTCCACAGCGTCTCCAGCATTTCTTATTTTGTGTTTTTTGGATTAATGCCAGCCTTGTTGGAGTGAGATGGAATCTCATCGTAGTTTTAATTTGCTTTTCTCTAATGGCTAATGATCGGGAGCATTTTCTCATGTATCTGTTAGCTGCCTGAATATCTTCTTTAGTGAAGTGCGTGTTCATATCCTTTGCCCACTTCTTGATTGGGTTGTTTGCCTTTTTGTGGTTGAGTTTTAACAGAATCATATAGATTTTAGAGATCAGGCGCTGGTCGGAGATGTCATAACTGAAAATTCTTTCCCAGTCTGTAGGTGGTCTTTTTACTCTTTTGGTGAAGTCTTTAAATGAGCATAGGTGTTTGATTTTTAGGAGCTCCCAGTTACCTGGTTTCTCTTCGTCATTTTGGTAATGTTTTGTATTCCATTTATGCCTTGTATTAGGGCTCCTAATGTTGTCCCTATTTTTTCTTCCATGATCTTTATCATTTTAGTCTTTATGTTTAGGTCTTGTATACATGCCCTTTATTATGTTAAGGAATTTTCCTTCAATTCCTATTTTGCTGAGAGTTTTTATCATAAAAGGGTGTTGGACTTTGTCAAATGCCTTTTCTGCATCAATTGATAAGATCATGTGGTTTTTGTCTTTTGTTTTATTTATATGGTGGATTACATTAATGGTTTTTCTAATACTAAACCAGCCTTGCATACCTGGTATAAATCCCACTTGGTCGTGGTGGATTATTTTTTTGATATGTTGTTGAATTTTATTGGCTAGAATTTTGTTGAGGATTTTTGCATCTATGTTCATGAGGGATATAGGTCTGTAATTTTCTTTTTTTGTGATGTCTTTACCTGGTTTTGGTATCAGGGATATAGTGGCTTCATAGAATGAGTTAGGCAGTATTCTGTCATTTTCTATGCTTTGAAATACCTTTCGTAGTAGTGGTGTGAACTCTTCTCTGAAAGTCTGGTAGAACTCTGCAGTGAAGCCATCCTGGCCAGGGCTTTTTTTTTGTTGGGAGTTTTTTGATTACCGTTTCAATCTCTTTTTTTGTTATGGGTCTATTTAGTTGTTCTACTTCTGATTGTGTTAGTTTAGGTAGGTAGTGTTTTTCCAGGAATTCATCCATTTCTTCTAGGTTTGCAAATTTGTTAGAGTACAATTTTTCGTAATAATCTGATAGGATTCTTTTAATTTCAGTTGGGTCTGTTGTGATGTGGCCCATCTCGTTTCTTATTCGGGTTATTTGTTTCCCTTCCTGTATTTCTTTAGTCAGTCTGGCCAATGGTTTATCAATTTTGTTAATTTTTTCAAAGAACCAGCTTTTGGCTTTGTTAATTCTTTCAATTGTTTTTCTGTTCTCTAATTCATTTAGTTCAGCTCTAATTTTTATTATTTGTTTTCTTCTGGTACCTGATGGGTTCTTTTGTTGCTCACTTTCTATTTGTTGAAGTTGTAGGGAAAGTTCACTGCTTTTGGCTCTTTCTTCTTCTTGTATGTGTGCATTTATCGATATAAATTGGCCTCTGAGCGCTGCTTTTGCTGTGTCCCAGAGGTTTTGATAGGAAGTATTTTCATTCTCGTTGCATTCTATGAATTTCTTTATTCCCTCCTTAATGTCTTCTATAACCCAGTCTTTTTTCAGCAGGGTATTGTTCAGTTTCCAAGTATTTGATTTCTTTTCCCTAATTTTTCTGTTATTGATTTCCACTTTTATGGCCTTGTGGTCTGTGAAGATGCTTTGTAATATTTCGATGTTTTGGATTCTGCAAAGGTTTGTTTTATGACCTAATACGTGGTCTATTCAAGAGAATGTTCCATGTGCGCTAGAAAAAAAAAAGTATACTTTGCAGCAGTTGGTTGGAGTGTTCTGTGTAAGTCTATGAGGTCAAGTTGGTTGATTGTAGCAATTAGGTCTTCCGTGTCTCTATTGAGCTTCTTACTGGAAGTCCTGTCCTTCTGCGAAAGTGGTGTGTTGAAGTCTCCTACTATAATTGTGGAGGTGTCTATCTCACTTTTCAGTTCTGTTAAAGTTTGTTTTATGTATCTTGCAGCCCTGTCATTGGGTGCATAAATATTTAATATGGTTATATCTTCCTGGTCAATTGTCACTTTAATCATTATATAGTGTCTTTCTTTATCCTTTGTGGTGGATTTAACTTTAAAGTCTATTTTGCCAGAAATTAATATTGCTACTCCTGCTCTTTTTTGCTTATTGTTTGCTTGATATATTTTTTTCCATCCTTTGAGTTTTAGTTTGTTTGTGTCTCTAAGTCTAAGGTGTGTCTCTTGTAGGCAGCATATACACGGATCGTGTTTCTTTATCCAGTCTGAGACTCTCAGACTCTTTATTGGTGCATTTAGTCCATTTACATTCAGCGTAATTATAGATAAGTATGTGTTTAGTGCTGTCATTTTGATGCCTTTTTATGTGTGTTGTTGACAATTTCATTTTCCACTTACTTTTTGTGCTGACACATTTTTCTTTGTAAATTGTGTGTTCCTCACTTTCATAGTATTTGACTTTATGTTTGCTGAGTCATTATGTTTTTCTTGGTTTTTATTTTGAGTTATGGAGTTGTTATACCTCTTTGTGGTTACCTTAATATTTACTCCTATTTTTCTAAGTAAAAACCTAACCTGTATTGTCCTATATCGCCTTGTATCCCTCTCCATATGGCAGTTCTGTGCCACCTGTATTTAGTCCCTCTTTTTGATTATTGTGATCTTTTACATATTGACCTCAACGATTCTCTGTTTTGAGCGTTTTTTTCTTTTTAATATTAACCTTAATTTGTTTTTGTGATTTCTGTATTTGAGTTGATATCAGGATGCTCTGTTCTGTGACCTTGTGTTGTGCTGGTATCTGATATTGTTGGTTTTCTGACCAAACAATTTCCTTTAGTATTTCTTGTAGCTTTGGTTTGGTTTTTGCAAATTCTCTAAGCTTGTGTTTATCTGTAAATGTTTTAATTTCACCTTCATATTTGTGAGAGAGTTTTGCTGGATATAGGATCCTTGGATGGCAGTTTTTCTCCTTCAGTGCTCTATATATGTCATCCCATTCCTTTCTTGCCTGCATGGTTTCTGCTGAGTAGTCTGAACTTATTCTTATTGATTCTCCTTTGTAGGAGGCCTTTCTTTTATCCCTGGCTGCTTTTAAAATTTTCTCTTTATCTTTTGTTTTGGCAACTTTGATGATAATATGTCTTGGTGATTTTCTTTTTGGATCAATCTTATATGGGGTTCGATGAGCATCTTGGGTAGATATCCTTTCATCTTTCATGATGTCACGGAAGTTTTCTGCCAACAGATCTTCAACTATTCTCTCTGTATTTTCCGTTATCCCTCCCTGTTCTGGGACTCCAATCCCACGCAAGTTATCCTTCTTGATAGAGTCCCACATGATTCTTAGGGTTTCTTCATTTTTTTTAATTCTTTTATCTGATTTTTTTATATTGGTGTTAATTCCCTGGTCCTCCAGATCCCCCACCCTGCATTCCAATTGCTCGAGTCTGCTCCTCTGACTTCCTATTGCTTTGTCTAATTCTGTAATTTTTTTGTTAATCTTTTGGATTTCTGAATGCTGCCTCTCTATGGATTCTTACAGCTTATTAATTTTTACACTACGTTCTTGAATAATCTTTTTGAGTTCTTCAACTTCTTTATCAGTGTGTTCCTTGGCTTTTTCTGTAGATTGCCTTATTTCATTTATGAGGTCATCCCTGATGTCTTGAATCATTCTGTAAATTAGTTTTTTATATTCTGCATCTGTCAATTCCAGGATTGTATCTTCATTTTGGAAAGATTTTGATTCTTTATTTTGGGGAGTTGTAGAAGCAATCATGGTCTGCTTCTTTATGTGGTTTGATATCAACTGCTGTCTCCGAGCCACCTCTAAGATATTGTAGTGATTTATTCTATGTTTGCTCACTGAGTCTTATCTTGTTTTGTTTTCTTTCAATATAAGTAGATGGGCTACTAGATTGACCTGTCTTGATTGTCGTAGCCCTTGAATCACTTATGTCCTATTACTAGGTGGTTTGGGCTGTTACCAGATATATAAGCCTAAGAGTCCATTCACTGTTCTTGAGTGGAATCTGATTTTGGGTCATCAAGTGTGGTGCAGACTGTCACCTATCCACCTAGAGAAGTAGTGGTGATAGTTTTGTGCACCAGATTCTAGTAGCAGCGGGGTTTCACACTCCAGGGGGGGCAGGATGCTGACAGGCTTCCCCCAAGTGCCAGTGAGGTAGGTGTGTCTCTATTCCTAAAGCACTTTGGTGGGTGGGCTCTGCAGCTGTACCTTAGGCCCCCAATGCAAGTACCTCTACAGATTGGTCGGTGTCACCCTCCTTAGACCCCTAAGGCAGGAGGCTAGGTGGTCTGGGGGGAGCTTAATCCCTCAGTTCCCTGTTGTGGGTCAGTGAGGGCTCTGTTGAATACGCAGAGAAATCAGACCTGGGAAACTTGTCTTTCCAGTAATCCGCTAAAACAATTGCGGTCAGATCCCTATCAGAAATGCCTTTGCATTATAATAGCCACCTTGTTCCCTGTAGGGATGAAAGCCCAAGACTGTGGATCACATATGTTTGGCTGGAGCTGGTTCTGTGTTTTTAGTCCAGTCAGGGAAGGATTTTTAGTCCCTGGGTTTTTTGTAGCTGCTTCTCTCAGGCCAGGAGAATGGGTTAGGAAAAGACAAAAAAAAGAAAGAAAGAAAAACTGCAGTGCACTTCACTCTCTGGCTGAGGAAATTCCAATATTAATGAAGCCACCTGGGAAGGGGACGGGAGAGTTCAGATAAATAGGAGAGAGTAGTACCCCGGAATATAGACAAAGTTACTAATCTTGCTTTGGATGACTGTTTTATCTGAGATTCCCGCAGGGCACGTTGACTGTGTGCGCTGGCTGGGTAGAGATTGCCCCCGAGGGTCAGGTCCGCGTCCTGTGCTTGCGCTGTCTCAGAAGCTGTGATCAGTTCCCCCACTCCCAGTCCAAAGCCCAGCGCCAAGGTTCCCCGGCTGGGACGCTGCACTGCAGGCTCCAAAACCAGTCGCTACCTCCTGGTGACTTCTCCTGTCAGCCACGTCACTGCGCTGCCTGTGTGCACTGGCTGGGCTTCCCGTGAGGTCACTTCTGGGGGCTAGGGCTGTGTCCCTTGTTTGCGCCGTCTCAGGAGCCGTGCTCAGCTCCCCTCCGCCCAGTCCAAAGCCCGGCGCCAAGGTTTCCTGACTGGGTTGCTGGCTCCAGGCTCCGAAAACAGTCACTGCTTCTCCATGGTTGTTCGTTCTCAATCTCTGTCACTCAGGTCAACTCTTTAGATCTGTGTTTGATGGTCAGAGTTTGTAGATTGTCATGTATGTGATCGATTCACTTGTTTTTCCAAGTCTTTGTTGCAAGAGGGATCCGAGATAGCTTCTACTAGTCAGCCATCTTGGCCCTGCCTCCTCAGCACGTTTTTCATTTGCTTGTGGCAAAAAGAAACCAGGTCCCATGAATATTTTTACTAAGGTAAAGAAAGAGCTGCCATCGAGTTGGCCACTGACTTATGGCAACCCCATGCACAACAACACAAAAACACTGCCCATCCTACACCACCCCCATGATCCGTGTGAATCAGACCATTATAAGCCATAGGGTTTTTATTGGCTGATTTTCAGAAGTAGATGACTGGGCCTTTCTTCCTAGTTCATCTTAGTCTGCAAGCTCTGCTGAAACTTACTGAGCATCACAGAAACACTCAAGCCTCCCCTCATGGTCAGGTGGTGGGGACTTACGAGATACACTGGCTGGGAGTCAAACCCAGGTCTGCCCCATGGAAGGTGAAAATTCTACCACTGAGCCATGATGGAGCCACTGAGTCATGATGGATATGGTGTCTTGTGGGCTGCTGTGTTGCTGAAAGCTCCACCACTGGTGTGTTAATACCAGCAGGGTTACCATGGTGGATGGATGTCAGGTGGTGATCAAATTCCCAAAACTAGCCGACAAAAACCCTATGGATCACAACACAATATCATCCATGCCAATGATCATGAGAATGACACAAGACCGGGCCACATTTTTTTCTCTTGTGCATGGGGTCACTATGAGTCAGAGCCTACTTTACAGCAGCTAACAACACCACAGAAACAGCAAGCGTGGTGAAGAGAAAAACACAGTGTAGAAGGTGGATTAGGGTATGGGGGATCTGAGCAAGGAAGTCTCTCTTCGATGTGTATCCCACCAAACGTGTGCATACGATAATGGACTCACTCCAGGCCCAGCAAATAAGCCTCCATCCTGAGAGAATATAGCCTTTGCATCTGCTGGAGGAGGTTGTGTGTGTGGTGTCTGCACATGAGTTGGAGACTACAAGGCTTCCTCCTTGAAGCCCTTACCAAATAAAAGTCTGCAGAGGTGCCTTGGCAACTGAGATTGCTGGGTGATGCCATACCGTTGTGGGAGATCTGTATTTCTTAGATTGACTGAAACCTTCAAACACTAACTTTGATGTGCTATGTTAACCATCTGGAGACGTTTTGAAGTTGTTGTCGAAAGGTTGACTGAAGTCTCTAACGCAACACCAGGAGTTGATGGAAGCTTAATAGTTTACCAGTTGCACTGATTTGTGAATGACAGCACCACACTAACCCTTGGCCCAGGAGATGGAGGCTACGTGTGCTGTTGGAATGAAGGTGGCAAGAAGTGGAATGTGAATTGTGCATTTTGTAACAATTTGGAAGGCACTCGAATTGTGTACATCAACCCTAGTTGGGAAACTTCGCCCTGCTGGTCACATGTGTGTTGTTGATTTATTTACCACTTATTCACTTTGTTGAAAGTTCTTTTGATTAAGAAGTTCTGCACTTCAGTCCCCAGTCTTCAATACCCATCAAGTCGATTCCAACTCATAGCAGCCCTATAGGACAGAGTAGAGCTTCCCCCATAGGGTTTCCAAGGAGCAGCTAGCTGGTAAATTCAAATTGTTGATTTTGATTAGCAGCTGAGCTCTTAACCTCTGTACCACCAGGGCTCCAAATTCTTCAGTAAGCAGTGTGATATATTTCTATATACAAAACCAAAAAACCTGTTGCCATCGAGTCATTTCCGACTCACAGCAGCCCTATAGGACAGAGTAGACCTACCCCATAGGGTTTCCAAGGAGTGCTAATGAATTTGAACTGCCCGCCTTTTGGTTAACAGCTATATCTCTTAACCCCTGCACCACCAGGGCTCCTTCTATATACTGCACATGTGTATTTGGTTTTGGAGTCCCTGGGTGGTATAAAGAGTTACCACGCTGGGCTGCTAACTGAAAGGATAGAGGTTTGAGTCCACCCAGAGGTGCCTCAGAAGAAATGCTGGGCAATCTGCTTCTGAAAAATGAGCCATTGAAAACCCCCATGAAACACAGTTCTACTCTGACGCACACATGGGTTCTCCATGAGTTGGAATCGACTTGATGGCAACTGGTAACTAGTTTATTTGGTTTTAGACCTAGGCCAGAATTAAGCTTCTAGGGAGTTAGCCTATGTGCCTCCACGATCTTGCTAGTGAGACGGTAGGACCTTCAAAAGGATGGATCTTTGAGCTTTGCTTGTTGTTTTCATTTGGAGAAACAAGTGGATATCTTTGTGTTCATACAATTTGCCATTGTGAAAAAAACATTAGATACACTCCCCTCATATCTGTACACATAGTTGTTTCCTTATATTTATAAACTTAACACATTTATGTGTGTATGTAAATATGCAGATATAAAAGCACAGGAGAGAGGGAACAGAGAAAAAGACAAGAATAATTAATATGGGAATACTGTTGAAAAAAAATAAATTGGATGCAACAATACAGGAGCTGGTGGGTGGGTAGAAGAGGAAATGATGTGTGAGTGAAGACAAGAGGATGATAAGAATGTGGGTAGCTGGTCAAATCACCACCAGATGCTGTCTTTTTTGTTTTTGACAAAATACAACAGGTTGTAGTAGAATAGGGCCTAGTGATCAGAGACTTGAATGGGAAGAACACAGAGCTGGGAATCTGGAGATCAGAATGGGTTCACTTAAGTACCTTCATCAACTCTGTTAAGCCCCAAGGAATGCGCCAAGAATCAGGCTGGTCCTAGGGGTACAAAGGTCAAAGACAAGGCCTGACCCTTGCAAGGCTTAAAGCTGTAGGAAGAGTGCTCAGTAGCCTTTTAAAAGCAAAGGTGTGTGGTAGATTCCTGATCTTACTCTAAATTAAATTCTGCTTTGATTATGTTGAAGAGTTAGTACCAGGAAGTAGCCTCAAGGTCAGAAAAGATGCTAGCTGTTCTACAACTCTCGAGGCAGTTTCATCCACAACTGCTGGGATCATCATATTTTACAAGAGATGAGGTGTCCAATTCTCAGACATCTTGAAAAACAATGAGGGTCTGTTCTGAAGTCACATCCCACACCACCTCTGAGAATACCCACTAGTCTGGGAAGGATAAACACAAAACTCTCCACATTTTCAAGGGAGATATTATGGGTTTTGGCAAAGATTGATTTTCTTTCAGAGTTACATCTTAAGATATGACATCTCTGTAAATCTCCCCATTGTTTTGTTTTTGTATGTTTAATTTATGTGGTTTTTCTCTGTGGTCACTGGGATGGGGCCAAATTTAACTTAAAAATTCCTAAAGGCAGATACAGCCAATGCTTCCCAAGTGTTTCCACTGTACCATAAAAAATATATATACCATTTATTTCCCAGCCTGGTGGGGAAAGTTAGTCAATCAATTTTTTATGAAGATTACGTCCTCGATGAAAAATCAACATGCGGAAGGACATGAAAGTGATGTGCTGCTTTGGGTTTACCAGAAATGATCAACTTGGCTTTGGAAGATTGGAATTCATGGTCATGCTTTATCTTCTCCAAGCTTCTCAAGAAATCGTTCTGGCCTGACAGTGTGATAGGGCTCATTGGCAAGATCACAAAATGTTACCTCAAACATATCCTGGGATATATTTTCCTGGCTGTCTCCAATTCACAGATTGCATATTTAAACATATCTAGGGTTGGAATGTTTGTAACACTGGTGTTCCTCATACTCATGTGCGAAGTAGGCCTGGGTGTAAGCTGCTGCCCACATGGGGTGATTTGAAAGGCAATGACTCTTCAAGCCTCCATCTGTCCCTGGCATTTCCACCACCAGGCTAGGTTGCTGCCCTCCCTCCTATCTTGGTTGGCCTGAAATTCTCTCATTATAGTCATTTCTCTAGATCAGGTTGTAAGACAGATACCTTGTCCTCAAAAAGGCCACTGTTACAGTCATCTGGAGGATCATCACATTTTTCTCATAGTTTGTCATCAAACACAACCTTTTTTGAGAGAGGCAGGAGGAGTGTAGGTCAGATCCACGGTGGAGATTAGGCTGATCTGGGAAATGCCGACTGTGGTCCATAGATTTGAAAGGATCCTGGGAGCAGCTGAGGTGGGACTGCCCTCCCATATCTCTCCATTTCTGGTGTTTCCTTCTTATCCTGTCTGTCTTGTTTGTTATCTTCATATTCTCTCTCCTTCTTTCACTCGCTCAAAAGAGATGCCTAAGCAACAGTGAAAGGAGAATTCACTAGAGGGGAGTGGGTAGGAGAAATACTATGTTAGAAAATTATTTTCTAAATAATTTTACAGCCAAGCTGTAAAAAGAAGTGCCTTGAAGACTGTGTGGGATTGAAAACCCAAGAAAGAAGCGAGATAGACCATACAGATGAAATAAACACAGAGTTGCCCCTGCCTAACAGTTTCCTTCTTTCTTTTTCATCCTATTCTCTCTGTGCCTCCATATAGAAGAGAAAACGAAGGGGGAGAGAGAAAGCGTGCCTTTGAGAGCAGAGGAGAGTCAGGGTGACAGACAAAAGGGGCCAAAGTGGAAAGAAAAGCACAGGAGAGGAGTCATATAACTTAGTAGGGGAGGCACTCATGCTATACCACACACCTCCTGAATAGATACGTTGATAGTAAGGCTGCTCCAGACGCTTCTCGTAAGGAAGTTTCCTGAAAATAGGCTGACAAGGAAACAAGGTGGGCTGGTCTTCTGCCCTTAGCATCCAGAGCGGAAGCTGTCCTGCACCACCATCTTCTGTACTGCCATCTCCTCCAAGCCCGTCCTCTCCTGATAGGCAGGGGGTTCATCTCCTAACACAAAGCCTAGCTTCTCACCTTAGAAATGATTGGAAGTCAGTAGCAGGATGATGAAACATGGGGGCATATACCAACTGTCTTGAAATGAAATAGCACATTCAGGCTGGTCCTGTATCCTATCCATGGGGCCCTGATGAAACTCCTTGATCCTAGAGGCCGACCAGTTTTTTGTTTGGTTTGGTTTTTTGCAAGTTTCTCAAAAAAATCTGGGTTTTTGACAAATGTGGGGTAACCGAAGCAAGACTGCCTCCTGGGGGTCAGGAGGAAGAGCTCAGTAAAAAAGAAAAAAGACTCATTTCTTCTTCAGTAAAAGGCATGGAGCTCTCTCATTGACTTCGGAACTTAAAATGTTTGCTGGATTTCTGAAGAGTGAAGAACCTGAAGGTTGGTAGAGGCCAAGGAGTGATAACTGCATGGAAGATTACAGTAAGGTCTTAGCGTTCCGGGACAGCTGGCCTTTGAAGCACTGAAGCGTGTTAGTCTAATTTGCATCACCTCATTAACTTGCGCAAATACTATGTGAAGATCCACTCGTGATTCTGTAACCCAGGATTAGGGCTTGAATGTCAGCAAGGATAGCAGTATGTTGGAGCTGGCTTGTATTGGCTAACCAAAAAAAAAAAAAAACCAAACCCAATGCCGTCGAGTTGATTCCAACTCATAGCAACCTTATAGGACAGAGCAGAACTGCCCCATAGAGCTTCCAAGGAGCACCTGGCAGATTCGAACTGCCGACCCTTTGGTTAGCAGCTGTAGCACTAAACCACTACGCCACCAGGGTTAGAGAGAGCCAATCAGCAACATGACGTTGGTAGCAACATGATGTTTATAGTTTCATAGTGCGAGTATTTATACCACAGAAATCGGCAAGTGCTGCAAATCAGAGTTCCCACCTCTAAGAGCTGGTTGATAAATATTTAACAGCACACCACTGATCAGGGGGAAATACCCTGATGAAAGTGTATTACATATTTTAAAACCATCAATTATTTTTAGAAAGTAGTTGCCATCATTGTTGTTGTTGTTAGATGCCGTGAGTCAGCTCCGACTGATAGTGACCTCACCTACAGCAGAACGAAGTGTTGCCTGGTCCTGCACCATCCTCACAACACTGTATCAGACAATGTTCTGCTGCTATTCAGGTTTTCACTGGTCAAATTTTTTTTGGGGGGGGGAGTAGATCACCAGGTCTTTCCTCCTTGTCTGTCTTAGTCTGGAAGCTCCACTGAAACCTGTCCACCACAGGTGACCCTGCTGGTATTTGAAATGTTCATGGCATAGTTTCCAGTGGCAACACGTAGGCCATCACAGTAGTACACGCTGACAGGCAAGTGGAGTAGAGTGGATTCCAAGTCATGGCAACACTGTGTGTGTCAGAGTAGAACTGTGCTTCATATAGTTTTCAATGGCTGATTTTTTGCAAGTAGATCTCCAGGCCTTTCTTCCTAGGTGCCCCCATGTGCGCTCAAACCTCCAACCTTTAGGTTAGCAGCCAAACATGTTAACCATTCATTTTTAATTGTTTTAAAGCCTAGTCTTATTCTCTCTGAGAGTGTATGTTTATGTATGTACCCCCCAACTTGTTGATTCCCAAGTAAAAAATTCACCATCCTTCAGCTATGAAGTAAAATGAGAACACATTTCCATTTTCAAGGTTTGTTTAAGAATTTTTGCAAGAAGTTGGAAGAAATCATGTCTGCTCAGCTAAGCAATTTGGTGTCAGTTGATAGCCAGACAGCCTGGGAAATTATCTTTGCCTCAGCTCACCCACTGTGCAAGGGAATGATGCTGACAAGCTGCCTGCTTCCAAAGGCCTCTCGTGTGGGACTTGGCAGCACAGTGGCAAGGGAGAGGCAGGTATATGATTTCGCCATCTCTTGCTCTCTCTCTGCTTTGCATAATAAATGAACGCAGCCAGACAGCATTTGTGTGGCTTTCTGTCAGCACTTGGGTCATTTCTTCTCTTCCATCCCTCGGGGTGGGGGGCTGTGATAATGTATAGACAATTACCAATACGATTTTAAAAACAACCTCTGCTGAACCACATGGAAATTTCTAGAAATAGGAGGATGTTTGAAATTTCCTTAGCATGAAAATTCACAACTTCTTTTGCTTTTAAATTATGTCTCTTAAAATATGGAGACCCTTGGCTTTGGTGACAGTGATCTTTAAGGGGTATCATGGGAAATAGGAGAAAGTGGATAGAGTGAGTGCCTTAGCCATCTAGTGCTGCTATAACAGAAATACCACAAGTGGATGACTTTAACAAAGAGAAGTTTATTCTCTCACACTCCAGTAGGCTAGAGGTCCAAATCCAGGGCACCGGCTCCAGGGGAAGGCTTTCTGTCTCTGTCAGCTCTAGAGGAAGGTCCCTGTCATCAATCTTTCCCTGGTCTGGGAGTATCTCAGTGCAGGAACCCCGTGTCCAAAGGACACACTCTGCTTCCAGTGCTGCTTTCTTGGTGGTATGAGGTCCCCATGTCTGTCTGCTCACTTCTCTATTTTATATCTCAAAAGAGATTGGCTTAAGACACTATTTAATCTTGTAGACCTCATCAGTATAATTGCCGCTAATCCATTTTATTGCATCGTAGTGGTAGGATTTACAACGTATAGGGAAATCACATCAGAAGGTAAAATGGTAGATAGTCATACAGTCATACAAAGGAGTCATGAGACAATTCAATCCATGACAGTGAGATTCAACTCATTAATATTCTAGAGTCCAAGAAGGTTCATATTTAATCTCTGTGACTTTATGAATGAAGGAATTGGGGAGCTAGAGGTTATGTGACTTTCCTGAGGTCAGCACACAGCACAGGAGCCCAAATGCCCAGACAGCAACGGGAGCAGCTGCCCCTGCCGATGTTCCATCTTCTCTCACCAGCACTGTTTGTCCAGCCCTGACTGTGGCAGGCACTGGGAAGAACTTTCTACACGCTTCCTCCTTCATCGTGTAAGCATCAGGCATCTGCTGGGGCGCAGGTATCAGCCGAACACCTGAAAGACGCAAAGAATGGCAGGACATTACCCTTGTCCTAAGGAGGCTTACAGTATCATTCTAGGAATAAAACATACCATGATAAAGAGTGCTTTGAGGTTGAAGGGCAGGAGAAAGCAAATTTGGTTGAGGCTTACCCATTGTTGTCTAGCTGATTCCAACTTACAGCAATCCTATACGACAAGAGTAGAATTTCCCCACAGGGTTTCCAAGACCATAATCTTTATGGAAGCAGATTGCCACACCGTTCCCCTGTAGAGCTGCTGGTGAGTTCGAACTGCCCACCTTTTGGTTAGCAGCGGAGTGCTTAACCACTGCACCACCTGGGCTCCTTTTGTTGAGGCTTATGACTATCCCAAAGATTCTTTCTTGGGGCTGCATTTGCTAAAAGATGAAAATAAACTTTTAGAGACAAAGGCAATAGGGCAGAGTTTTTCTTGGCATGAGACTTTGTGCCTAAAGAATTATACGGCATATTCTCTGAAATGATCTTTCAAAAAGCCTAGTGTCTGGGAGCCTGACCCGCAGCAGAGCACACCCACAGGGAGCACTGGGTCTCTGAGAAGTGTGAGCATGATGCGTGAGTGTGCAGCAGAGCACACCCACAGGGAGCACTGGGTCTCTGAGAAGTGTGAGCGTGATGTGTGAGTGTGCAGCAGAGCACACCCACGGGGAGCACTGGGTCTCTGAGAAGTGTGAGCGTGATGTGTGAGTGTGCAGCAGAGCACACCCACGGGGAGCACTGGGTCTCTGAGAAGTGTGAGCATGATGCTTGAGTGTGCAGCAGAGCACACCCACAGGGAGCACTGGGTCTCTGAGAAGTGTGAGCGTGATGCTTGAGTGTGCAGCAGAGCACACCCACAGGGAGCACTGGGTCTCTGAGAAGTGTGAGCGTGATGTGTGAGTGTGCAGCAGAGCACACCCACAGGGAGCACTGGGTCTCTGAGAAGTGTGAGCGTGATGTGTGAGTGTGCAGCAGAGCACACCCACGGGGAGCACTGGGTCTCTGAGAAGTGTGAGCGTGATGTGTGAGTGTGCAGCACAGCACACCCACGGGGTGCACTGGGTCTCTGAGAAGTGTGAGCGTGATGCTTGAGTGTGCAGCAGAGCACACCCACAGGGAGCACTGGGTCTCTGAGAAGTGTGAGCATGATGCTTGAGTGTGCAGCAGAGCACACCCACAGGGAGCACTGGGTCTCTGAGAAGTGTGAGCGTGATGCTTGAGTGTGCAGCAGAGCACACCCACAGGGAGCACTGGGTCTCTGAGAAGTGTGAGCGTGATGTGTGAGTGTGCAGCAGAGCACACCCACAGGGAGCACTGGGTCTCTGAGAAGTGTGAGCGTGATGTGCGAGTGTGCAGCAGAGCACACCCACAGGGAGCACTGGGTCTCTGAGAAGTGTGAGCGTGATGCTTGAGTGTGCAGCAGAGCACACCCACAGGGAGCACTGGGTCTCTGAGAAGTGTGAGCGTGATGCGTGAGTGTGCAGCAGAGCACACCCACAGGGAGCACTGGGTCTCTGAGAAGTGTGAGCGTGATGCGTGAGTGTGCAGCAGAGCACACCCACAGGGAGCACTGGGTCTCTGAGAAGTGTGAGCGTGATGCGTGAGTGTGCAGCAGAGCACACCCACAGGGAGCACTGGGTCTCTGAGAAGTGTGGGCGTGATGCGTGAGTGTGCAGCAGAGCACACCCACAGGGAGCACTGGGTCTCTGAGAAGTGTGAGCGTGATGTGTGAGTGTGCAGCAGAGCACACCCACAGGGAGCACTGGGTCTCTGAGAAGTGTGAGCATGATGCGTGAGTGTGCACTGCAGTGACAGACTTCCCTGTAGCATTGCTGGCTCTTTTCTTCCACCCTCTCTCTTAGAATTAGCAGCAAAGATCTGTATTTATATGAAAAAAAGTAGGAGAAATCAGTCTTCTATTTGAGGCCCCACTGGAGGCATCATGATGCAAATCCTAGCTCTTAGCTCCCCAGTTAGCTGTGTAATGTTGAGCAATTCACTTAACCTCTCTAAGCCTCAGTCTCCTCATCTGCAAAATGGGATAACAGTAGCCTCCTGCAGAAGAGGATGTAAGGTTCAATGACGCAGTCCCTGAGTGTGCAAGGACTGTGCTGGCTCTCAGAGATGACGTTTGTAAATTGTCTAGCCCGGAGTTAAACGCTTGGTTGTGGATGTGAGTGTTGCTGTGTCAAGGATGGTTGTGTTGCAGGGTGCCATCTAGTGGGTTTGGACTCATAGCGACCCCATGTGACAGAGCAGAACTGCCCATTTAGGGTTTTCTAGGTTGTAAACTTTACAGGAGCAGATTGTCAGGTCTTTATCCCATAAAGCTGCTGAGTGGGTTCGAACTGCCGACCTTTTGGTTAGCAGTTAAGCACTTAAACGCTGCATCACAAGGGCTCCTTGTCTAGAATGGGGGCCTTCATTTATACCATAGTTTCTCTTTACTATTCAGTACAACTTTCAACCAGAATAAAAATATCTCTGATCTGGAATTAGCAAGCCTGATTCTTCTGCAAGGGCTTCTTTGTCATTTTGTTTGACTGTGAGAATCTGCTTAGAGGAATTTGCACCTGATTAAAGAGGGCAGTGAGAACTGGTCTGAGCATCTGTGGTGTGGGGGCATTCTGGGCAGTCTCTTGGGCACTGTCAGCCGTGTGGTTCCAAGCTTCCCACTCTCCTCCTGCTCAAGTCAGCACCACCCCCGACCTTCATTTGTGGGATTTAGACTGTCTGGCCTTGGCATGCACAGACTCCGAGGCCTGAGGACCTGTTGTGAGTGTGAGCAGGCCTGCAAAGATATGACCAGATTTTCCATAGGAAAGGGGTTCACCCTGCGGTTTTGTTCCAGACAGTTTTTCCTCCCTCTGCCAGAAATCGGACTGGACCTCAGAAGGACCCAGGGGTCCTGGCAGTGCTTGGCTTGTCCGGCCTCTCTGGTTCTCTGAGGATTTCACTACACTGACAGATAGCCACCTGGCATTAGACTGAGAGGCTCCACTCTATTTTTGACACGCTAGTTTCCAGAGTTTAAAATTCTTTGAATGAGGCCACTTAGCCACTTTAGCTTCAAAAAGTATTCCTTGAAATAGGCCCCAGGGGTACATCCAGAATATGCACGTCTATGTAGCTACTACTGCATAAACCCAAGGGAAAAAAAAAGAAGGAGACAAATACAGGCAACAATTTCTCTCTAGCCCCTTGGTTTTCTTATAGCCCTGTTGCAATGACGTTATTTGGTAAAACACCGCTTACTGTCCTCGGAGTTATCCAATCACCTTCCTTAAGTCCGTAGGGATTGCTTAACACTTGAAGAAACATCAAGCTTTTTGACTCTACGCCAAGGGGATTAAAAGCCTTGATAGAAGAATAGTCTGTCTTGTCTTCTATTTTTCCTAGCTCCCTCTTCCACCAGACGGTAATACGTCCAGGGACTACTAGAAGCACATTAGAGAAGTGCAGCAGCTTAGCTTCTATGATTCTTACTGTCGGTCAAGCCAGAGGTGCAGAAAGTAGGTCTGCCAGCTCCATTCACTCATCACCCACTGGGCTGGTTCTTTTCTTGTTTTCACAGAATATAATTAACAACTACCTGGCACTTCCATTTTTCTGCCTTATATCAGGGTTATTGGAATCCCTGGGTGGTGCAAATGGTCAGTGCACTTGGTTGCTAAGGGAAAGGTTGAAGGTTCCAGTACATCCAGAGATGCCTCAGAAGAAAGGCCTGGCAATCTGCCAAAAAATCAGTCATTGAAAACTCTACAGAGCACAGTTCTACTGTGATGCACAGGGGGTCACTATGAGTCAGAGTTGACTAAACAGCAGCTAGTTTGGTTTTTGGCTTTTGCCTCTACTTTTCTCCTAATTTATAGCTGTGGCACCAGTGCCACGTCATAGATGAGAAGATTGGAGAGCAGACTTTGACCTCCTGCCCCATGGGTGCAGCGGTTCTCTTTCCAGTGGACCTCTGCCTTGCTCTTGGGGATTGTGCTGGGCATTTCTATTGAAAGCAATTTCAAACACATTTTTTAACCGAGTAGTTTAAGAAATGATATTCAAGGGGGGTGGGGCCAAGGTGGAGGAATAAACAGACGCTTCGGCGAGCCCTCTTACAGCAAAGGCCCAAAAAAACAAGTGAAACAAGTATATCTTATAACAAGTTAGGAGCCCTGAACATCAAAGACAAGGTTAGAAAACGAAATGAGGGTAGGGGAAGGAAGAGACAGTTCAGAAGCGGAGAGGAGTTACTGGACCTGAATCCCCGGGAGCCCTCAGGCACCATTGCCAGAATGGTGGCGGTGGGCTGGTACTAGCGTTCAGCCACAGTTTCCTCAGGGAAAAGCAGCCAGCCACACAGCCTACTCACACCTCTGGAACCAGAGAAGAATGGCGCTCTCAGCAAAAGCTAAGTACTTGCAAATATTTTACTGTGCCCCACCCCCCGCCCCCACCAGGCAAGCCGGCCTCAGCGGCTGACTTCCCTGGGCCTGAGATAGGCACTGTTGAGCACCTACAGCCATCCTCCCAGGCTTGGAGAAGGAATAAATTTGCAATTTGTGGAAAAGATAATTTGCCAGGTCCACTAACCGGGGGAGCTCAGCACAGAAGCAGCTCCTGTCCAGGCATAAACGGTCCATGGACTTTGAGTATCTTTCCCCTCTGTATGGACCTGTGTGGGCCTATTTCAGGAGAACAGGCCCTTGTTAGCAGACTACAACTATTTCAGCTGTGCAGTGGAGAGGTGGGTGTTTGATATTCGAAATTGCTTTGCCTATTAAACAGGGTCCTCACCTACCCACATCAGGGACCTAAGGACTGGTGGCTCCACTCAGGAAACCTAGCCACCTGTGACAGGGGTCCAAGGATAACTGGAACCTCCCAGTCCTTAGAACCAAAAACATCAGGTGCCCATGATCCACCTGCAGAACCCACCCACCTGTACGCTCTAGGGAACAAAGACACCCTTTCCTCAGAGACACTTGGGGGATGATTTGCAGCCCCCTGCCTTGTTCAGAGCATCACACCCTGCTGCAACCAGATACCGGTACCTACACCAATCACCCCTAGCCCCTCTAAGACTGTAGACAGAGCCTGAACCACAGTTGATGATCAGCTACCTGGACACCTGAGCTGAATTCATACAAGAAAAGTGAACGGACTCCTAGACTGATATACCTGATAACAGCTATAACGATCTGGGGACAGGACGTCAGAGCTCCAAAGGCAAAAATAATCAAGCCAGCTCACTCAAGCAACCCATTTGGGCGTATCAAAACAAAACAAAGCAAGAAGCTATGACACAGTAAGCAAACATAAAATAAACTAATACAGTAACTTATAGATGGCTCGGAGACAACAGTCAATATCAGGCCACATAAAGAAACAGACCATGATTGCCTCAACAAGCTCTCAAAACAAAGAATCGAGAAACCTTCTAGATGAAAGCCCCTACCTGGAATTACCAGAGGCAGAATACAAAAGATTAATATACAGAACCCTTCAAGACACCAGGAAGGAAATCAGGCAATACGCAGAACAAGCCAAAGAACACACAGATAAAGCAGTTAAAGAAATTAAAAAGGTTATTCAGGAACATAATGAAAAATTTAATAAGCTGAAAAAATCCATAGACAGATAGCAATCAGAAATTCAGAAAATTAACAATAATATTATAGAAGTAGACAGAGGAGCAGAATTGAGCAAGTGGAAGGCAGAATTTCTGAATCTGAAGATAAAGCACTTCGCATCAATATATTTGAAGAAAAATCAGATAAAAGAATTTAAAAAACGAAGAAACCTTAAGAATCATGTGGGACTCTATCAAGAGAAATAACCTACGTGTGATTGGAGTTCTGGAACAGGAAGGGATAACAGAAAATACAGCAAGAATGTTGAAGATTTGTTGGCAGAAAACTTCCCTGATATCGTGAAAGCTGAGAAGATATCTGTCCAAGATCTCATCAAACTCCACATAAGGTAGATTTTAAAAGAAAGTCACCAAGACATATTATAATCAAACTGGCCGAAACCAAAGATAAACAGAGATTTTAAAAGCAGCTAGGATAAACGAAAAGTCACCTACGAAGGAGAGTCAATAAGAATAAGCTCAGACTACTCGGAAGAAACCATGCAGGCAAGAAGGCAATGGGATGACATATTTAAAAAATTGAAGGAAAAACATTCCCTGATGAGAATCATATATCCAGCAAAACTGTCTCTTAAATATGAAGGTGAAATTCAGACATTTCCAGATAAACACAAGTTGAGGGAATTTATAAAAACCAAGCCAAAACTACGAGAAATACTAAGGGAGCCCTTTGGTTTGAAAATCAATAATGTCAGGTATCAACCCAAGACTAGAACACTGGGCAGAGCAATCAGAAGTCAACCCAGACAGGGAAATCACAAAAATAAATCAAGATTAAAAAATGCTCAAAACAGGGAAACAGCGATGTTACTATGTAAAAGAAGAGAATGTTAAAACAATGAAGACGGACTAAGAAAAGTAGTCATAGATCTTCCACAGGGAGATGAAGACAAGGCGATACAAAGAAATAAAAGTTAGGTTTAAATTTAGAAAAATAGGGGTAAATAATGAGGTAACCACAAAGGAGACAAACTATCCCACACATCGAAATAAAATACAAGAAAAAAATACTCAGCAGAAACAAACTCAACAACAAGGAATATGAGGAAAGGACAGTATATGAAAATAATCTACTCAGCACATAAAATTAAGTGGGAAAGAGAAACTATCAACACACAAAAAAATACATCAAAATGATAGCACTAAATTCATACCTATCCATAATTACACTGAATGCAAATGGACTAAATTCACCAATAAAGAGACACAGAGTGGCAGAATGGATTAAAAAAACAAGATCCGTTTATCTGCTGCCTACAAGTGACACACCTTAGACTTAGAGACACAAACAAAGTAAAACTCAAAGGATGGAAAAAATACATCAAGCACACAACACTCAAAAAAGAGCAGGGGTGGCAATATTAATTTCTGACAAAATAGACTTTAAAGTTAAATCCATCATAAAGGATAAGGAAGGACACTATATAATGATTAAAAGGACAATACACCAAGAAGATATAACCATATTAAATGTTTATACACCCAATGACAGGGCTCCAAGATACGTAAAACAAACTCTATCAGCATAGAAAAGTGAGATAGCTCCACAATAATAGTAGGAGACTTCAACATACCACTTTCGGTGAAGGACACGACATCCAGAAAGAAGCTCAATAAAGACACAGAAGACCTAACATCCACAGTCAACCAACTTGACCTCATAGACATATACACAACACTCTACCCAACAGCAGCCAAGTGTACTTTCTTTTCTAGTGCACATGGAATATTCTCTAGAATAGACCACATATTAGGTCATAAAGCAAGCCTTAGCAGGATCCAAAACATTGAAATATTACAAAGCACCTTCTTTGACCATAAGGCCATAAAAGTAGAAATCAATAACAGGAGAAGCAGGGAAAAGAAATCAAACACTTGGAAACTGAACAATACCCTGCTCAAAAAAAAACTGGATTAGACAAGATATTAAGGATGGAATTAAGAAATTCATAAAACCCAATGAGAATGAAAACACTTCCTATACGAACCTTTGGGACACAGCGAAAGCAGTGCTCAGAGGTCAATTTATATCAATAAATGCACACATACAAAAAGAAAAAAGGGCCAAAATCAAAGAATTCTCCCTACAACTTGAACAAATAAAAAGAGAGCAACAAAAGAAATCCTCAGGCACCAGAATAAAAAAAATAATAAAAATTAGAGCAGAACTAAATGAAATAGAAAACAGAAAAACAATTGAAAGAATTAACAAGACCAAAACCTGGTTCTTTGAAAAAATCAACAAAATTGATAAACCATTGGCCACACTGACAAAAGAAAAACAGGAGAGGAAGCAAAAAACCTGAATAAGAAATGAAATGGGTGATATTACAAAAGACCCAACTGAAATTAGAAGAATCATATCAGATTACTATGAAAAGTTGTACTCTAACAAATTTGAAAACCTAGAAGAAATGGATGAATTCCTAGAAACACACTAACACAAACAGAGGTAGAACAACTAAATAGACCCATAACAAAAGAAGAGATTGAAAAGGTAATCAAAAAACTCCCAACAAAAAAAAAAGCCCAGACCCAGAGGGCTTCACTGCAGAGTTTTACCAAACTTTCAGAGAAGAGTTAACACCACTACTACTGAAAGTATTTCAGAGCATAGAAAAGGACGAAATACTCCCAAACCCATTCTATGAAGCCAGCATATCCCTGATACCATAACCAGGTAGAGACACCACAAATTACTGACCTATATCCATCATGAACTTAGATGCAAAAATCCGCAACAGAATTCTATCCAACAGAATTCAACAACATATCAAAAAAAAAAAAAGTCCACCATGAAACAGTGGGATTCGTACCAGGTATGGAGGGATTGTTCAACATTAGAAAAATGATTAATGTAATCCACCATATAAATAAAACAAAAGACAAGAATCACACGATTTTATCAGTTGATGCAGAAAAGGCATTTGACAAAGTTCAACACCCATTCATGAGAAAAACTGTCAGCAAAATACGAAGAGAAGGAAAATTCCTGAACATAATAAAGGGCATTTATACAAAGCCAACAGCAAACATTATCCTAAGTGGAGAGAGCCTGAAAGCATTCCCCTTGAGATCAGGAACCAGACAAGGATGCCCTTTATCACTACTCTTATTCCACATTGTGCTGGAGGTCCTAGCCAGAGCAATTAGGCTAGATAGAGAAATAAAGGGCATCCAGATTGGCAAGGAAGAAGTAAAAGTATCTCCATTTGCAGATGACACAGAAAACCCTAATGAAACCTCAAAAGAAACTACTGAAACTAATAGAAGAGGTCAGCAGAGAATCAGGATACAAGATAAACATACAAAACTCAGTTGGATTCCTCTACACCAACAAAAAGAACATTGAAGAGGAAATCACCAAATCAATACCATTTACAGTAGCCCCCAAGAAGATAAAATACTTAGGAATAAATCTTTCCAGAGATGTAAAAGACTTATACAAAGAAAACTACAATACACTTCTTCAAGAAACCAAAAGAGACCTACGTAAGTGGAAAAAACATACCTTGCTCATGGATAGGAAGACTTAACATTACAAAAATGTCTGTTCTGCCAAAAGCTACTATAATTTTAATGCAATTCTGTTTCGAATTACAACAACATGTTTTTAATGAGATGGAGAAACAAATCACCAACTTTATATGGAAGGGAAAGAGGCCCCGGAAAAGTAAAGCATTACTGAAAAAGAAGAACAAAGTGGGAGGCCTTACTCTACCTGATTTTAGAACCTATTATACCGCCACAGTAGTCAAAACAGCCTGGTACTGGTACAAGAGATACATAGACCAATGGGACAAAACTGAGAATCCAGACGTAAATCCATCCACATATGAGCAGTTGATATTTGACAAAGACCCCAAAGCAGTTAAAAGGGGGAAAAGACTGCCTTTTTAACAAATGGTGTTGGCATAACTGGATATCCATCTGCAAAAAAAATGAAACAAGACCCATGCCTCACTCCATGCACAAAAACTAACTCAAAATGGATCAAAGACCTAAATATAAAAACTGAAACGATAAAGATCATGGAAATAAAAATAGGGACAACGTTAGGAGCCCTAATACATGGCATAAACAGTATACAAAACATAAAGAATGCAGCAGAAAAACTAGATAACTGGGAGCTCCTAAAAATCAAACACCTATGCTCATCCAAAGACTTCACCAAAAGAGTAAAAAGACTACATACAGACTGGGAAAAAGTTTTTAGCTGTGACATTTCTGATCAGCACCTGATCTCTAAAATCTATATGATACTGCAAAAACTCAACTACAAAAAGACAAATAACCCAATTACAAAATGGGCCAAAGATATGAACAGACACTTCACTAAAGAAGACATTCAGGTAGCTAACAGATACATGAGGAAATGCTCACGATTCTTAGCCATTAGAGAAATGCAAATAAAAACTACAATGAGATTCCATCTCACTCCAACAAGAGTGGCATTAATCCAAAAAACACAAAATAATAAATGTTGGAGAGGTTGTGGAGAGACTGGAACACTTTTTGTTTTTTTTTAATTAACTTTTATTGAGCTTCAAGTGAACGTTTACAAATCAAGTCAGACTGTCACATATAAGTTTATATACACCTTACTCCATACTCCCACTTGCTCTCCCCCTAATGAGTCAGCCCTTCCAGTCTCTCCTTTCATGACAATTTTGCCAGCTTCCAACTCTCTCTATCCTCCCATCCCTCCTCCAGACAGGAGATGCCAACACAGTCTCAAGTGTCCACCTGATATAATTAGCTCACTCTTCATCAGCATCTCTCTCCTACCCACTGGAGACTGGAACACTTTTACACTGCTGGTGGGAATGTGAAATGGTACAACCAGTTTGGAAATCGATTTGGCCCTTCCTGAAAAAGCTAGAAATAGAACTACCATACGATTTAGCAATCCCATTCCTTGGAATATATCCTAGAGAAATAAGAGCCTTTACACGAACAGATATATGCACACCCATGTTCATTGCAGCACTGTGTACAGTAGCAAAAAGATGGAAGCAACCAAGGTGCCCATCAATGGATGAATAGATAAATAAATTATGGTATATTCACACAATGGAATGCTCCGCATCGATAAAGAACAGTGATGAATATGTGAAACATTTCACAACATGGAGGAATATGGAAGGCATTATGCTGAGTGATATTAGTCAGTTGCAAAAGGACAAATATTGTATGAGACCACTATTATAAGAAGTCAGGAAATAGTTTAAACAGAGAAGAAAATATTCTTTGATGGTTATGAGAGTGGGGAGGGAGGGAGGAAGGGGTTATTCACTAATTAGTAGACAAGAACAATTTAAGGTGGAGGGAAAGACATCACACAATACAGGCAAGGTCAGCACAACTGAACTAAACCAAAGGCAACGAAGTTTCCTGAATAAACTGAATGCTTTGAAGGCCAGCGTAGCCGGGGCAGGGGTCTGGGGACCATGGTTTCAGGGGACATCTAAGTCAATTGGCATAATAAAATCTATTAAGAAAACATTCTGCATCCCACTTTGGAGAGTGGCATCTGGGATCTTAAACGCTGGCAAGCAGCCATCTAAGATGCATCAATTGGTATCAACCCACCTGGATCAAAAGAGAATGAAGAACATCAAGGACACAAGGTAATTACAAGCCCAAGAGACAGAAAAGGCCACAGAAACCAGAGACTACATCATCCTGAGACCAGAAGAGCTAGATGGTGCCTGGCTACAGCCGATGACTGCCCTGACAGGGAACACAACAGAAAACCCCTGAGGGAGCAGGCAAGCAGTGGGATGCAGACCCCAAATTCTCATAAAAAGACCAGACTTAATAGTCTGACTGAGACTAGAAGGACCCCAGTGGTCATGGCCCCCAGACCTTGTGTTGCCCCTGGACAGGAACTATTCCCAAAGCCAACTCTTCAGACATGGATTGGAGTGGACAATGGGTTGGAGAGGGATGCTGGTGAGGAGTGAGCTTCTTGGATCAGGTGGACACTTGAGACTATGTTGATATCTCCTGTCTGGAGGGGAGATGAGAGGGTAGAGGGGGTTAGAAGCTGGTAGAATGGACAGGAAAAGAGAGAGTGGAGGGAGGGAGCGGGCTGTCTGTTTAGGGGGAGAGCAATTGGGAGTAGGTAGCAAGGTGTATGTAAGTTTTTGTGTGAGAGACTGACTTGTAAACTTTAACTTAAAACACAGTAAAAATTTAAAAAAAGAAATGATATTCACCTTAGGAGATAAAAGATGAATGAAAGGAGGGATGCCAGGCTATGAAGAACATTTTTGGGAACCTGCTGGGTATAAAAACAAAAAAAAAACAGGTACTAGACACTTTGAAATTACCAAAAAAACTTGACCTCACTGTAGATTGCTTATAGCCATGCTTCCGGGTGTCATCCTCCTATTTCCCTCTTTTCCTCCCATTTATTTTACTTGAGTCATCTCTTAAATACTTTTATCAGTTTCTAATCTAAGATCAAGATGTTTTCAGCTACAAATTATTTCACACTAGAACTTGAGGGTTGGGAGTTTTCCTCTGTTAATTTGCATGGATCATGACTTAACTACCTTGGACTGCCATGACAAAATACCTCAAATGGGTGGCTTTAAAAAACAGAAATGTATTGTCTGTCAGTTCTGAAGGCTTTAAGTTCACATCAGGGTCTCAGCCCTGTCAGTTTTCTCTGAGGACTTTTAGAGAAGAACTGTCCCACGCCTCTCTCCTAGTTTCTGGTGGCGGCCTGCATTTTTGGTGTTCGTTTGCTGACTCCAGATGCACCTGCTTACGTCCTCACGTGGTGTCTTCCTCTGTGTGCCACTCTTTCTCAGTTATCTCCTTTTGTAAGACACCACTCAGGGGGATTAGGATTTTTGGACCCACCTTATTCCAGTATGACCTTGTTTAACTGAATTGATAACAAAAGAAAAGCGCTATTTCCAAACAAGGTCTCTTCACCGGTACAGGGTTAAGACTTCAGCATATCTTTTTTCGGGCGACACAGTTCAAACCACAACAGGCCACTTGGAAATCCAGTGCGAAATCATCATCTGGTGCATGGGTGACCGTCTGAATCCTGAAGATTTTGAATTCTGCAGATTAACGTCCTCAGGAGAGCAAGCTCTGTTTGAGTCTTCAGTGTAATCTGAGTTTCTTTTGATAGTTTAAAATATAGAACCATACTTTTCATATATGGTATGAGGTATGGATCCAGGTTTATTCTTTTGTTTGTCGAAATCCTGTTGTCCCAGCACCATGTATTAAAGAGACTATTGTTTTCCCACCTGGTAGACGTGATACCCTTGTTGAAAATCAGTTACCATAGATATATGGGTTTATTTCTGGACTCTTGGTTCTGTTCCCTTGGTCTGTATGTCTGTCATTATACCAGTACCACAACACCTTGATTACTGTAGCTTTATAATTCATTTTGAGGTGCGGAAGTGTGAGTCCTCCTACTTTGTTCTTTCTCAAGATTGCTTTCAGAGCCCCTTACAAGTTGCATGTAAATTTGAGAATGGGCTTTTCCGTTTCTGCAAAGAAGGCAGTTAAAATTTTGAAATTTGAGTGCTTGGGGGACACTGAGCTTCTGTTGAGGGTGATGGAGAAATTTGGAAACAGATAAGGGTGATGGTTAAACAGTATGATGACCATGAGTAATGCCGTTGATCTGTACACGTGAAGAATGTTGAAGTGGCAGATGTTTTGTGACATATATATTTACCACAAAAAGCAAAACAGAGGGAAAAGAGAGTTTATAGGAAAATATATTTATACCTTTTCTATCAAGGCATTTAATCCCCTTGGGGTACAGTCAAAAAGCTTCATGTCACTATGAGTTTGAATCGGCTCGATGGCACCAGGTTCTTCTATAGCTCCTACACGTAGGCAACTTATAACAAGACTGAACTATAGGGAGATCCACACTGAATGGTCAGAAAGATCTATAACTCCAATGGAAACGGCGTCATCATTCAAGCAGTAGTTATGAATTTCCACTTTAGTGAGAGAGATAATGAATCATCACATGGCTTTTTCTTTTAAAGTGAGGCATCTGTTGTAGGGAGGGAAGAAAAAAATCAATGAACAAGCAGAGAGTTATTAAGAATAAATAATAATCTTCTTCATGTAAGAGGATCATTTGTCCTTGGAACTCTGCAGCTTTGAAAGCAAGACGAATCCAGCCAAGAATTGTCTGAAACAATTGGAAGTTTTTTTTTATCGGGTTAAGCAGGGGATTGAGAGGCCTCGTTAATGTTCCGGTAGAGGTTTGAAATGCATCGATATTACAGGATAAAGGTAAGACGCAGGTCGCCTCGTATTCTGTGGATCACGAAGCTTTCTTGGCTAAAAGTCTGGCGTTTAGTCCTGGGTATACTTTTTAACTGCCGTTTTGAAGATACTATAGTATTAATTCATCTTGTTTTATGATTAACAGCTAATTCCACGTTTCTAAAGACTTTGTAACTTCTGAACACCAAAGTCTTATTAGAGGAATATTGGGTCTGATTCCTCATGCATCTCCTCACCTTTCTTTTGTCTTATGGTTAACAGTGCTCTGCCCTGAACTTCCAGAAGGTATATTCTCACCCCACATCCACTTAGTGACCAGAACATTTATCTGTGGGAAATTTAGACATGACTTATACAGGGAACATTTCAAGCTGATCTGCTTTACAAAGCAAGAGGAAGATGACTGAGTTGATCAACTGATGCTCACTGAGACCCTCCATTTGCAGCACACAGGTTGCCATCCTGGACTAAGGGTGGGACCCAGGATACCAAACTGTATATTATAGAAAGTGGTACCCACTTGTAACTTCCCATCCATTTTGATTGGAGGTCATACTCATTTGTAGAAAAGCATGATTTCTTTTTATTCCTTTCTTTTCTTGAACAGCATTACTTATTACCTGCCTTATGCTTTCTAGCTGTGTTTCGCCATAACTCACATGTTCCCCGAGCCACTCTTTTATCATGAGGAGAAAAGCATGATTTTTAAATGTATGTTGGTTTTGAGAGTATAGTATAGGATTATACTTCCTAAAGTACTAGTGTGGCAAGCTTGAAACAAATGTATGAAATTTAGGACTTTCTACAGAGCTGTGTCACATTGTTTAATGTGATAAATGGCAAAATGGACAGAACAACATAAGAACAATTGTAAACTTCAAAAATTTCAGGCAAAGGGAGGCGGGGCCAAGATGGCGGACTAGGTGGACGCTACCGTGGATCCCTCTTGCAACAAAGACTCGGAAAAACAAGTGAATCGATCACATACATAACAATCTACGAACTCTGAACAACAAACACAGACTTAGAGATGGAAAACGAACAAATACGGGCAGACAGCGACCGTTTTCAGAACTAGGAGCCAGCGTACCAGGCAGGTGACCTTCGGAGCCCAATCTGGGGCAGAGCCCAGGGGGGCAGACGGCAGAGACAAGGGGCCCAGCCCTACCCACCCCAAACCCATCCCGGGAGGGAGTCTAGCTGGTTGGCGCGGGCGGCGTAGCAGCGCTGCCGGTGGGAGAAGCACCCGGGAGGCAGTGACTGATCTTGGAGCGGGGAGAGCAGCGTCCCAGCCGGGGAGCCGTCCCGCCAGGAGTTTGGCGGGAAGCAGGCGTAGCGCGAGCGGGGGGATCAACTATATTTCCCTAAAGCGACCCCGGGGCGGGGCCCACACGTTCGTGCGGGGGACGCCCACCCAGTGCGCGCGTGCGGCGCACCGGAGGGAGAAGTCCCCAGGAGGAAGTGACCGGTCTTGGAGCGGGGAGAGCAGCATCCCAGCCGGGGAGCCGTCCCGCTGGGATTCTGGCGCGCGCGGGGGGGCGTGACCGCGGGGTCCAGTTATATTCCTCTGAATAGACCCCGGGGGCGGGCCCCCCTGGTTGTGCGGGTGACGCCCACCCAGTTCGCGCGAGCGGTGTGGCGCACCGGAGGGAGAAGTCCCCAGGAGGAAGTGACAGCTCTCGGAGCGGGGAGAGTAGCGTCCCAGCCGGGGAGCCGTCCCGCCGGGATTTTGGCGGATGGGGGCAGAGCGTGAACGTGGGGATCTGCTCTATATTCTGTGGTGCTACACTCCTAGCTCTCTGATCCCTCCCCCACCCTCCCCAGGCGGCTCCATTAACATCCGAATACCCTGAGCTAGAGGGAGAATTCAGATAGGGATCTGACTGCATTTTTTTATAGCTGATTACCTGGAAAATCTAGTTTCCGAGTGATGGCTCGGAGACAGCAGTCCATATGAAACCACATAAAGAAACAGACCATGACAGCTTCTCCAACCCCCCAAACAAAAGAATCAAAATCTTTCCCAAATGAAGATACAATCTTGGAATTATCAGATACAGAATATAAAAAACTAATTTACAGAATGCTTAAAGATATCACAAATGAAATTAGGCTAACTGCAGAAAAAGCCAAGGAACACACTGATAAAACAGTTGAAGAACTCAAAAAGATTATTCAAGAACATAGTGGAAAAACTAATAAGTTGCAAGAATCCATAGAGAGACAGCATGTAGAAATCCAAAAGATTAACAATAAAATTACAGAATTAGACAACGCAATAGAAAGTCAGAGGAGCAGACTCGAGCAATTAGAATGTAGACTGGGACTTCTGGAGGACCAGGGAATCAACACCAACATAGCTGAAAAAAAATCAGATAAAAGAATTTAAAAAAATGAAGAAACCCTAAGAATCATGTGGGACTCTATCAAGAAGGATAACTTGCGAGTGATTGGAGTCCCAGAACAGGGAGGGGGGACAGAAAACACAGAGAAAATAGTTGAAGAACTCCTGACACAAAACTTCCCTGACATCATGAAAGACGAAAGGATATCTATCCAAGATGCTCATCGAACCCCATTTAAGATTGATCCAAAAAGAAAAACACCAAGACATATTATCATCAAACTTGCCAAAACCAAAGATACACAGAAAATTTTAAAAGCAACCAGGGAGAAAAGAAAGGTTTCCTTCAAGGGAGAATCAATAAGAATAAGTTAAGACTACTCAGCAGAAACCATGCAGGCAAGAAGGGATGGGACGACGTATACAGAGCACTGAAGGTGAAAAACCGCCAACTAAGGATCATATATCCAGCAAAACTCTCTCTGAAATATGAAGGCAAAATTAAGATATTTACAGATAAACACAAGTATAGAGAATTTGCAAAAACTAAACCAAGACTGCAAGAAATGCTAAAGGAGATTGTTTGGCCTGATGACCAATAATATCAGGTACCAGCACAATACAAGGTCACAAAACAGAATGTACTGATATCAACACAACTCAAATAGGGAAAGCACAAAAACAAACAAATTAAGATTAATTCTAAAAAATAAATAAATAAACAAAATAATACACATAACAGGAAATCATGGAAATCACTAGATAAACGATCACAATAATCAAAAAGAGGGACTAAATATAGGAGGCATTGAACTGCCAGATGGACAGTGATACAAGGCGATATAGAGCAATACAAGTTAGGTTTTTACTTAGAAAAATAGGGGTAAATAATAAGGTAACCACAAAAAGGAATATCAATTCCATAACTCAAGAAAAAAGCCAAGAAAAACGTAACGACTCAACAAACATAAAGTTAAACATTATGAAAATGAGGATCTCACAAGCTACTAAGAAAAACGTCTCAGCACAAAAAAGCATGTGAAAAAATGAAATGGCCAACAACACACATGAAAAGGCATCAAAATGACAGCACTAAAAACTTATTTATCTATAATTACGCTGAATGTAAATGGACTAAATGCACCATAAAGAGACAGAGAGTCACGGACTGGATAAAGAAACACGATCCATCTGTATGCTGCCTACAAGAGACACACCTTAGACTTAGAGACACAAACAAACTAAAACTCAAAGGATGGACAAAAATATATCAAGCAAATAATAAGCAAACAAGAAGAGGAGTAGCAATATTAATTTCTGACAAAATAGACTTTAGACTTAAATCCGCCACAAAGGATAAAGAAGGACACTATATAATGATAAAAGGGACAATTGATCAGGACGACATAACCATATTAAATATATATGCACCCAATGACAGGGCTGCAAGATACATAAATCAAATTTTAACAGAATTGAAAAGTGAGATAGACACCTCCACATTTATAGAAGGAGACTTCAACACACCACTTTCGGAGAAGGACAGGACATCCAGTAAGAAGCTCAATAGAGACACGGAAGACCTACTTACAACAATCAACCAACTTGACCTCATTGACTTATACAGAACTCTCTATCCAACTGCTGCAAAATATACTTTCTTTTCTAGTGCACATGGAACATTCTCTAGAATAGACCACATATTAGGTCATAAAACAAACCTTTGCAGAATCCAAAATATCGAAATATTACAAAGCATCTTCTCAGACCACAAGGCAATTAAAGTAGAAATCAATAACAGAAAAACTAGGGAAAAGAAATCAAATACTTGGAAACTGAACAATACCCTCCTGAAAAAACACTGGGTAATAGAAGACATCAAGGAGGGTATAAGGAAATTCTTAGAAAGCAACGAGAATGAAAATACTTCCTATCAAAACCTCTGGGACACAGCAAAAGCAGTTCTCAGAGGCCAATTTATATCGATAAATGCACACATACAAAAAGAAGAAAGAGCCAAAATCAGAGAACTGTCCCGACAACTTGAACAAAAAGAAAGTGAGCAACAAAAGAACCCATCAGGCACCAGAAGAAAACAAATAATAAAAATTAGAGCTGAACTAAAAGAATTAGAGAACAGAAAAACAATTGAAAGAATTAACAAAGCCAAAAGCTGGTTCTACGAAAAAATTAACAAAATTGATAAACCATTGGCTAGACTGACTAAAGAAAAACAGGAAAGGAAACAAATAACCCGAATAAGAAACGAGAAGGACCACATCACAACAGAGCCAAATGAAATTAAAAGAATCATTGCAGATTACTACGTAAAATTGTACTCTAACAAATTTGAAAACCTAGAAGAAATGGATAAATTCTTGGAAAAATACTACCTACCTAAACTAACACATTCAGAAGTAGAACAACTAAATAGACCCATAACAAAAAAAGAGATTGAAACGGTAATCAAAAAACTTCCAACAAAAAAAAGTCCTGGCCCAGACGGCTTCACTGCAGAGTTCTACCAAACCTTCAGAGAAGACTTAACACCATTACTACTGAAGGTATTTCAAAGCATAGAAAAAGACGGAATACTACCCAACTCATTCTATGAAGCTACCATCTCCCTGATACCAAAACCAGGTCAAGACATTACAAAAAAAGAAAATTTTAGACCTATATCCCTCATGAACATAGATGCAAAAATCCTCAACAAAATTCTAGCCAATAGAATCCAACAATACATCAAAAAAATAATTCACCCTGATCAAGTGGGATTTATACCAGGTATGCAAGGCTGGTTTAATATCAGAAAAACCATTAATGTAATCCATCACATAAATAAAACAAAAGACAAAAACCACATGATCTTATCAATTGATGCAGAAAAGGCATTTGACAAAGTTCAACACCCATTTATGATAAAAACTCTTACCAAAATAGGAATTGAAGGAAAATTCCTCAACATAATAAAGGGCTTTTTTTTTTTTGCAAAGCCAACAGCCAATATCACTCTAAATGAAGAGAACCTGAAAGCATTTCCCTTGAGAACGGGAACCAGACAAGGATGCCCTTTATCACCGCTCTTATTCAACATCGTACTTGAAGTCCTAGCTAGGGCAATTAGGCTAGACAAAGAAATAAAGGGTATCCAGATTGGCAAGGAGGAAGTAAAGCTATCACTATTTGCAGATGACATGATCGTATACATGGAAAACCCTAAGGAATCCTCCAGAAAACTACTGAAACTAATAGAAGAGTTTGGAAGAGTCTCAGGTTATAAAATAAACATACAAAAATCACTTGGATTCCTCTACATCAACAAAAAGAACACCGAAGAGGAAATAACCAAATCAATACCATTCACAGTAGCCCCCAAGAAGATAAGATACTTAGGAATAAATCTTACCAAGGATGTAAAAGACCTATACAAAGAAAACTACAAAGCTCTACTATAAGAAATTCAAAAGGACATACTTAACTGGAAAAACACACCCTGCTCATGGATAGGAAGAATTAACATAGTAAAAATGTCTATTCTACCAAAAGCCATCTATACATATAACGCACTTCCAATCCAAATACCAATGTCATATTTTAAGGGGATAGGGAAACAAATCACTAATTTCATATGGAAGGGAAAGAACCCCCGGATAAGCGAAGCATTACTGAAAAAGAAGAAGAAAGTGGGAGGCCTCACTCTACCTGATTTCAGAACCTATTATACAGCTACAGTAGTCAAAACAGCCTGGTACTGGTACAACAACAGGCACATAGACCAATGGAACAGAATTGAGAACCCAGATATAAATCCATCCACGTATGAGCAGCTGATATTTGACAAAGGACCAGTGTCAGTCAATTGGGGAAATGATAGTCTTTTTAACAAATGGTGCTGGCATAACTGGATATCCATTTGCAAAAGAATGAAACAGGACCCATACCTCACACCATGCACAAAAACTAACTCCAAGTGGATCAAAGACCTAAACATAAAAACTAAAACGATAAAGATCATGGAAGAAAAAATAGGGACAACCCTAGGAGCCCTAATACAAGGCATAAACAGAATACAAAACATTACCAAAAATGATGAAGAGAAACCAGATAACTGGGAGCTCCTAAAAATCAAACACCTATGCGCATCTAAAGACTTTACCAAAAGAGTAAAAAGACCACCTACAGACTGGGAAAGAATATTCAGCTATGACATCTCAGACCAGCGCCTGATCTCTAAAATCTACATGATTCTGTCAAAACTCAACCACAAAAAGACAAACAACCCAATCAAAAAGTGGGCAAAGGATATGAACACACATTTAACTAAAGAAGATATTCAGGCAGCCAGCAGATACATGAGAAAATGCTCCCGATCATTAGCCATTAGAGAAATGCAAATTAAAACTACGATGAGATTCCATCTCACACCAACTAGACTGGCATTAATCCAAAAAACACAAAATAATAAATGTTGGAGAGGCTGCGGAGAGATTGGAACTCTCATACACTGCTGGTGGGATTGTAAAATGGTACAACCACTTTGGAAATCCATCTGGCGTTATCTTAAACAGTGAGAAATAGAACTACCATACAACCCAGAAATCCCACTCCTTGGAATATACCCTAGAGATACAAGAGCCTTCACACAAACAGATATATGCACACCCATGTTTATTGCAGCTCTGTTTACAATAGCAAAAAGCTGGAAGCAACCAAGGTGTCCATCAACGGATGAATGGGTAAATAAATTGTGGTATATTCACACAATGGAATACTACGCATCGATAAAGAACAGTGACGAATCTCTGAAACATTTCATAACATGGAGGAACCTGGAAGGCATTATGCTGAGCGAAATGAGTCAGAGGCAAAAGGACAAATATTGTATAAGACCACTATTATAAGATCTTGAGAAATAGAAAAAACGGAGAAGAACACATACTTTTGTGGTTACAAAGGGGGGAGGGAGGGAGAGGGCTTTTTATTGATCAATCAGTAGATAAGAACTGCTTTGGGTGAAGGGAAAGACAACACTCAATACAAGGAAGGTCAGCCTAATTGGACTGGACTAAAAGCAAAGAGGTTTCTGGGATAAAATGAAAGCTTCAAAGGTCAGCGGAGCAGGGGCTGGGGTCGGGGGAACTTGGTTTGAAGGGACTTCTAAGTCGATGGGCAAAATAATTCTATTATGAAAACATTCTGCATCCCACTTTGAATTGTGGCGCCTGGGGTCCTAAATGCCAACAAGCGGCCATCTAAGATACATCATTTGGTCTCAACCCACCTGGAGCAAAGGCAAGGGAAGAACACCAAGGTCACACGACAACTAAGAACCCAAGAGACAGAAAGGGCCACATGAACCAGAAACCTACATTATCCTGAGACCAGAAGAACTAGTTGGTGCCCGGCCACAATCGATGTCTGCCCTGTCAGGGAGCACAACAGACAACTCCTGAGGGAGCAGGAGACCAATGGGATACAGACCCCAAATTCTCATAAAAAGACCATACCTAATGGTATGATTGGGACTAGAGGAATCCCAGAGACAATGCTCCCCAGAACTTCTGATGCCACAGGACAGGAACCATCCCCGAAGACAACTCATCAGGCATGAAAAGGACTGGTCAGTGGGGGGGGGAGAGAGATGCTGATGAAGAGTGAGCTAATTAAATCAGGTGGACACTGGAGAGTGTGTTGACAACTCTTGACTGGAGGGGGGATGGGAAGATAGAGAGAGAGAGAAGATGGCAAAATTGGCACAAAACGAGAGACTGAAAGGGCTGACTCAATAGGGGGAGAACAAGTGGGAGAAGGGAGTATGATGTATGTAAACCTACATGTGACAGACTGATTGGAATGGTAAATGTTCACTTGAAGCTTAATAAAAATTAATTAAAAAAAATAAAATAAAAATAAAGCTATACAGCATAAAAAAAAAAAAAAATTCAGGCAAGGGCGTGAAGAGTTTAAATGGGTTTGATGTTTGTAATTCATCTTTTATCCCAGGTAGGTTGCTGACTAGGCCAGGGATTGCGAATCTGGCTGCATATCAGAATCCCCTGAGGAGAATTTTTAAATTACAACTGCTAGGGTCCCACTGTAGAGGTACTGAGTCGGAACCTTCAGGGGTGCAGCAAGGGAACTTGGTACTTTTAAAATGCTCCCAGGTGGTTCTTAAGCAGCTAGTCTGATATTGGTCCTTGGCCTGCACTTAGGAACTATTAGGTTGATCTGAACCTAATAGTCATGAAAAGACCTTCAGGTTAATTCAGCAAATGTGTTTTAAGGCATACTATTCAATGAGTTTAGGTTTTACATACCAAGTGGAATCCCTGATTGGTGTAAGTAGTTACCACACTCTGCTGCTAATCGAAAGGTTGGAGGTTTGAGTCCACCCAGGGCCACTTCAGAAGGCAGGCCTGGCAGTCTACTTCCAAAAAATCAGGCACTGAAAACTCTGTGGAGCACACTTTTCTGCCACACAGGGGGTCACCATGAGTCAAAGTCAACTTGACAGCAGCTGGCTCATTATATATCCATCATTATTTGAAGGCTTAGAGGTGCAAAGACTCAGTCCTTGTAGAGGCCAGTGTTTAAATAGAATTAAACAAAATATATTGCATTATGACCCAGGTAAGTGCTGTGATGAAGGTATAGTTCATTGCTACTGAGCAAGGTGAATGATCCAATTGTAAGTGAGCATAAATAAGTCCATGCTTATCTTGCTTATTGGGTCATCTGCCCTTGTCAGGGATTGTAAACTTGAAGAGAGGACTTGATTTTATAGGAAAGTGCTGTGGGGTTGGGGGAGAGACAGATGCCAGCCATACCTACAAGCAGAATCTTTGATTTAGTTAAAAAATGTGAAATTGTTCACTATAGATGATCTGGTAAGCAAGGTAAACACCATGCTTACCTTACCATGCTTACCTTGCCTATTGGATAATTTGCCCCTATTATGGAGACACAGAGGAGGGAGTGATCTTCATATCTCTACCTTCAAATTTCTTTCTATAATGGCTTCCATGGCCTTAAAGAATCCTGGGACCAGATTTTGATAGTTAAGGCCAGGAGATAGAACCAGATCAGCCCAGCAGTGGCCTGGATTGGTTTTTCATGGAATGGGGAACCCTGAAGTGTCACTTTTTCAGAACCATAAGGGACCATGCTCTACTCCTTTCTATCTAGCCTGTGTGACTCTCTGTGCAGATAGTAGAGGTCTCTTTGAAGGTCCTGGTGAAGACCTCTGAGTCCAGAGCAGACAACAGGAAGGAAGAGGCTGTTCACACATAGCATGGGTGTGAAACTGATAACATAATTGGTGGTTTCGGGAAGGTTATGAGAAGCATCATAAATAGCATATAAGGTGGCTTCTTACTGAGGCTCATAACAGGCTGTCAGTCACACTATGTTAATATGTCACTCGGTTAATTCCATCTCTTTATCCTAATGGCACTTTCCTTCTAGACTGCCATTCTCAGCTCTTCTCCTTGACATATTCCCACCTTTGCAGGTTTGCCCTTTGCAACTGGTATCTAAGAACTTCTTCCACTACGAGAGGAGACCCCATCTCTGGGCTGTACAGCAAGGCCTTTCACTAAGAGGCTAGGCTAAGTACCCCGGTTTGGCTCAGCATTTTTTTCCTCCGTGGAGAAACGCGGGGAAACTAGACCCAGCCCTCTTGACTTCAGGCTCTGGTCTCTGGGTCAATCTCCCTCAAAACACTACAGAAATGGATATGGTCCAGGGTCAGGAACAACCCTAGATTTGAACCTGCTTTGGTCATTTGATAACCTTACCCTCAGGGTTCAGAAAAAAGAACAGAGCAAAGGGTAAGAAGTCTTTGACATGGTAGTTTTTTGTTTCTTTTTTTTCCAGCATTATAACTTACCTAGCAGTTTGGGGGCCGGGGGGGAGACTTGGATTTTATCATCACCTCTCCTTACCTGGAAACCCTGGTGGCATAGTGGTTAAGTGCTATGGCTGCTAACCAAAAGGTCGGCAGTTTGAATCCACCAGGCACTCCTTGGAAACTCTACGGGACAGTTCTACCCTGTGCTATAGGGTTGCTATGAGTCAGAATCGACTTGACAACAACAGGTTTGGTTTTTGGTTTTTTTCTCCTTTCTTGAGCCCCGGTGGCACAGTAGTTAAAGCCCTCAGCTCCTAACCAAAAGGACGGTGGTTCAAGCCCACCAGCCACTCCGCCACCTGGTCTGCAGGAGAAGGATATGGAAGTCAGCTTCCATAAAGATTTACAGCCTTGGAAACCCTATAGAGTCGCTATGAGTCGGAATCAACTCAACAATGGTGGGTTTGGTCCCCTTACCTAGGAAACAGACATATAACTCACAGTCCAGTGACTTTTAAGACTGACATTGTGCAGATTGGAGATGTTAGTGTGTGTGTATGTGTGTGTGTGCATGTGCGTGTGCGTGTTTTGGAAATATCTTTGTAGGCTCTTCAAAATGTGTCATCTTGCTTGAATGGACTCATTGAGAAATGGACAGCTACGCGTAGACCCCATACAGAAAAAGAGGAGGTGTCAAGTCGAGAGTAATGGCTTATACCCCAAGAGAGTAGGATGAGTTCAGAGACAGATCCATTGTCCCAGAGGGAGTGTAATGGCACTGCTAGGACTGCGTACTCTTTTTTCCTCTAGCCATTTACCCTGGCAATTCTGGCCTTTTAGTATACTTGGTTGTCAGGTTGTCACTGTTTCATAGCTTTCTATAAGATACTGGCATCTTTAAAGGCCAACAACTGATGCTGAAAGCAAAGCTATGAGTTGTTTATAAAATACTGACAGCTTAGCCCTGTTATAAAATAGGGCACACTGCCTGAACAGGGGGTATATATCCATGGGTATCAGTGCTTTTTCTCGTTGGCTAGAGTTTGTTGCCATTGTTGTTGTTGGGTGTGTAGGACTTCTGTCTCTCTGTCTTATGGAAGTAATTTGAAGGTCGTTGCTGAGAATCTTACATCAACAGTATTGTGTGTGTGTGTGTGTGTGTGTGTGTGTGTGTGTGTGTGTAAGTGGGGAGAGAGGACTGAAGGAGACCATATTAGGGACTCTGTTAGACAAAAGACAGGTCTGTTGAAGAGAGCCCAGCCCATGTGAATCCAGTGGCCCAGCCTGTCACAATTCATTAGAATAGGAGACCAAAAACCGCACTTCAAAGAGAGCTGCCTAGTGACCCCAGGAGTCTAGAGTCATCCTGAGAGCAGGAGGGGGTTTCTGATGCAGGCAGCGGCATTGCTGCTATAAGCCAGTAGCAAGCACAGCATCGGCTGTCTGTCCCTAGGCCCCTGAAGCATGGAGGTTTTTAATGGGATAAAGAGAACCGAAAGTTAAACTTCTCGTCACAAAGCAGCATCACCTTGTGTGAGCTTCATGATTTTAAAAATGTTCAGATTGATGTAAGTCTTAGGGCTTCTTGGTTTTGTAGCTATCAGCTCAGTTTGGAATAGAAGCTAGTTTCTGTGCCTCGAAGTTTAGCTACTGTTGATCCTATTTTTATAAAGGAAAATTTAGTGACAGATGACCTGAGCTTTTTTGAAGGAACCCAGTTTCACCTGGTCACTGTGACTTGACACCATTTTGAAAGTTCAAAGGGTTAGTTTCCAGAGGGTAATTCACTGTCTAGGGAGACAGGGTGAGGAAGAATTGTGTGTGTGTGTGTGTGTGTGTGCATGTGTGTGCATGTGCATGTGTGTGTGTGTCCTCCCTGTTTCCAGTCCAAGTCTCTCATTTAGAATTGTCGCTGGAACTGCCAGGGAGGACCACCATGGACGCTGTAAACTCCCATTACCCAGAAAAGGGGCTCAGTCTTCTGAAGATGGGAAGATAGTTTCCACAAACCTCCCCTGAAGAGGGCATTTGTCTCTTGGTAGGTTTTTCCCTCTCATACTGACTAAAGATCCAAGAATAAGAAGCTTTAGGTTACTTGGTTTTAAAGTTGCTTTTAACTATAGTGTGTCATCTTAAGGGGGAAGCTGAGACACTTTGCCTCTGTAAAACTATTCCCGAAAGAAGATTCTGCTGCCATAAGATGGGTTTGGTTTATGTTTGTTTCTCATGGGTGAGCCTCATTATTGCCCCTGACCTTTGAATTGACTCCTTGGGATCCCACTCGGATTTTAGTCCTTGAACATCAAAGTACATTATGACACGGTGCCATAGGGGAACTGTCTTTAATGTTTCTGTCTTTGAATTTGCAGACTGGAATTCAAAGGCTGTACTGCCTATTGGATAAAGCAAAATGAATTTGTCAAGGACAGTGGGGGAGGGGAGGAGGCTAAGTGAATAATGAGAGAACTCAGTAATGGCTGCTTAAAAAAAAATCTTACTGCAATACCAAATTCAAGCAAACAAAAACTATAAGGGCTATCATAAGGATATCATTCCGTATTTTACTTCAGTTCTTTAGGGTTTTAGCATTATTCCAAGTCAGAAAGAAGCATGCTGAGCACCTGGGGAAGGTCCCAGCTATCAAGATGGGTGCAAACATGGAGGATTTGATTGTGTTCTCTCAACCTTCTTGCTCCTACCCAGTGGAGCCATTTTTTCCAGTCCTCCTAGCAAACCCTACTCAAATCTTTAATTAATTATAGGACAGAAAAGATTTATACCGACCCAGAGGGTAGCCAGAGGCTTTGCTGTTATTAGCTGTATAAATTATAAGGGACAAGTACCAAGAATGAAGATGGAATATCACTAACCAGCCTAGGGTTGAGGAAGGGTTTGGGGGACTCTTCAGGGTCCCTAAAATCATACGGTGTGAAGACAAAAAGAGGCCATTAGTGGAGCCAAAGGACTTTTAACTGAGAATTGGAAATTAATGTTATGGGTAATTCTATGGATCGATGGTTCATAAAGTTGGCGTACATAATGCTGCAGACTCACAGAACGAGGATGTTCTTTGGATGTGCCAGCACTGCCACACAGCCACCATCTGCTGCTGCCCTCTTCTCTCCCCTTGTCCCCCGCCCTGGCTGCGAATGCTTTCCACTCTAAGTTCCTGATAAGCCATCAGAATAATGATGGAGAGGCATGGATGCCAGGGTCAGCTTCATTATTTGTTCCCTAACTCAGGAAAGCTACACAGTTGTTTCTTAGAATAGTGGGTGTACCATATGGAAAGTTATTTTTTAAATGCCTGGGTTTTATACTGCTCAACCCTCTCCAAAATTTTGTATAATTTAGTTCCATGTATTATTCAGAGACCCTGGGTGGTATGAACAGTTAAGCACTCGACTACGCGCGGAAAGGTTGCTGACTGGAACCCACCCAGAGGCATCTTGGAAGACAGGCCTGGTGATCTGCTTCTGAAAGGTCACAGCCTTGAAAACCCTATGAAGTAGTTCTGCTCTGCACACAGGAGGTAGCCAGGAGTTGGAATTGGCTGGATGGTGTTATGGATTTAATTGTGTTCCCCCAAAATGCATATCAACTTAGCTAGGCCATGATCCCCAGTATTGTGTAGTTATCCACCATTTTGTGATTTTGAAATCCTAACCCCTGTGATATTAATGAGGCAGTTATGTTAATGAGGCAGAACTCAATCTACAGGATTAGGAGTATTTTGAGTCAATCCCTTTTGAGATATAAAACAGAGAATCCAGCAGAGAGGGATTCCTGTTGGTGTTCCCACCTTGTCTACTGGTTGTACAGGCCATTCTCTACTTCCCAGCTACTGCCACTGCCAGTCAGATGGTGCCTGACCTGTTGAATCATACGGTAGAAAAGTGTTGTTGTTAATTGCCATATGTCTTAGTTACTTAGTGCTACTGTAAGAGAAATATCACAAGTGAATGGCTTTATTCTTCCACAGTCTAGGAGATTTATTCTCCCACAGTCTAAGAGGCTAGAAGTCCGAATTCAGGGCTCCAGCTCCAGGGGAAGGTTTTCTCTCCCTGTCAGTTCTGGGGGAAGGTCCTTGCCATCAATCTTCCCCTGGCCCAGGAGCTTCTCAGCTCAGGGACCCTGGGTATGGACACGCTCTGCTCCCAACGCTTCTTTCTTGGTGGATTCTCTGTTTTGGGGCCTTTGTCAAATATCAACTGCTCATATGTGGATGGATTTATGTCTGGATTCCCAATTCTGTTTCATTGGCCTATGTTATCTGTTGTTGTACCAGTACTGGGCTGTTTTGACCTCTGTGGCGGTATAATAGGTTCTAAAATCAGGTAGAGTGAGGCCTCCCACTTTGTTCTTCTTTTTCAGTAATGCCTTATTTATCCAGGGCCTCTTTCCCTTCCATATGAAGTTGGTAATTTGTTTCTCCATCTCAATAAAGAAGGTGGTTGGAATTTGGATCAGAACTGCATTAAATGTATAGATTGCTTTTGGTAGGATAGACAGTTTTATAACGTTAAGTCTTCCTATCCACGAGCAAGGTATGTTCTTCCACTTATGTAGGTCTCTTTTGGTTTCTTGCAGAAGTGTATTGTAGTTTTCTTTGTATAAGTCTTTTACATCTCTGGTAAGATCTCTTCCTAAATATTTTATCTTCTTGGGGGCTACTGTAAATGGCATTGATTTGGTGATTTCCTCTTCACTGTTCTTTTTGTTGGTGTAGAGGAATCCAACTGAGTTTTGTATGTTTATCTTGTATCCTGATTCTCTGCTGACCTCTTCTATTAGTTTCAGTAGTTTTTTTGAGGATTCCTTAGGGTTTCCTGTGTATAAGATCGTGTCTTCTGCAAATAGGATAATTGTACTTCTTCTTTGCCAATCTGGATGCCCTTTATTTCTCTATCTAGCCTAATTGCTCCGGCTAGGACCTCCAGCACAATGTTGAGTAAGAGCGGTGATAAAGGGCATCCTTGTCTGGTTCCAGATCTCAAGGGGAATGCTTTCAGGCTCTCTCCATTTAGGATGATGTTGGCTACTGGCTTTGTATAAATGCCCTTTATTATGTTGAGGAGTTTTCCTTCTCTTCCTATTTTGCTGAGAGCATTTCTCATGAATGGGTGTTGAACTTTATCAAATGCCCTTTCTTCATAAATTAATAAAATCATGTGATTCTTGTGTTTTGTTTTAGTATCAACATTTTAACAAGGGACGATAGCATCAGGAGGAATCCATAGATGGAAAAATCCAATTCACAGCCTCTGGCCCTATCCCTGTTGGTGGCCACCACCAATACTGGGCACTAGAGGCAGCAAAGAAGGCTACAGGTAGGCAGTGAGCCTGGTACAGATGGTGGGGAGAAGGGGGAGTAAAGAGGTTTTAGTTCAGGGAGGACGGCAGGGCTACAGCAGGCAGAGGAGTGTGGCCTGGTGGGCTCAGGAATTCAGGCACACTGAATTTCCAGCCCTTGTTCAAAATCAGTATCTCCTCAGGTCTGAGAGGTCCTGGGGTAGTGCAAGCAGTTTGCACTTGACTACTAACCTAAAGGTTAGTGGTTCTAGCCCGCCCAGCAGCACTGCAGAAGAAAGTCCTGCCGATCTGCTTCTGTGAAGATAGGAAGCCAAGAAAATCCTATGGAGCAGTTTTACTCTGTAACACATGGGGTCGCCTTGAGTCAGAATCGACTCATTGGCAATGGGTTTGGTTTTGGCTTTGGAGTCAGTATATCCCCAGGTAGATAGTGTTTTTGTTCTACTTATATTCCTGTCTGCCAGTTCCTCTAACAGAAAATCAACCCCATTTTCATGAAAACCAAAAACCAAACCCATTGCCGTCGAGTCAATTCCGACTCATAGTGACCCTATAGGACAGAGTAGAACTGCCCCATAGAGTTTCCAAGGAGCGCCTGGTGGATTTGAACTGCTGACCTCTTGGTTAGCAGCTGTTGCACTCAACCGCTACACCACCGGGGTTTCCCATTTTCATGAAAGTCGTCTTTAATTGAGACTAACTTTAAATGAATATGTACTTAACAGCATGGACCCTGAAACTGGATCTGCCTGGGTACAAGTCTTGGCTCTACCATTTACCAGCTGTGTGACCTTGGACAGGTTACTTTACCTCTCAGTTCCTCAGTTTCTTCATTCATAAAATAGGATTAAAACGGTACCAGTGGTAGAATTCTCACCTTCCGTGAGGGAGACCAGGGTTTGATTCCCAGCGAATGTAGCGCACACACAGTCACCGCCTGGCAATCCGCTTCCCAAAATCAGTCAGTGAAAACTCTGTGGATCACAATGGTTTGATCCACATCCAATCATGGGGATGGTGAAAGGACCAGGCAATGTTCCGTTCCGTTGTGCTTGAGGTCACCTTGAGTCAGAGGCCAACTCAGTGGCAGCTAATAATAACATCTCATAGGATTGTTGCGAGGATTAAATGAAGTAAATTGCTTGAAATGTGCCTGGCACATAACAATCACTACATACGTCTTCGTTTGATAGTGTGGAATTTTTCACTTGGCAGAAGCCAAATTTAAGAATTCTTTGCACTAGTTGTTTGAGTGATTGTAAGCCTTTTGTGTTCTCAATAGTCCAGATGTGCTTAAAGCTATGAACACATAAAGACATTTCTAAAAGATACGGGCAGGAAGTAAAATTCTCACGATGAAGTTGCACGCTAGCATTCTTTAAATTTCTAATTTCTGGGTGCAAAGAATACAACATCTGCAAATAACAGCTGGACAAATATTGGAAGATATTATTCCAAGTTCTTGCTGTGTTGGCAGAAGCTGTTGGGAGGGAGGGAGAGGATCCGCCTTATATCGCTACCTTTTTATAGCTGGAAGAAAAGAAACTCCATGAGTCATTTTGTCAAGACAAGGTTTGAGGAGAGAGGATTTAAGAAAACGTTGTCAGGGGCATCCCGGAAGCAATCAGATAGTTTGCAGCCTTTTACTAAGAAAGTCTGGCTTATCAGCGCAGATTGACAGATTGTAGACTGTTTATCTGGAGAACCTTAGCTGAGTTCCAAACATCTGTTTGGTCCCTGCGCTACATTTCAGTAACTCTGCTTTACGCAAAGTGCTGGCCTGCAAGCAGGGTCTGCCAGCAAAGGGAAACAACACGGAGGACAGTCTTTGGAAAAAGGGGCAGGGAAGAGAACATCTGTTAAAAAGTAACCCTGGTGTTGGAAGTAGGGGACAATTTCATCAACTGTGACAGCCTAGTAGAGCACACACCGTTGTTCCAACATGCTTCTTGTTGTTGTTAGGTGCCATTGAGTCAGTTCCAACTTGTAGTGTGACCTTATGTATAACAGGACAAAATGTTGCCCTGTCCTGCACCATCCTCACAATCATTGCTATGTTTGAGCCCATTGTTGCAGCCACTGTGTCAATCCATCTCATTGAGAGTTTTCCTCTTTTTTGCTGACCCTCTACTTTACCATGCATGGTGCCCTTCTCCAGGAATTGGTCACTCCTGAATACAATGTCCAAAGTAAGCAAGACGAAGTCTCGCCATCCTCGCTACTAAGAAGCATTCTGACTGTACTTCTTCCAAGACACATTTGTTCGTTCTCCTGGCAGTCCGTGGTACATTATTACCTGCAGTTAATAGAACAGCCCTTTCCCTTTGACAATTCTTGCTCTTTTGGGACAGAAGTGAGACCAGGGGAAACCAAAGAAAAAACACTTGGTGAAACAGCTACTGAGAGCACCCTAAGAAAATGTGGCCTTAGGTCAGGGGTGAGCATGTGGGTTCTGACCCCAAGGCTTTTGAGCCTTACTGTAGGGATCTGAGATGTCTGCTCCTCGCATTTCCCATCTGTAAAATGAAGGGTTTGGAAATTGTGTATCAAGTCCCTTCCAGCTCTTTGTTACTGAAAGAATGTATAATCCTGACTGAGGTCAATCACATGGAGCAGAAGATTGAGAAGTCATGTTATAAAGAGACCACATTGACTCCCTCTTGGTGTACACTCATGCCCTCAGCAGTATGCCCTTCAGAGCAAGGAGCCACAGAACATTCCTGCCTTCACCCCTGGTGGGACTATACCAGGCTAAGGCTGGCCCACTGTAAAAGGATTGCACTCCTGGCCTTGAACCTGGCCTATCTCAAGCTCAGTGGAGATGCTTCTGACTTTTTGATGCTTTGATCAATGAATCTTCCTTTCTGAGGCTCGATTAAAACAAGCAAACAGACAAGCTCCTTTTTATCAGAGTCAGGCTGGATTCCCTCCTGGCTGTGTTTCTGGTCTGTGGGTTTGGTGCAGAACTTGTTTGGCTCAAGCCCCTGCTCACTACCCGCTCTGAGTCACTTCTCCTGACTACCCATTAAAAATGGCTCTGAGCACTGTAGTAAGAACTGTGCTTTCTTAGCCATGGAGGCGGCTTGTAGGAGGAAAGGCCTGTGGAACAGCGTGATTCTGTTACTTTCGAGCAGATTAAAGCAAGGTATAGATTTTCTTGCCCTGCAATCAGAAGCACAGGACACTGTGTGATGTGAAATTAGGCAGATTTTCTAACTGTTAGTTGTTAGTAGGGGTAGCAACCCTGGTTTGAAACAACTAACTTCTTTCTATCAAACTAAACCATCTGATTTTTAGAATCAGTCCTAATGAAATGCTAATTTGACCCAGGGAACCTGGGAGGCCAAGAGAGCTGAAGCCGGTATCTGCCTTGGCTCTGTGTTCTGATTTGAAGTCAGCACGTCCCCACCGCCCCACTTGGAACAAAGCCAGTACCCAATTATTCCTGATTTCTTCCCAGCAGTTCACATAATTTATTATGCTAAGAAATAGAGCCTCCTGCTTCTGGAAATGTTGTTTCTGTTGTTTGGCAACCAGAGGTCCATAGGATAGAATATTTGGGGTGATGGGCTATCAGATTCATTACCTGGGCCTCAGTTGTACAGTGACGTGAAATATTTTCTTTCTTACTATCAAGCCATTGCAACCTATTGCATAGAGTACTGGAGAATTCTGAAACCATGTCCATCTTCTCCATACCTCCCCCTTGTCACTCCATTTGGAAGAGTCATGGAATTTGAGGAAATTGAAGAGAATTTCCACCGGGACTACTTATTTCATAGTTTTTGTATTTGAAACACTGCCCAGTTACAGTGGCTTTATTAAAATGATAGACTTTGGCAACATGCTTGGTATATGAGTGTAAAGAGCCCAGTGTCTCTTTCAAGTGAATTTGGTTTAGAAATGTCTGTGTGACTTACCTTCCTACCAGGAAACTCCAGTTTCCCCATTCTAAAACAAACAAACGACAACAACAACAAAGAAAAACAGTTGCCATCAAGTCAATTCTGACTTAGGGTAACTCCATGCGTTTCAGGGTAGAACTGTGCTCCGTAAGGTTTTCAAGGCTGTGACCTTTCAGAGGTGGCTTTCCAGCCCTGTCTTTTGAGGTGCCCCTGGGTGGGTTTAAACCCCAAATCTTTTGGTTGGTAGTCAGGTGCTTAAGCATTTGTACCACCCAAGGTCTACTTTCCCCATTCTGGTGGTATAAAAAATGAAGCCACCACTGCCGCCCCCAAGAGTCAGCTTCCCCTCACCCTTCAATTCAAACTCTGCTTTCACATGTCTGCTATGCTATGTGCTATTGTTCCTAACCAGGAAAGACCACAGCTTCCTTGAGGGTTTTCTTCACTCTCTGGGCTGGCTTGCATCTTGGGGGACACCAGGGGCTCAGGGACCTCTAGGAGTTTACACAGAGGGCCTCCCAAGGGTTATATTCAGTAAATCTCCATATATTGGTCTCAGGTTGGAAACTCTAGCTAGATTACTTCTGGGTATTCAGGTTTAGAAGGGAATTAGAATTCTCAACATTTATATAGGTAGGGCCCCAACTAGACTGACTAAAGAATTGTCAGCAAAAAAACTTCAAATTAGGAATACTCAGCCCTAAGTATGACTTCTAGATGATTTCACTTGCTGCTGTGCGACAGCTTTGAGCAATGAGGACATGTACAGGGGCAATTAGACTATGGTCTGCCATTACGATACATTATATAGAACCGGAAGCCAAAATCTATAAGAACATGTATTTCATAGTTCCTTTTAAATGGCACTCTTGGGTTAATATTTGGAAATAAAGTCATCTGCCCCTTTTTTCTTCTTCTACCCAGCTTTATCTGTGATGTTATACATAGTAGCTCAAGCCAGAATTGTAGGATCCACATATCAAGTCCATATACCATGGACTGCCAAAAAAATGAACAAATCTTGTCTTGGAAGAAGTACAACCAGAATGCTCCTTAGAAGCAAGGATGGCAAGACTACATCTCACATACATTGGACATGTTATCAGGAGGGATCAGTCCCTGGAGAAGGACATTATGCTTGGTAAAGTAGAGGGTCAGCAAAAAAGAAGAAGACCGTCAATGAGATGGATGGACACAATGGCTGTAACAGTGGGCTCAAGCATAGTAATGATTGTGAGGATGACTCAGGACCAGGCAGTGTTTTGTTCTGTTGTACACAGGGTCTCTATGAGTTGGAACCGACTCAACGGCACGTAACGACAACAACATGTCAAGTATGGATGAGAACACGCTGTCATTCCTGATAGATACGCTTACTTAAGTCCAGCTGCTTCTCGTAACAGTATCAATCAGACAAATTACATTACTCTATTAACACATACACACATATATGTTTATATAGGCTCTCACTGGATGTATCTGTATATACACAGAGATACAAACACATATACACACACACCTTAATAGACTGTGGACCAGTTGAATCCAGAACTATATGAGATATTCCTGCTGTCTCATTCTCATCACATTATTGTTTGTTTTGTGTGTGTATAGCTTCAAAATACTATCACACGTATAACGTCATATTAAAAAAACACAGCCTGACCCAGTAAGACACTTCACTTACATTGTGTTCTAAAGGATCTCAACATCCCTGTGAGATCACTAGGGTCATTCTGTCATTTACAGATGAGGTAAACATTTACAGATAAGGCCCTGAGATTTGCCTGAGCTGTCAGAGTTGGAATTTGGACCCAGGTCCTCCTGTCTCCAGATCTTGAGTTCTTAACCATGACACTCTGCTAATTGTTTAATTCTTGTGATGGTACAATCATATGAATTCAGCTCTACTGCCGTCCCTATTTCACAGATAAAAAGACTGAGGCCGAAGTGGAGTGACTTATCTAGACCCCTCGTCCCTGCGTTAGCGGGTTTTGGCTCTGATTGAATTCAGTCTTATATCTGTAACATTCTAACCGGGAGTCCCGGGTTAGTGCAAATGGTCAACACGCTCAGAAGAAAGGCCTGGTGGTCTAGCTCTGAAAACCCAGCCAAGGTCTCTCCTGTGGCTAAGTGAAAATACTTTCTTCTTAAAAGGTTATAAAGACACTGACTGCTGAGGAAGACGGACTGAAGACGTGCAGTGGGTCTAGGGCCAATGTAGGCACATCTGAGGAAGATGTCCTGGTCCCCAACTTATGAGATGGGAGAACTACAGAGGATTAATCTGATCAGTGACAATGCATGAGATAAGGGAAACTTCCAGCACCTGTTTAATAGCCACTGAGAATTTTTGAAAAAGGCATCGAATTGTGAATATATTTGGAGCGAAGTTCTACTCAGATACACATGGGGCTGCCATGAGTCAAAATCGACCTCACAGCAACGGGTAAAGTTTTAACCACCAAGTAAAATATCTTCGGTTAATGTAGAGGGTGCATTCATGGCGCACGCAGTCAGTTGGATCAGGCGGGAAGGTTGCTGTGTTTTAAACCATACAGTGAAATGCTGCTTACGTCAGAAGTAGTAACCGAAATAATTTCTTTAGAAAGTGTAGTTACGATAGGCTTATTATGAATAATAACACTTAAAAAGTAGTAAATGCTTATTATGTGCCAGGACTACTCTAAGCGTTTCATACATTATTAATTCATTTAATCTTCCTAGCAACCCTATAAGGACGATTCTGTTTCCCCATTTTACAGACAAGAAAACAGAGGCACCAAGCCATTAAATAACTTGGCCAAGAGTGGTAGAGCTGAGGTTCAAACTCATGTACCCTGGCCCCAGAGTCCTTGGCCTCAGTCATTTTGTAGTACCGCCATGGTAGGTTTAGTTTTACTTTCAGATTAATTTGGCAGATTTAACCATGAGGATGCTCCTTGTTTTCCTTGGAGTACTTTGCAAACTGCCACAGGTAAGCACTGGTACCTCAGTTATTATCGTTGTAGTCCAAACATCTGGATTTCCCACAGCTATGGTAAGATGAAAGACTTTAGCATTCAGTTATACTTTGAAAAATAAAAAATAACTCTCCATTAAAGAGGTTAAAGATAGCAATATTTAAGGGTCATTTCTAGAACAATAGCAAAGCAAACATATAGCTACAATTTGATGCCTTTTTCAAAAATACTCAGTGGCTATTAAATAGGTGCTGGAAGTTTCCCTTATCTCATGCATTGTCACTGATCAGATTAATCCTCTGTAGTTCTCCCATCTCATAAGTTGGGGACCAGGACATCTTCCTCAGATGTGCCTACATTGGCCCTAGACCCACTGCACGTCTTCAGTCCGTCTTCCTCAGCAGTCAGTGTCTTTATAACCTTTTAAGAAGAAAGTATTTTCAGTTAGCCACAGGAGAGACCTTGGTTTACTCTCTGCTCTCACTCCTACCACCTCAGGTACGTTAGAATCTGAAAAGAAAACCAGTAAAATTAAACTGCCACAAGAAGTTGCTGACTCAAGTAAAATCTAGAAGCTCCTTTTGAAATCAGAATCATTCTTCTCTGCTGCCTTGCCTTAGCAAGATGCCCACCTCTTCTGAGAAGCACCACAGCATCTTTTATGAACCACAATTTTAATTCACTTTTCTTTAGCAACTAAGACTTTATAGCCTACTTCTGCTGTGGAGTTGGGAGTTACACAACTCCTATCTATGCCTGAAGCTGTGTGCTAAACGAGTTGATAAATCTTTCAGCATCAATTAAAAAAAGAGAAAAAAGACATTTAAACAGAAAACACATTTTACAACACGTAAGTTTCCCACAAGGTTATTTTAATTTTTCAGTAAGATAGGGAAAGAGAGAATCCTTTAATTTTCAAGAGAACTTTTTTCTACCTGTTCACAAAGGATAGAATAAGGTGAGAGAAAATGGCTGGGACTTGATTCCACCATATCTAGGTTTGAATCTTGGCTCCACCAAAACCATTGCTTATGTCTCTGACCCTCCACTTCCCCATCTGTAAAATGGGGGTTATAATACTGTGATTATCTGTGAGACATGAGGCCAGTTATAGATAACCAGGACAGAAATGATGGCAACTGCTCTTTCTGACCTGTGATTGGAAAGAGAGCAAATGGTAACTAAGTACCTGTATTAATGTTGTTGTTAGGTGCTGTTGAGTCAGTTCCAGCTCATAGGGACCCTGTGCACAACAGAATGAAGCACTTCCTAGTCCTGCGCCATCCTCACAATCACTGCTATGCTTGAGCCCATCGTTGCAGCCACTGTGTCAATCCATTTCATTGAGAGTCTTCTTTTTTGCTGACCTTCTATTTTACCAAGCATGATATCCTTCTCCAGGGACTGATCTCTCCTGATAACATGTCCAAAGCATATGAGATGTAGTCTCATTCTGGTTGTACTTCTTCCAAGACAGATTTGTTCATTCTTTTGGCAGTCTGTGGTATATTCAATATTCTTTGCCAACACCACGACTCAAGTGCATCAATTCTTCTTCGGTTTTCCTAACTCATTGTCCAGCTTTCGCATGCATATGAGGCAATTGAAAACACTATGGCTTGAGTCAGGCACACCTTAGTCCTCAAGGTGACATCTTTGCTTTTCAACACTTTAAAGAGGTCTTTTGCAGCAGATTTGCCCAATGCAATCCGTCTTTTGATTTCTTGATTGCAGCTTTCATGGGTGTTGATTGTGGATCCAAGTAAAATGAAATCCTTGACAACCTCAATCTTTTCTGCATTTATCATGATGCTCCTTATTGGTCCTATTGAGAAGATTTTTATTATCTTTTTGTTGAGGTGTAATCCATACTGAAGGCTGTGGTCTTTGATCTTCATCGGTAAGTGCTTTGAGTCTTCTTTCAGCAGTCAAGGTTGTGTCATCTGCATACCGCAGGTTGTTAATGAGTCTTCCTTCAACCCTGATGCCCTTTTCTTCTTCATATAGTCCAGCTTCTCGGATAATTTGCTCGACATACAGATTGAATAGGTATGGTGAAAGGAAACAACCCCGACACACACCTTTCCTATCTTGAAACCATGCAGTATCCCCTTGTTCTGTTCAAACAACTGCTTCTTGATCCATGCACAGGCTCCTCATGAGCACAATTAAGTGTTCTGGGACTCCCATTCTCTGCAGTGTTATCCATAAATCGTTATGATCCACACAGTCCAATGCCTTTGCATAGTAATAAAACACAGGTAAACATCTTTCTGGTATTCTCTGCTTTCAGCCAGGATCCATCTGACATCAGCAATGATATCCCTGGTTCCCCGTCCTCCTCTAAGTCCAGCTTGAATTGCTGGCCGTTCCCTGTTGATATACTGCAGCAGCTGCTTTTGAATGATCTTCAGCAAAATTTTGCTTGCATATGATATTAATGATACTGTTCAATAATTTCCATATTCAGTTGGATCACTTTTCTTGGGAATAGGCATAAATATGGATCTCTTCCAGTCAGTTGACCAGGTAACTGCCTTCCAAATTCCTTGGCATAGACGATTGAGCACTTCCAGCACTGCATCCGTTTGTCGAAACATCTCAATTGATATTGTCTCAATTCCTGGAGTCCTGTATTTTACCAATGCCTTCTGCGCAGCTTGGACTTCTTCCTTCAGTACCATCAGTCCCTGACCATACGTTACCTCTTGAAATGGTTGAATGTCGACCAGTTCTTTTTGGTATAGTGACTCTGTGTATTCCGTCCATCTTCTTTTGATGCTTCCTGCGTCGTTGTAATATTTTCCCTGTAGAATCCTTTCTTATTGCAACTCGAGGCTTGAATTTTTCTTCAGTTCTTTCAGCTTGAGAAATGCTGAGCACGTTCTTCCCTTTTGGTTTTCTATCTCCAGGTCTTTGCATATGTCATCGTTATACTTCACTTTGTCTTCTTGAGTCACCCTTTGAAATCTTCTGTTCAGTTCTTTTACTTCATCATTTTTTCCTTTTGTTTTAGCTACTCAACTCTCAAGAGCAAGTTTCAGAGTCTCTTCTGACATCCATTTTGGTCTTTTCTTTCTCTCCTGTCTTTTTAATGACCTCTTTCTTTATCGATGATGTCTTTGATATCATTCTACAACTTGTCTGGTCTTCAGCCATTAGTGTTCAATGCACCAAATCTATTCTTGAGATGGTCTCTAAATTCAGGTGGGATATACTCAAGGTCGTACTTTGGCTCTTGTAGACTTGTTCTAATTTTCTTCAGTTTCAACTTGAATTTGCGTATGAGTAATTGATGATCTGATCCAGAGTCAGCCCCTGGCCTTGTTCTGACTGATGATACTGAGTTTTTCCATCATGTCTTTCCACAGATGTAGTCAATGTGATTTCTATGTATTCCATCTGGCAAAGTCCATGTGTATAGTCACTATTTATGTTGATGAAAAAGGTATTGGCAATGAAGAAGTCATTGGTCTTGTAAAATTCTATCATGCAATCTCCAGCATCATTTCTATCACCAAGGCTGTGCTTTCCAACTACCAATCCCTCTTCTCTGTTTCCAGCTTTGGCATTCCAATCACCAGTAATTATCAGTGCATCCTGATCGCATATTTGATCAATTTCAGACTGCAGAAGCTGGTAAAGAGCGTCAGTTTCTTCATCTTTGGGCTTAGTGTTTGGTGTGTAAATTTGAATAATAGTTGTATTAACTGACCTTCTTTGTAGGCATATGAATATTATCTTATCACTGACAGTGTTGTATTTCAGGACAGATCTTGAAATGTTCTTTTTCATGATGAATGCAACCCCATTCCTCTTCAAGTTGTCATTTCTGACATAGTAGACCATATGATTGTCGGATTCAGAATGACCAATACCAGTCCATTTCATTGCACTGATGCCTAGGATATTGATGTTTTTGTGTTCCATTACATTTTTGACTATTTGCAATTTTCCTAGATTCTTACTTCGTACATTCTGGGTTCCTATTATTGATGGATGTTTGCAACTGTTTCTTCTCATTTTGAGTTGTGCCACATCAGCAAATGGAGTCCTGAAAGCTTTACTCCATTGACGTCATTAAATTCGACTTTACTTTGAGGAGGCAGCTCTTCCTCAGTCATATTTTGAGTGCCTTCCAACCTCAGGGGCTCATCTTCTGGCACCATATCGGGCAGTGTTCTGCTGCCATTCAGAAGGTTTTCACTGGCTACTTCTTTTCAGAGGTAGACCGCCAGTTCGTTCTTCCTAGCCTGTCTTAGTCTGGAAGGTCAGCTGAGATCTGTCCACCATGGGTGACCCTGCTGGTATTTAAATACCAGTGGCATAGCTTCCAGCATCACAGCAACACACAAGCCCCCACAATGTGACAAACTTACAGGTGGGCAGGGGCCTGTATTAATAGGTTTTATAATATGCCTGTTCAGAGGCAAACAAAAGGTGGGTAGCTGGATGAGTTGTGGAGTATAGGGGAAAGAGCTTGAGCCTTAGAATTGTTAACTGCCACTGAGTTGGCCCCTGACTCGTGGCTACCCCATGCACAGTGGAACAAAACACTGCCCGATCCCGCACCATCCCCATGATCAGTTACAGATTGAGCGTTGTGATCCATAGGGTTTTCATTAAACTCATTTTTGAAAGTAGACCACCAGGCCTTTCTTCCTTGTACATCTTATTCTGGAAGCTCTACTGAAACCTGTTCAGCATCATAGCAACATGCAAGCATCCACTGACAGACGGGTGGCTGTTGCACATGGGTGCGTTGGCCACAAGTTGAACCCAGACCTCCCCCACGTGGAAGGTGAGAGCTCGACCACTGAACCACCACTGGCCCTGCCATGGGATCGCTGCTTTGTGCTGTGAAGTCAGTTCTCATAGCAACCCTACAGGACAGAGTAGAACTGCCCCAGAGGGTTTCCTAGGCTGAGATCTTTATGGGAGCAGATGGCCAGCTCTTTTCTCCCACGGAGTGGCTGGTGCCTTTCGGGTGGCAGCCAGGCACTTAGCCATTGCATCACCGGGGCTGCTTTGCCTTAGAGTTAGGTGCTTTTTAATCCTGGCATTGCTACTCGTTAACTGAGTTATCCCGGATAAGTCATTTAATTTCTCTGAGCCTCGATTTCCCCTTTGGTGTAGTGGAGACATTAATATCATCGTTTTTCTCTCTCAGAACTGTTGTGAGGATCAAATGAAATAATGAAGTGAATTTTGTAAGCCAGAAACTGTGAACCATCACACTGCAAGATGCTTTGGGGGTTGAGTAGTTACTGAAGGCAATATGGAAAAAGCACTGAATGAGGGCGGTTCTCAGCTCTGCCCCGGGCCCTGTCCACGTCTTAGCGTCTACACTTCTAAAGCATGTATCTTTGGATTCAGCTATGTGTTTATGCAAAGGTATTTATGCAAAGCAGGAGATGGGATACTTTTTCAGTGAGGACTGTCTTCATATATGTTTCTTTAAAGGTGTAAGTTATACCTGGGTAGGAAATTTCACTTACATATGCAACTGAAGAAAGGTGAAGGTTGAGATAGGCGTTTTTATTGGAAATAAGGAAAGGATGAATAGAGTAAGAAAAAGGCAGCAAGAAGTGGAGGGAAGGAGTTTGGGGTTTGGTGCAGAATTTCCATTTATCGTTACTAAGCCATGTATTTCAAGGTTTGTCGTTTGGGAAAGAATAACCAGCCATTGTCTGCGTCCTGCCGTGGAAAATCTCCAAACTCTAATTTTCAGAGAGGCTGGGGTTCCTCTGGCCCAGCTTTGTCTCCAGTGTTTTGAGGGAGGAATTGCTATCTTTCCCATAGTTCAAAAGGTCAGGAGTCTAAATGGATATCTGTTCTTTTAAAAACGTCTGTGATGATAAATATGTACATGGGATCTGGCCAAGCTTGGAATTCCTTTGAAATTCTCGTTTCTTATTTCTCTCTGTGGCCCAGAGGTAAGATACTGGCCACATTTGGGTAGGAAAACCCCTCAGCCTTGCCTTGTTCTCCTGCCCCCTGAGAGTCGAGCTCGGTTTGAAAAGAGATGAAAAAATGAAGACTGTTTTTTCAATTGAGATCAGAATATCCTTCCCCAAGCAGAAGAGGCCTCTGTGAGAGTAACGGGATCCATATGTTGAAGCTGGCTGCTAATGCTCAGCATATGGGCCAGAGAATCTTCCAGACAGAAATATGCCTCTCCTTCGCTAAAGAACGCCCCAGTAAACTCCAAAGAGACCATTACTTAGGTGACAGATGGCATAGATATAGCTTCCGGATGTATAGGCCTGCCCATTATTCCCAAGGAAGGTGAACCGTAGAAAAGGTCCTGGTTTAGCCTTGAAATGGATGTCCCTGGCATATTACTATATCTCCCTATAAGGCCATCCAGGACACAGATCCTGTGTTCTTCACATACTATGGGGCCTTAGAACCCTGGGCTTATTCACTTCTGTTACTGATGGTTGTTACTCATGGCACCAAGTTGTTTGCTAAACTGAATGGAAATATTTTACCCTCCCCTCTCAGAGGTAGCATTCCATAATGGAAAGAACATCCCCCTAGGAGCCAGGAGCCCTGGGCTCTGGGGCCACCTTGGCCCTCACTAGAAGCAGCCTTAGGGAAACCACTCATCTGGAAAATGAGGAGTCAGGACACGGTTGGGCTGTTGTTCCTAGGAACCCCCAAAGTTCTCCGGCTTAGAGCGGGACCGTAAGCCTTCTCAAGGGGTCAGGAACATTGAAGGCAGAAAGCCAGCTGCTGTAGAGTCGATCCCAATTTGTTCTGGCTCTGACATTTTAGAATGCAGTGGAACCCGGAAACGGAGCCCTAGCCAGAAAAGAAGAAGAGAAAGCAATCACAGCTAGTCACACTTGCCAGTAAGGCTTTTATTGTGCTTAGGTAAGAATTCAGTCCTAAGCCAGAAATAAGTAGTCGTCAACAGACTGAGGGAGAGACTCCAAAAAAAAAAAACCAAACCTGTTGCCATCAAGTCGATTCCAACTCATAGTGACCCTGTAGGACAGAGTAGAATTGCCACCATATGGTTTCCAGAGAGCTGCTGGTGGATTCAAACTGCTGACATTTGGGTTAGCAGATGGAGGCTTAACCACTGTGCAACCAGGCCTCCAAGGGAGAGACTGGCTGCCCAGATCTCCCCAACCAGAGTTTTGAAGCCTTGAGTTCCCATCTCTTGTTCAGTGGAATGTGCAGCGTGCTCTCCTTTTCTTGCCCCATGCCTGAGTTCCTACCCCAGGCTCCTCCCCTGTCCCAGGCTCCTCCCCTGTCCCAGGCTCCTCCCCTTTTCAGTTCCTTTCTCCCCCAAGTCATCCTTTTCTTCCTACAGCTTTACAGGGTTTCCCATGAACTGTGTTATCTGTTGGTAGAATGGCTAGGAAGGCTGTGCCCCCAGTAGCTGAGTTGCCCGCCCCCCAACCCTTCCTCTCCCTTGCCCAAGCAGGGCCCAAGCAGGCCTTTTGATCCCTGTATTCCTCGGAGGCACATCTGTGGTCTCTTCCTGGAATGAGCAAATGAGGGAGACCTGCAGCAGCCATGCCTGCAAGTCGGTCACCATGGCAACGAGCACTGCCTCCATTCTACTGTGAAAAGAAAATTGCTGTTCCACAGAGGCGTTCACTGAGCCTCTCCTGCCGGCCTGTCTTGTTCAGGCACCTCCTGCATATTGCTTTTAAGAAGCTGCATGCATTGAACAAAATGCCCGTTTGCCTTTAGCTTTCAAATTGAGTTTACTTAAGAGGAGGAGAGCAGAAGGAAGTTGAATTCAAATGAATAAAGCATTTTTTCCTCCTAAACCCTATTTTCATGAGGAGTGGTTATCTGCTCCGAGCAGATAAACCGGGAACAGAATGAATACAGGGATCTGTGAGATCTGGTGCAATGTATTTCATCTTATCAGTGGAGTGGGATGACAGAGCATGTGGATATTTAAATTAAAATTCCACGAGAGTAACCAAAGAATACAGGGTCTCCTGCAGGAAGTAGCCTACAGAATTTCAGAAGAGTATCTGACTAATTGGGTTGACAATGTTTGATGCTGGCTTCTGTTGTGGCAAGAAGCAAGCTGGTTCTCTTTCTCATGAGGTAACATGAATGTTTGTCTGGCAATTCAAAACCGGTTTGAATCTTCACATTATCTTTCTCCATGGCTATTAAACAGAGGGCAAGAGGGCAGGGAGAATTGACAAAAGACTTTTGTGCATAGTTCCAAAGTGGTAGGCTTCCTGCTGGCTCAATTTGGTCTCGACACACTCTCTGCCTATGGGGATACTTCCAGTTGATATTTGAAAGGACCTGGTTGGACACATGGGGTTACCCTGAGTTGGAATTGACTCAATAGCGACAGGTTTGGTTTGGTTTGATTGGTTGGGTTGGTATTCTGGTGAATCCAAGAAGTTTTGAGCAGGACCATAAACCTCCTCACGGGGTCAGAAACATTTAGGGCAGAAAACCAGTTGCCATGGAGTTGATCCCAACTCATGGCGACCCCATGTGTGTCAGAGCAGAAGTGCTCTGCAGGGTTTTCAATAGCTGATTTTTCAGAAGTAGATCTCCAGGCTTTTCTTCCAAGGGGCCTCTGGGTGGACTTGAACCTCCAACCTTTGGTTAGGAGCCAAACACATTAACCGTTTGTACCACCCCGGCACTCCACTGAGAACAGAAGTCACCCCAGATCTGATAGGGAGAGCACTTTTGTCTGGCAGTGGTCTCGACCGTGTCCACTTCTGGCTGCAGCATGAGGAGCTGTAGATACTTTAGTGGTGACAAGTTTTCAAATCCCAAACAAGTTCCTCCCCTTACTCTTTCTTAAAGTGAGTTGGAGGAGCCCATTTTTTAATGGGAACTCTGGTTTCCTTTCTCAAAAGTTTCAAAGTATGTTCAAACTGGACTTTCTCTTTTTCAGTGTCTCTGCAGGTGGATATCGTTCCCAGCCAAGGGGAAATCAGCGTTGGAGAGTCCAAATTCTTCCTGTGCCAAGGCAAGTCCCCCGTGCCCCTCTGTGTTTCAGAATTTGCCTGAGACAGTCCTGGGGCAGAGCGGGAGCCAGTGGGCCATGCCTGTGCCAGGCTGATAGTACCATGCCTAGAATTCTTGCCATTGCTATGCTGTAGGATCAGCAGTGCAGCCCTTCAAGTCAGGGGAGCTCCAGGACCCTCTTCCTTCCCCTTTCAAAGGCTTCCCAAGGCAGTTAAACGCGTCATCTAGATTCCTGCTTGGTAATGGAGGGGAGTCTAGGGACTTACTTAGGAAAATTAACACAACTAATGACAGACTAGTGAGTCCTCCCCAGACCTCTCTGCTCAATTTACGTCCAGAGTTCTGCCAGTGTCTCTCGAGAACAGCACTGCTTCAGAAGTAATACTTCAGTGGGTTGCTTTAAGGCTTATTTTTTAGAATCTCCCAGAACAGGAAAATCCAAGAAGGTCTAAAACATGCCTGAAAGTGAATTGAGGACTGGTTTCCCTTTAGCTGTGAGGCCATACGTCCTGAGTTTTCTAGGGCAACTGTAAACGCAAATGCTCTGACCTGTTGTTCCAGCCAGAACGCTAGGATTTATCAGACCTGGTGCCCTTGTTTCTTGTTTAGAAAATACACCAGCTTCCACAGCCTCAGATAATGACCAGGAAATGTCTGGTGGGGGAAAGGGTTCCAATTAGGTGGCGGCTTCTCTGGATGTGATATTTCTGGGGTTGGGAACACAGGAGAACCAGGAAAGAGCTGAGCTAGGTGTAAACTGTGACATTTAGAAAGCAGCTTTTGAGGGGAGGAGCCTTTAAATGCAATCATGATTTGCGTTGGATGTGGGGGCTGGTGGCTGGCGTATGTGTTCGCTACAGTTTTGCCTTCGTTACAGCAATTTAAATGATCTGGAGTTGCAGCCGTGGAGCCCACAGCACATCTTGCAAATAGTGGTATTTATTGAAAACATGATGGGCCCTGAAAGGAAGGCTGCCTCATTTCCATGCTAAGCATCTGTGCAGGGCCAAGCCACGTAGGCTGGGGAAGGGCGCTGTGCAAGGTAGGGCGGAGCCACATGCAGGATCCAAGAGCCCTGTACCCTGCTTGGGCTCAGGGTCTGCGAGAGCTAAGCAGCAGTCTGGCTGTCTTAGGTGCCTGGGGATAGGAGGCATGGGCGATCCTGGCCACCTTCTTGGCTGCATTTAGTAAATTTGTCTGTCTGAAGCAGGGTGTGCTGAAATGGCAGATGCTAGAATGAAATGGTTGGAACCCATAGTCCTAGATGAGCTGTTGTCTAGTCCTCAACTCAGGAGTCCGTAATCTAAGCCCTCGCAAACAAGCTGACCAGCTGGCTCAGACCAGCTAGGCCCTTGAGCTCGGATTCTGTGCGTGTTAACTCCCTTTGTTCCCCATGCTGTGTGGCTTGTAAGTACCTAGTTTAGTGGCTGGCACACAGTAGGTTGTCAACAAATTTCTCTTCCCTCATCAAGGATTGGACCACTGTGTGAAATACCAGCACAAGTGTTTGTTGAGTTCTTTCCAAACATAAACCATAGAAGGTGTTATGAGTATATTAATGAAACACAGAAGCCAGAATAGAGCCACAATGATCATCCCTCCCTGACGGCCAAGCCTGACTGATCCGTTGTTCAGTAGCTCATAGTGAGCACCCACTGTCACTCTGGAGGGGACTTTGTCTTTTCATCTTCCTCCTGGTTTGAGAATAATCTTCTTTTTCCATAGTGGCAGGGGATGCTAAAGATAAAGACATCTCCTGGTTCTCCCCTAATGGAGAAAAGCTCACCCCGAACCAGCAGCGGATCTCAGTGGTGTGGAACGATGATTCTTCCTCCACCCTCACCATCTACAACGCCAACATCGACGACGCTGGCATTTACAAGTGTGTGGTCACTGGTGAGGATGGCAGTGAGTCGGAGGCCACGGTCAATGTGAAGATCTTCCGTAAGAGCCTCTATCTTCTCCTGCTGTAATAATCCCTGTCCCTTCCTTTGGCCACGGAGACACATGGGTAGTAAAAAGGATGGGGTGGCAATGCAGGGACAGGACGAGGGCTTGGCAGGTCCCCTTCCCTCTCCCTAACTGAGCTAAGAGCTCCGATACACTCTTAAACAACCTTTGGCCAACTCGGAACTCACAATCCTGGTTCACACTGGTCATAGTCACCCCCTGCTCCCTGAACTCCATCCTCTAAATTCAAATTACACAGTTTTCAGAGGGTAGTTAGGGGTCCCCCACCCCTTCTCCAAGCATTGACTATTAATACCATTCAGGTTTTCTCTTCTTATTTCACACTCCCCTCCTGGTAATGGAGCCCAAGTGTTCAGTGGGGTTGGGGGATTATATCCAAACACCCTGTGCCACTCAGAGCAGGCAGTTCCCATTGCCACTGAAACCCTGTCTGGAGGTGGCATCTCAGTAGATATTATCATTGCATCTGTCCTGTTGGGCAGTGCAATGACAACTAATGGAACAGTAAGTAAGTAAATAAGTTAAGGAAGTAAGGGTGACAGCTAATGGAACAGTATTGATTGCCATAGTATTTATTGCCATTAAGCCTGCTTTTCTTCTGTTCTCGTCCTCAGTGGGGGCGGGGGGGGGGGGACAGAGTGAGAGACAGGGAAAGGACTGTCTATTGTTCACTGTAGAATAGGTATTCTACCCATTCGTTCCACCTTTGCGTTGTCTTTCTTTAGCACCATCCCACATGGCAAGGGGTCCTTGGTAAAGATGGTCCTTTCTCCCCATGGACACTTGTATGCACAAAGTATGATAAATTTGTCACTCAAATGGGTAGATATTGGCTGCCAAACAATGAAGACACATGCTGACATTACTTGTGCCAGCTTCTATGCCTAGGTGTCTTTGGCCAAGTGCTGGGTACAACCCCTTCTTATACAACTATGTATAGGGATTGAGAGTTGCCCGGGACTCAAATCCAGCCAGCATGGCTCTAGTGGAAGGGGATCTCTTGTGGGAGACACAGCTGCCTCCCCTCACTCTTGTCTTGCTCATTTTCCAGAGAAGCTCATGTTCAAGAATGCTCCAACCCCACAGGAGTTCAGGGAGGGGGAAGATGCTGTGATTGTGTGTGATGTGGTCAGCTCCCTCCCCCCAACCATCATCTGGAAGCACAAAGGCCGAGATGTCATCCTGAAAAAAGATGGTGAGACCTGAATTTCCTGGCAGCTGCCTTTTCCCCAGGGCCACCGGGTTCCCTATGTTTTCCACCTCTGCCAGCCGTTGAAGCATCCCAGTCCAAAGTCAGATTCAAGCGCCCTAAAAATCCCATGCAGTTTCCAGGGCCAAAGTGGTCATATATCTGTCACTAGTATATTCAGGTACTTGGTTTTCTCTCCAAAGCAGAAGATAAGTTTCCAGTAGACCTTTGCTCTTGGGTGTATTCCAAAGCTAGGGACACATTTTTGTATTTCAGCTTAAAGCCCCACCCATAAGACTGGAGCTAGGCAGAAGGAAGGCCCAGCTACCTGTCTGCAGATACCAGAGTTCTCTGACTGATCCTTGGATGAACCTGCCTCTTGTCTCTTCCAGTCCGATTTATAGTCCTGTCCAACAACTACCTGCAGATCCGGGGCATCAAGAAAACAGATGAGGGCACTTACCGATGTGAGGGCAGAATCCTGGCTCGGGGGGAGATCAACTTCAAGGACATTCAAGTCATTGTGAATGGTGAGGCAATCCATTCTTCCTGCTGTCCACATTGCTACAACCTCGGTTCCCCAAAATCACTCTCGTTAACTTCCTCTTCGGTCTGTAAAATAAACCCTGTCCTGTCTCGTCTCGTTCATTCATTTCAGATGAATCGTTCATAGCCTCTGGCTCTTTTTTTTTTTTTTAATACACTTGCTTTTTTGGTCTCCCTCTATTATGGGGGCTTTTGGTGTAGTTATGAATGTCTTTCATTGTCTTATAAATCTAGAAACTTTCCCCAGACTTGCTAATACATCCTTACTCATCCTAATTGTCCTTGGCGTTACAGTAATTGTGAAGTTCATCCCCTGGTTCAGTGTTCAAAGGAAATATTCCAATCAATTCAGGCCTCAGAATAGTTAGAATCATGGTCCATGGATTTAGTCATCTTAATTTGCGGTGGCAACTAAACACACCCGTGGAATCAATCTGACATTTACAAGATGTTTACAGGAAATTATAATGTCAGTACTAAGAAAATAAGTAAATCATGGTTGAATTGTTTTGGTTATTGATCTGTTTTTCTGCCAAACTCTTCCCCCTTTCATTCCTTTGGTAAAAACCGTTTGTGCATTGGGTCGTTTTTGACAATCCCAGAGAAATGTCACTTTCTAGTGAGCTGGTACTTTGCAAATTGGTATTAACCATTTAATCACCAGAAAGAGTGGTTTCCAACCTTTTCCAGTATTAAGAGGCCCTTTTTAACATGAAGTTCCACTGACCATGGTAGTTGTAAGTTTAGTGTGCATCGACTGAGAAAATAAAAAAAAAAAAAATACATAATGATAAATAGCTATTGTAAATCTAATACCATTTTAAAATGAATGGAATGCGTTATTATGACTTCTAAACTCTTGAAAAACAGTAATGCTTGTTTTGGGGTGAATTATTTATTTAGTTAGAAGTACTTATTTTGTACACACATGAATTTAGATCCCTTATGCTAACTCCGGAGCCCCTCCCCCCCATACACACTCTTGACCCGTAGGCTGGGACCCCTTGATCTGGGGCTCCCTGAGAGTGTTTCTTCTCCAGTCCGTTGGGTCCCTTCATGTTTTTCATAACCACCTCTGACGATATTTTCTTTCCCTCCAGTGCCACCCACCGTCCAAGCCAGGCAGAACATAGTAAATGCCACCGCCAACCTTGGCCAGTCGGTTACCCTGGTGTGCGATGCTGAAGGCTTCCCAGAGCCCACTATGAGCTGGACAAAGTAAGGCATGGGCTCAAGCCTTTAGCCATGGACTCAAGGAGAAGGGAACATCATGAGGCCCACTTTTGGCCCTGTGTTGGCATTTCACTGGAATGAGTGGGCTTCTGGGGAATAGCAACTCCAGACAAAGAATGGATTCTTTTCTGTAAGGTTCTCTTGCCTTGTGCTTTGAATTTCCTAATTTTCAGTCTTGTGGGGCCAGAACCAGACAATGTGACCTGGGGGGGGGCACTCCCTGAGCCTTTGGGGGTACAGGTTACAGTCCTTGGACAGAGGATTGGATGAGGGAATAAAGAATATCCATAGAAGTACAATTTGCCACCTTAGCCTTTTGTGAAGAACGAGTACTTCCTATTGGTTCTGCCTGCATTTTATGGAAATTAATTAAAAATAAACATCTTATCTCTGTAATCAAAATCATGGCACTTTGCATTTCTACACCCTCCAGGGATGGGGAGCAGATAGAAGATGAGGAAGATGAGAAGTACATCTTCAGCCATGACAGCTCTGAGCTGACCATCAGGAAAGTGGATAAGAACGATGAGGCCGAGTATGTCTGCATTGCGGAGAACAAGGCCGGCGAGCAGGACGCGTCCATCCACCTCAAAGTCTTTGGTAAGGGCAACGGGGTCAAGAAGACTGCTCTGGTATATGCTTCTTACCTTACACCTTGATGCATCAGTAAGACCTGTCCACTTTACCTGGGAAATATATTACAAATGCAATCATATCTTGTCAGCTTCACCACTGAAACCCTAATCCAAGCCACCATCATCCTCACTGGATATCTTAGTTACCTAGTGGTGCTGTAACAGAAATATTACAAGTGGGTGACTTTAAAGAACAGAACTTTATTTTCGTACTGTTCTGGAGGCCAAAAGTTCAAATAAAGGTCTCAGCCGTGTCAGGAGCCTTGGGCTTTCCTTGGTTTTTGGCCATCGTCACGTGGCATCTGTCTTCCCCAGTATATGTGTGCATGTCTCTGTGTCTAATATGCTCCTTATATGACTCAGAAGTGGTTAAGTTTTGGATCCACCCTAACATAGATATGCCCTCAACTGAATAATTGCATTAAACTAGATTGCATTATAGAAGGTGATTATATTACATTAGATTAGATTCCATCCACAGGTAAGAGGTTAGGATTCCAACACTTTTTGGGGGAAGGGGACACAGATCAATCCATAACACCTGGACAATGCAACAGCCTTTTGCCTGGCCTCCCTGTTCCTTCCATCTTCCTTCTTCAGTCCCTCCTACTCACAGTAGCCAGGATGATCTGAAGTGCCACTCCTCTGTTTAAAATCATCCACTGGCAACTAGAATAAATCCCAGACTCTGTACTATGGCCTACAAGGCCAGCCACGGCCTAATCTCCTGCCTTTTTCTCTATCTTCATCTTTCCTTCACTTTACTCTGCTTTTAAAGCTTTCCAGCCACAGGGGCCTTCTTTTTGTCCCTCAGACACACTAAGCTCATTCAGTATCTCAGGGACTTTGCACTTGATGTTTATTCTGCTTGGAATATCGTTCCCCCAGATCTTCTCAGAGCTGCCTCCTTCTTAGCATTCAGTCTCAAGTCCTACTCACCTTCTCCCTGAATCCTGCCCTTGCTTCCCCGGCTATGTGGCTCCCCTACTGCCTCCACCAGCCCTGCTAATCTCTTCCCTTTATTTTACTATTTCTTCTTCACTGCACTTATCAGGACCTGAACTTAACGTGTTCACGTATCTGTGTCAGGGGTTGTTTGTCTCCCACCTCCACTAGTGTGTAAGGTCCAAGATGGCAGAACACTGGCTATTTTGTGCATTGCTGTATCCCTAATCCTCTAAACAGCACCCTACGCATTCTGTTGTTGCTGTTAGCTGCCATCACGTTGGCTCCTGATCCATAGGTACTCCATGCACAATGGAAGGAAATGCTGCCCAGTCCTATGCCAACCCCATAATTGGTTGCAGATTAGACTATTGTGATCCACAGGGTTTTTGTTGGCTGATTTTTAGAAGTAGGTCTCCAAGTCTTTCTTCCTAGTCTGTCTTAGTCTGGAAGCACCACTGAGACCTGTTCAGCATCACAGCAACACACAAGGCTCCACTGATAGACGGGTGGTGGCCGTGCATGAGGTTCATCAGCCTGGAATCAAACCAAGGTCCCTTCGTAGACGGTGAGAACTCTGCCACTGAACCACCAGTGCCTGCGACCCTTCATCAATATTAGTGGGAGGCCCGTGGGTGGCACAAATGGTTAAGCACTCAGCTACTGTCCAAAAAGTTGTCAATTCAAGTGCACTCAGAGGTATCTCAGAAGAAAGGCCTGGCAACCTACTTTCAGAAAATCAGCTGTTGAAAACTCCGTGCAACACGTTCTACTCTGACACACGGGGTCACTGAGAGTGGGAATGGACTTGAGGGCAACTGGTTTTAGGTATTAACGACTGGCTGGCTGGCTGCCTCGGTCTCCCTTTGCTTCCTTCCCTGGCCTGTCTGAAATGGTCTCATGAAAAGGGCCCCCATGTCTCCACTCACTTCATCTCTATAAGCTTAGGAAACTTCCTTTAATGTAAGGACTGAAATGTGTTTTGACTTGACCTTGAAAAAAGAATTCGTTGTGGAGAAATGTTTAACCCAGTGGCTTTCAACCCTATCTGCTCATCTGTTTAAAAAACACGGATAATTAGGTCCAGTGTAAACTTAGCACCAGAGCACAGATGCCAGATAAGCAGCTGTGGGGTGGGGGGTAAAAATCTCCCCAGTCGTCACAATGCCCACCTGCTTGTTTAGCCCGATTAAAAGTGTTTGTAAACACAGGCCTTTGGAAATCAAGCATTTACCTGCAAATGTCCATGCTAATCACAGATGAATCCTGTTTTTTCATTTCCGACAACTGAGTTTAGAACCATGTTATCAGTGTGGTTTGAGTTAATTGCATGTAGTTGAAAAGAAAAGTGAAACTTCTTGGAAAATATTCTTGACTGTCTTTTCACTGCTTCTGACTGATCTTCACCCCAAACCCGCTGCTGTTGAGTCGATTCTGACTCCTAGCAACCCTATAGGGCAGCAGAACTGCCCCATAGGGTTTCCAAGACTGTAATCTTTTACAGAAGCAGACTGCCACATCTTTCTCCTGAAGCACGGGCTGGTGGGTTCAAACCACCGACCTTTTGGTTAGCAGCTGAGCACTTAACCACTGCACCACCATGGCTCCTCTGATTTTCCCCGGTCAGTCTGATTTTATGAAGTTTTTCCATACTACAGAAAAAGGCTGAAGCATTTGTTAATTTTTTCTTTCATTTAATAAATATTTGTAGAACACTTACAGAAACCCTGGTGGCGTAGTGGTTAAGTGCTACAGCTCCTAAGCAAAGGGTCGGCAGTTCGAATCCACCAGGCGCTCCTTGGAAACTCTATGGGACAGTTCTACTCTGTCCTAGAGAGTCGCTATGAGTCGGCATTGACTCGACGGCACTGGGTTTGGTTTTTTTTTTTTTGTTTCTGTTGCTGGACACAAGGGCTATAGAGACGAGTTAGACATGGCCCCTTGACCCTGAGAAGCATGAAGAAGGATATAAACATATGAGCATATAAACTATAATCGATAGTGTCAGTCAGGAACCTGTAAGTGCCTGCTATGGGTCCAGTATTGCCAGGGTTAAAAGATTAATAACATGGAGCCTGTTCCCATCAGTAGGTTCACAGGCTGACATAGGTGGCCAATGCTAAAATCCTGAACCACAGCCCATTGTAATGTATAGTGACAATAGGTACAGAATTTCATAGAAAAAAAAAGATGTCTTGTCCTGCATGACAGAAGTTAGAGAAGTCTTCACAAAGGATGTGCTATTTCCTAAGTAGGAGTTCCCCCAACAAACAGGGATGGGTGATGTTTTGGCAGCTCAGGTACAATCCCTGAGGCAGGAAAAGCACTTGTGGTGGAGAATATTAGCTTCGTGGGCAGGGTCTTGTGTCAATTTTATTCAAGTTGTATTCCCAGCACCTAAAATAGTACTTGGCATATAATAGGTGTTAGTATTTGAATGGGGCAGTGGTGGTTCAGTGGTAGAATTCTCACCTTCCATCTGGGAGACCCAGGTTCGATTCCCAGCCAGTGCGTCTCACGGTCAGCCACCACCCCTGTCAGTTGAGGCTTTCGTGTTATTACGATGCTGAGCAGGTTTCATTGGAGCTTCCAGACTAAGATGGACTTGGAAGAAAGCCCTGGCAATCTACTTGCGAAAATCACCCAATGAAAACTCTGTGGATCACAAAGGTCTGATACAACCGATCATAAGAATGATGCTGTTAGCTGTGGTGGAGTCAGCCCCTGACTGATGGTGACCCCATGCACAACAGTGCCAGGAGCATTTTGTTCTGTTGTGCATGGAGTCACCATCAGTCAGGGGCCGACTCCACCACAGCTAACAACAACCACAAGTATTTGAACAAATGAAGGAATAGCAATGAATTCCATGTGAATGAAGCATAATGTAGGTGACAAGGAAATGAGCCTGGAAACACCTGTAATTATCACTTGTGGCCCCTGGCTTTGCATCTCTGTTCTTTAGGGAATTGTTTTAGACATTACCTTCATAAACTAAAAATAATATTCCACATGAATGGAGCATTTGCCATGTGCTAAGCATCATGTACAGTGCTCTCCGTAAATTCACTCATTTAATCCTCATCACGACCCTGGGAGGTAGATTTTTAATTATTTATTATCCCCAGTTTACAAATGAGGAAACTGAAGCGCAGATTAGGTGACCTATCCAAGGTCACGCAGTTAGTGTGTGGTGGAGCCAGAATTCAAGCCCAGGCAGGTAGCTTTAAAGTTCTTCCTAAGTTAAACAATGGTGGAAACTACTGGTGGTGTAGTGGTTGAGAGCTCAGGCTGCTAACCAAAAGGTCAGCAGTTTGAATCCACCAGCAGCTCCTTGGAAACCCTATGGGGCAGTTCTACTCTGTCCTGTCAGAATCGACTCAACAACAATGAGTTTAGCTTTGTTTGGTATCTGAATTATATGTGGTATGACAAGTAATAATAAAATTAGTGTTCTGTATTTTTACTGCCATTTAAAACATGGTTCATGTGTAAAAGTACAATCAGCTCTAACTGGGCTGCTCAAGACACATCCTGTCTTCTCTTCCAGGTCTTTCTGGTGATGATGGCTTTCCCAGAAAGGAGGGCTGGGTACGGAGCGAAAGCCATGTAGGAGGCATGGTAGAGTGAAGAAAATGGGAACGGGCCAGGGAGAGGGAGTAACAAGGCAGGGAAAGTAGGATGCGGGGGATACTGTGGCAAGAAAGGGTTTGTCCTCCCAGCTTCCTTGTACACCATACACCTCCTGTTTGCACAAGGGCATGTGCGCACACACACATTTCCTTCCCAAGGCTGCAGCTGGAAGAACGTACATTAGACAGCAAATAGAGGACAGGTGGCGAGGCTCCTGGAGAGGGAGGTAAGAAAGTCATGGACTCATAGGGACTGCATCTAATCCAGCCCTGTCCAGAATGAGAACCCTCCTCTGTAATATCCTAAGGAGAGCTCATGTAGCCTGCCCATAAATGCACCCTTTCCTTCTCCAAATCACCTTCTTCACCTTCTTTCACTCCTTCTCCTCTTGCCTCCCTCATTGGTTTAAGAGATGGAAGTGTGGGCCAAGGAGCCAGGTGGGGACAAGCATGCTAGCCAGAGCTTCATCTTTCTCCTCACCCTTTTTTTTCCTTCTCTTTTGCCTTCTGGCTTGCCACCTGGACCAGCACTCGGGGAGAAATGGGGCAGGTTCTTCAGTGGTAGCAGAAGCTACAGCGATGAGGTCGAAGAGGAAAGAAACCTGTAGCTTAGAAAGTTAAGAGCTCAGAACTCCTGCGCCTTCAAGAAGTATGTAAGGGGTGTGTCTAAATCAGGGACTTCCGTAATTGGACCTAAGTGACATCATTTTTTCCTGAGAAAAGGACATGTTCTAGCGTGCGTTGCCCTAGTTATCAGCTAAGCTCTTTTTACTAAGTCATTGCATCCTGCCTGCCTTTGTATTTGGCAGTGAGTTTCCTTCCATTGCGCCTCTCCCCATGGGCCCTTCTGAAGAAATGTTTTTGTCTCCACAGATTGTTACTATGCTTGTGCTAATACACTTGGCATGTCAGGCTGCTGTGGGCTTGAGGCATGTTCACCAGTGGACAGAGGGCCTTGCCAGCTGACCCTTGTGAGTCACAGTACAGGGCAAGGGCCCGCAGGAGGGCGCACTGGTCATGGCCTTCAGGGGACTGTTCACCCTCTCCTTTCAGGGAAGCAGGGCCCCAGGAGCCTGGATGGGAGTGGGGGAGCAGGCAAGGTTGGCCCTTAGTGGCAGAGTGCAAAGCCATGGGCATGCTGGAAGAGAAGAGCAGACAGACGTGCTTGGAAGCCTTATAAGGAATGCTGTCCTCACAGAAGGGCCCATGGGAAGAGGTACGTTGGAAGTCTATAGCGTTCAGTCCCGTGGAGACAGGTGGAGAATAAGAACAGAAATGCAAAGCCAGGGGCCCACAACAGAGGTTAATTAACACCAAGCAAGAAATTTTTTTCTAAGAACCATCAGAAGATGAAGCCTGAAGCGATCCCTCTGGATGGTGGCATACAGAGGGAGGGAGCCTTTTCATAAGTAGGGTGACCCTGTGTCCCTATTTGCCTAATAATGCCTGTGGTCCCAGTGTAATTATTTAGAGCACCCTTTCACTCCCAAGAGTGTCCTAGTTTAGACAGTAAATTACAAGATGTCCTATTTATAAGGCAGTACTCCATGCATTGAGAGTTCATTCTGACAATAGCACAGCTCCTGAAGTGCAGAGAGAATTAAGTAATCAGGAAGAAGCCTGCCTGCCTTCCAACAACTATAGACTATACAAAATTAGCCATTGGTAATATTGCTTTTAATAAGAATATAATTTTCCTTTTTTTTTGAAGACTTGTACAATGCACCTTTTGTAACCATCTGGGAAGTGGAGCTGCCAAGACCAAATATTAATATATGTTAACTGACTCTCATCTGTCTTCTCTTAACCCTTCAGGATGAAGGGATGAAGGTCTCAAAAACACTGTCTAGATCCTAGGTTTCAAGCAGCCAGAAATTCAACGTTTCTGTGACTGTTTCCAGACCCCAAGAAAACTGTTCAGTTTATTGAATTAGTTTTTTTGGCTGATTTTTTTTTTTTACCTTTTCAATCTGTGATTCTAACAGTATAGCAATGCAACGTTTATTTTACCTCTCCAGAACCTCCTGTTCAGCAGCACTTAACACTTATTCCTTCCAGTAAGAGCTGTAATCTCCTTGAAAGTCGTATTTATTGAGATAATTACAAAGTCTTCCTATAGGAAAACCTCACTCATGTGGACGCTATTAATTTGAATTTCTGATCATTTGACCATGTTGACCTGACACATGTTGTTGTTGTTAGGTGGCGTCAAGTCAGGTCTGACTCGCAGCGACCCTGTGTAGAACAGAACGAAACACTGCCCAGTCCTGCACCATCCTCACAATCGTTGCTATGTTTCAGCCTATTGTTGCAGCCACTGTGTCAATCCATCTCACTGAGGGTCTTCCTCTTTTTTGCTGACGCTTTCCTTTACCAAGCATAATGTCCTTCTCCAGGTACTGATCCCCCCTGATAACACGTCCAAAGTATGGGAAATGAAGTCTCACCATCCTCACTTCTAAGGAACATTCTGGCTGTACTTCTTCCAAGACAGATTTGTTTGTTCTTCTTGCAGTCCATAGTATATTCAATATTTTTCACCAACACCATAATTCAAATACATCAGTTCTTCTTTTGTCTTCCTTATTCATTGTCCAGCTTTCACTTGCATGTGAGGTGATTGAAAATACCATGGCTTAGGTCAGGCACACGTTAGTCCTCAAAGTGACATCTTCGCTTTTTAACACTTTAAAGAGATCTTTTGCAGCCAATTTGCCCAGTGCAATACAACATTTGATGCCTACGTGTTAGCCATTAAAAAAGTATTTGCTGAGTAGGCTATTGGGTCAGATTTGGAATCCCTAGGTGGTGCAAACAGTTAATATGCTTGTCTGCTAACCAAAAGGTTGGAGGTTGGAGTCCACCCAGAGGTACCTTGGAAAAAGGCCTGTCGATCTTCCAGAAAATCAGCCACTGAAAACCCTATGGAGCATAGTTCTACTCTGACACACAGGCGGTCACCATGACTTAGAATAAACTTGACAGCAACAGGTTATTGGTTTTTAGGACAGATTAAATTTAAGAGAATATTTTGAATTATACAAGTGATGTTATATAAAGGCAGACATTTGCTACAAAAAAAGAAAAAATTATAGCTTTGTCTTTGTTTTCTGTGTACTAAAACAGAAATCAAGGGCCTCAACTTGGAAGACATATGCAGGCCATAGCTCGTTATCCTACTTGGGGTTACTGTATGAATCTTAATATAAAAGAAAAGTGATTCTTTCAAAAACTACCCAGAATTCTGATTTTCTGTTTGTTTATCTAGCCTAGGCTTTTTCTCTGTTCGTCAAATAAGTTACATTTGTGCCATGCTGTCTTTTTTTCTTCTATGGAAGATTCAGCAATTTGAGAGTATAATTGTTTTAAATTGGGAAAATTCAATTTTCTCTAATGTTTTAACATTTAGCTCTGCTTTGGAATGCCTATGTTTTCTTGCATTACCCAAAACATTTGGAAAATCAACTCATTTCATCTCATCTCCTTCACATCCCCAGCCCCACCCCACAGCCCCCAACTGGTTACTTGCCTAATTTCCTTACTTGACTTCATGCTAATAACATTCTCCTGGTCATTAAGAATCTCAGAGTCATTTGGACTCCCTCTCCTTTCTTTGGAGTCTTCCCGTCCCAACTTGCCCTCTGTTGCTTTGCTACTTCTTATGAAATTTTCCTTCAGCATCTCTCTTGAAGCTGCCATATTCTTCTGGTATCCCCTGAAACGACCTAGTTCAGGATGGTATAACCTCACATCTGGGTCATTGCCAGAGCTTCCAAATTGGTTTTCCCACCTCAAGGCTTTCTCCTCATTCTAAATCATCTTGAATTTTTTCCTAGATTAACTTGCTTGAGATACAAATGATCATTTTGTCCCCCTGATCAAAAACTGTCAGGGGACCTCCACCAGCCACTGGATAAAATACAAGCCAGTACTTTAACCAGGCAATCAGGACTCTTCCTGCCAGGGGCCAGCACCTTCTCTTTCTGCTTTGAGGCATGAGCACTTGGCTCATGCCATACTGTTCTCTTCACAGCCTTCCCTTTACATGTTCTTGCTTCTTTGTTTTTATTGAAGCAGCTTTCTCCCCCATGAGTCTGTCAATTTGTCATACTATGGGAGCTTGTGTGTTGCTGTAATGCTGGAAGCTGTGCCACTGGTATCCAGGGTCACCCATAGCAAACAGGTTTCAGCTAAGCTTCCAGACTAAGATAAACTAGGAGGAAGGACCTGGCAGTCTACTTCTAAAAAGAATTAGCCAGTGAAAACCTTATGAATAGCAGCGGAACATTGATATAGTGCTGGAAGATGAGCCCCTCAGGTTGGAAGTCACTCAAAAGACAACTGGGAAAGAGCTGCCTCCTCAAAGTAGAGACGACCTTAATGACATGAATAGAGTCAAGCTTTGGTGACCTTCATTTGCTGATGTGGCCCAACTCAAAAGGAGAAGAAATAGCTGAAAACGTCCATTAATAATTAGAACCTGGAATGTATGGCGTATGAATCTAGGAAAATTGGCAATTGTCAAAAATGAAATGGAATACGTAAAGATCAATATCCTAGGCATAAGTGAGCTGAAATGGACTGGTATTGGCCATTTTGAATCAGACAATCATGTGGTCTACTATGCCAGGAATGCCAACTTGAAGAGGAATGGTGTTGCATTAATCGTGAAAAAGAACATTTCAAGATCTATCCTGAAGCACAACGCTGTCCTTGATAGGATAATATCCATACGCCTGCAAGGAAGACTGCTTAACACAATGATTATTCAAATTTACGCACCAACCAGCAAGACCAAAGATGAAGAAATTGAAGATTTATACCAGCTTTTGCAGTCTGAAATTGATTGAACATGCAATCGGATGCGTTGGTAATTACTGCTGATTGGAATGCAAAAGTTGGAAACAAAGGTTTGGTAGTTGGAAAATATGGTCTTGGTAATAGAAACAATGCTGGAGATCACATGATAGAATTTTGGAAGACCAACAACTTCTTCATTGCAAATACCTTTTTCCACCAACATAAACAGTGACTATACACATGGACCTTGCCAAATGGAATACACAGGAATCAAATCGACTACATCTGTGGAAAGAGACATTGGAAAAGCTCAATATCATCAGTCAGAACAAGGCCAGGGACCGACTGTGGAACAGACCATCAATTGCTCATATGCAAGTTCAGGTTGAAACTGAAGAAAATTAGAACAAGTCAATGAGAGCCAAAGTACGACCTTGAGCATACCTCCCCTGAATTTAGAGACCATCTCAAGAATAGATTTGACGCATTGAACACTAATGACCAAAGACCAGACAAGTTGTGGAATGACATCAAGGACATCATAAATAAAGAAAGCAAGAGGACATTAAAAACAGAGGAAAGAAAGAAAAGGCCAAAATGGCTGTCAGAAGGGACTCTGAAACTTGCTTTTGAACATCAACCAACTAAAGCAAAAGGAATAAATGACGAAGTAAAAGAACTGAACAGAAGATTTCAAAGGGTGGTTCAAGAAGACAAAGTAAAGTATTATATAATGACATGTACAAGGAGCTGGAGATAGAAAACCAAAAGGGAAGAACACGCTCGGCATTTCTCAAGCTGAAAGAACTGAAAAAATTCAAGCCTCCAGTTGCAATAGGGAAGGATTCTATGGGGAAAATATTAAATGATGTAGGAAGCGTTAAAAGAGGTGGAAAGAAAACACAGAGTCGTTATAACAAAAAGAATTGGTTGACGTTCAACCATTTCAAGAGGTAGCATGTGATCAGGAACCAATGGTAGTGAAGGAAGAAGCCCAATCTGCACTGAAGGCATTGGCAAAAAACGAGGCCCAGTAATTGACGGAATATCAATTGAGATGTTTCAACAAACAGAAGCAGTGCTGGAAGTGCTCACTTGTCGATGCCAAGAAATTTGGAAGACAGCTACCTAGCCAACGAACTGGAAGAGAGCCATATTTATGCCTATTCCCAAGAAAGGCGATCCAACAGAATGCAGAAATTATCGAACGATATCATTAATATCACACACAAGCAAAATTTTGCTGAAGATCATTCAAAAGCGGCTGCAGCAGTATGTCAACAGGGAACTGCCAGAAATTCAGGCTGGTCTCAGAAGAGGACGTGGAACCAGGGATATCATTGCTGAGGTCAGATGGATCCTGGCTGAAAGCAGAGAATAGCAGAAGGATGTTTACCTGTGTATTATTGACTATGCTCAGGCATTTGACTGTATGAATCATAACAAATTATGGATAACATTGCAGACAATGGGAATTCCAGAACACTTAATTGTGCTCATGAGGAACCTGGGCATAGATCAAAAAGGCAGTTGTTCGGACAGAACAAGGGAATACTTCATGGTTTAAAGTCAGGAAAAGTGTGTGTCAGGGTTATATCCTTTCACCATTCCTATTCAATCTGTATGCTGAGCAGATAACCTGAGAAGCTGGACTATATGAGAACAGGGCATCAGGATTGGAGGAAGACTCATTAACAACCTGCGTTATGCAGGTGACACACCTTTGCTTGCTGAAAGTGAAGAGGACCTCAAGCACTTACTGATAAAAATCAAAGACCACAGCCTTCAGTATGGATTACACCTCAACATAAAGAAAAGAAAAATCCTCACAACTGGACCAGTAAGCAACATCACGATAAAGAGAGAACAGATTGAAATTGTTAAGGATTTCATTATATTTGGATCCACAGTCAACACCCATGGAAACAGCAGTCAAGAAATAAAAAGAAGCATTGCATTACGCAAATCTGCTGCAAAGGACCTCTTTAAAGTGTTGAAAAGCGGTGTGCCTGGCCCAAGCCGTAGTATTTTCAATCGCATCATATGCTTATGAAAACTGGACAAGGAACAAGGAAGACTGAAGAAGAATTGAAGCCTTTTAATTGTGGTGTTGGCGAAGAATGTTGAATATACCATGGACTGCCAAAAGAACAAACAAATCTGGCTTGGAAGAAGTACAACCAGAATGTTCCTTAGAAGCAAGGATGGAGAGACTACGTCTTACATACTTCGGACGTGTTGTCAGGAAGGATCAATCCCTGGAGAAGGATATCATGCTTGATAAAGTACAGAGTCAGCGGAAAAAAGGAAGACCTCAATGAGATCGATTGACACAGTGGCTGCAACAGTGGGCTCAGGCATAACAACAATTGCGAGCGTGGTGCAGGACCTGGCAGTGTTTCATTCAGTGGTACATAGTGTCGCTATGAGTCGGAACTGACTCGACTGCACCTAACAACAACAAAAACAACCTCAAAGTTCCACCTACTGAAAACCTCGTTGCTGAGCCCGAGAGCTGTCTCCTTCTGAAGCATCCAGCCAGGAGAGCACTTCTCTGCTGAATGCCTCCTGCACGCATTGCCCTTAGCACTGGTGAGATGTAGGATACTGTTTTCACTGTGATCATTTCCATGTTGTCATTTGCCTACTTCATTGTCAGCTCCTTGGGGGTTCAGCTCTGTATTTCTGACAACACCCGGAATAGGGTCTTGTACTTAGTAAATGGAGTCTCTGGGTGGTGGAAAAGTTTAACACGCTTGGCCGTGGAAGCTCATTTGAGTTTGGAGGTTCGAGTCCATCCACAGGCTGCTTGGAAAAAGGCCTGGTGCTCTACTTTCAAAAAATCAACCATTGAGAACGATATGGAGGAGCACAGTCCTCCTCTGATACACATGGGGTCTCCATGAGTTGGAGATGACTCAGCGGCAACTGATTTGGCTCACTTAGTAATTAGATAACTTCTGATGAGTTGGGTGCGTGTCATAATTTAAACCCAGAAATGGAAAAAAAAAAAAAATCAGATAAACTTACAGAAATGTTTTATCTTTTCAGCAAAACCCAAAATCACTTACGTAGAGAACCAGACTGCCATGGAGCTGGAGGAACAGGTTACTCTTACCTGTGAAGCCTCGGGAGACCCCATTCCGTCTATCACCTGGAGAACTTCCACCCGGAACATCAGCAGTGAAGAAAAGGTATAATGTTGCCCAAGAGTTTCAGGGCCGAGGAATGCAGACATGACGCAGTTTGGGCCTGCTCCATGCCCAGTCATCTTTGGTGAGCCAGAAGATGGGATGTGGCCACCAGCGGCCACAGTCTAGTCTTGTGGCCTCCTTCCCCCAGCCTATCCAGACATGTCCTGCTTAGCATTCCCTTGCAATGAAACGGGCACAATTCCTTGCATAGATTTTCAGGGGTGTAATGTTAGTGGGTATGGTCAAGTTAGGCATTCTGGGGAGGAAGGGAAGAGTGATTTTCAATCCCAGGGCTAGGGAGCTGAGAGGAGCAAGGAGAAGCCAAGATCCTGGTGCACCAGGTGATACTATCATCATCTCGGGAGCACCCAAGGAAATGTCTCCTGGAAATAATAGGGATCAAAATGACCCTATTGATTCTTTTCCTTATGTTCTGTATACTCACGCTATACTTGCACTATACACACAAAAGCTTGGTTGCCTTTGTGTCTGCCTGTGTTCTTAGTCACTTATGGATATCATTGTCCTAAAGGCGAAAATAATTAGCAGTTTTTAAGTGATGATTGCTACACCCAAGCTCCGGAACGTATTCACTGAAGGTTTGAGAACATAGTAGCAACCTTCCTCGTACATTAAAATGACTGGGGCATTTAGCATTAAAGCACATGGATTTATAGGCTACCAGAAAGCTATCATTATTATTGACATTGAATAAAAGTGAGGTGACCCCTACATTATGCAGCCATTTTGTTATTGAGTGGGCTAAAAGCTGGAGGAGGAAGAAGCTTGGTTTGAAACCAACTTTAACCCTCTTATGGCACTTCTCCAGCCTCATCTCATACATCTTGTAGTAACGGGCTTCATTTTAGATGCCCAAGGTTTTGTCACCTATTCAGGCATAATGGCCTTCGCCTTAAAGAGCAGTTATAATGGATTGCTTATTGACCAGAATGTCAAAAATGATAGATCTTTATGCTTCTTCCTGCCTAAAGGAAATCCCTAAAGAGGATAAACTCAAATCAAGCTAAAAAGGGATAATGTGAAATACCAGAGTCAAATTTGGGATTTGCACTTGAGCAACTGTCTTCTGTCCTGCTACTGGAAACAAAACCAAATCACAGGGAACAGAAACTGTTGTTCTAAATAACTTGTTATTAATTTTTGCAAGTTTTAACTCCAGAGTTGGATTCAACTTACCAAAAAAAAAAACCAACTGAGGAACTGCTAAGTATTTTTGAAACTTACATATGCTGTTTGATATCATGGAAATCAACTCTATTAAGAAATGTGGTGTTTACTTGGATAATTTCTTTATCAACATTGGAATTAAAGTCTTGGCTAAGATTTCAGCTCCCATTGTGTGTGTTGTATGGATAGAATGTGCATCTTAGGACTTAAATCACAGGGCCTGCAACTTGGAGGATCTTTGTACATCAGGCTTGGGAGCAGATTTGTCTGGAATGACCCAGTCAGTGTATATCGTTGACCTACAGTGAAGGGCAGAAATAATACCTATCTCAGATGAACGACACTTTTAAATTCTATGTCTTCTCTAGAAATAGCTCAATAGCCAAACTAGACCAGAAAGGTTACTAAGATTTGTGCCTACCTCAGGTTCTTTAGTATTTGGCACTTCTGGCTTATATCAGTGAGTTCATTTTTACAGAATGAGCGCAAATAACCAGACACTAATACATACTCAGGTGTCCATGGGTGGCGCAAATGGTTAAGCACTCAAGTACCAGCCAAACGGTTGGAGATTTGAACCCACCCAGAGGCACCCTGGAAGATAGGCCTGGCAATCTGCTTCTGATAGGTCACGGCCTTGAAAACCCTATGGAGCAGTTCTGCTCTGCACACAGGAGATGAAAGAGACTCAACAGCAACTCACAACAATAATATATACTCATTCTTCCTAAATATTACGAGACCCAAGGTTCAGTGGGAACTATCTCAAGCACAGTGGGGACTCATTTTTTTTTTTTTAATTCAGCTATCTGTGTAGAGCATCTCTCTTAATCTGAGATAATTTTTTAAACCCAGCCACAGAGATTTTAACTAACAACTTTTAACTAACAACTGTCTTTAAATCTACTTGAAGTGACATTATTGGGACAGGAGTGAATTGGTGTTAGAACAAGTCCTCCAAGCCAGCCAGTGATGTGACACCAGATGGTTAACATATTTGCCTAAATTAAACACTATACAAGAAAAGCTGCCATTTCTATTAATTATATGTTGATAACAAAGAGGCATGATGGCTGTCTTCTACAGTGGATAGCTGATAGTTAAGAAAACAAATAAGGCCCATTTGTGAGCAAATTGGACTTCAGATAATAAATTTCACTTTTTCTTTGGCGGCTTCTCCCCATGTTGGAGCCATTTAAAGTTGCATTATATATAACTAGGCACCAAGATTACTAAAGTCACTAAATTACAGGAGTAGCAGAAAGTAGTTTTCTTTTTAAAATCGTAATGATACGCTAAGCAGATGAGACTAGACAATTTTTTGTCTAATTGGTAAGAAGGTAAAGAAACTTCCTGAGAATTGGATCACATGCAATGCTGGAATCATAAAAGGTTGGAAGGCACCTTGGCGGTTCTCTCATCTCACCTGGCACCCCTTTCTAGAATCCCTGCCAAAAGGCCACTCAGTCCTGGCTGAGGGTGATGGTATCATTCATTCATAGCACAGTCAGCCAACAGTGATGGTTAGAAAGGTCTCCTTCCTTGCCCCTTCCATTTCTCATTCCTTCCCACCTCTGCCCTTCAGTCCTTTGTATGAGAGCTATGAAATTTGAAAGTAACTGTTAGATTCTCTACCAACGATTGTGAAGGTGGCTCAGGACTAAGCGGTGTTTCATTCTGTTATACATGGGGTCACTATGAGTCAGAACCAACTTGAGGGCACCTAACAACAATAAATTAGGTTCTTTACCCTTCTTCCCTTTAACACGCCCAGTTCCTTTTGCTGTTTCCTATGGGTCATAGTTTCTACTAGACAGCTTCAGTCCACTAGTGTACTTCTAAAATTTCATGGTGCCCGGAAGTCCAGACACAATCTAACTAATGCACACATCAGTGGAGCTATTGTCTCCCTTGATCTGGATGCTATAATGTAGTTAAAGTTGCATTAGCTCTTTAGCAGATTCCCTATCCTGATGCCTCATGTTGAGCTTGTAGTCAACTAAGATGACTGGGTCTTTTTTTACATGAACTTTGTTTAAGCCACATATTCCTATCCTGCTCTTACGCAATTGATATCGTAACCCATAATTCAGAATTTTATATTTACTTCTGTTAAAAATTTTGTCTTGGTTGTTGCAGACCAGTGTCTCTCAGTGGAGTCACTATTGGAATTTGAATGAATCTTCCTTGGGTGGGAATGCCCTATGCATTGCAGAATATTTAGCATCAACTGGCTCCCTTCCCATTAAATGCCAGTAGCAACCAGCAATCATTGTGATTACCAAAAATGCCACATTTACAAACAGCCCCTGGGTTGGAACCACTGTTTTAACCCATCTTTCTAACCAGTCTGGACTGGCTTTCATCAGAACTGTCTTTTGTCCCTCAGAAGTCCTTGTCCAGGACATTTCAACCCATATGGGTCCCACTGCCTCATTTATGTATATTCAGTCCATGGCAACCCAACCCCAAGCACAGGACCCAAAGACAAGCAACCAGGTAGCCTTCCCATTGTATCTGTCATCTAACATTTGTATTAGCTGTTGCTTCCAACCTTGTATGAATACTTATTTGAAATATCATTGTCCAGGTTACTGATAAAACTGTTGACTGGGACATGGTCAAGTACAAAGCCCTTGGAAAGCCACAGGCCTTCCCTCTGGGTCAGTGTCTCAGAAGGTAGAGCATCTAATGTCATGGTACTCACTGAGGATTTGATGGCTTTTGTGGAAGACTCAATGATTCCTTTAATAAACTTAGATACACTATAAGCTAATTAAAGCAGCTCTCTCTGTCTTTTGCTTCACTGCTTAGTACAAAAACCGTAGGGTCTAGTATTATGCTTCTTAAAAGAAGAGAGAAGAAAAAGTTTTCAACCATAGACACGTACTCGGTGACTTCCTTCTGGAATACCAGATATTCTTCTTCATTTAAAAAAAGAAAAAGAGAAGCAAACTGAAAACAGCACAGTGAGCCTGAATGTAACACCCTATCTTTGATGGTGTCTCTGAGTTGAGTTCAGTTACTTGAGATTGATTATCATCAATCTGTTCAGTAAGCTTCAGCTAGTTGGGTTGATTTAGCTGAACAACTGATAATAACTAGACTAAGTCAAATCATTTGTATCCTTGAGATCGTTAGGGTAGGTCAATTGTCTGAAAGTTAACCTATTAAGTTGTGGCCACTATTAAGTTGACCAAAAAAAAAATTTGCCTGTTTGATAATGCATGTGGAGGTCACTGTGATGCTGCAGATACATAGAACGTTTGCACATCCACCCCATCTTCATTACTCATCTTACCCTGATTCATTTTAAATATTGCCAGGTGTTGAGTGGGTGGTGGCAATTTCTACGTAGCATTTACATATTGAATGAGACTCATAGATCAAAGACTCCTGATGGTTTGGTCAGTCCATCCCCGGAAGAACAAACCCACTGTATGCTTATTTGACCATCTCAGTGCCTTTGAAATGACCGGTAAAGAAAGGCACATGAAGCCTTAATGATTAAAGAAAAGGAGAGGGGTGAAGAGTTAAGATCAGAAGAGACAGACAATGAAAAGTATTTTAAAAACCTTGAACTTCGGTTGACCAAGTGTCCTGTAAATAAAACTTTTGAAATTCTGAATTTTCTAGAAATCGAAGCTTTGTTTTCACTAGGTGTGGGGGAGAAGTTCTTAATTCAGGAAAAACCCAGTACCCACTTTTAAACATTGGAAAAACTGACTGCAATGAGAAATCAGAGCCTAGTTTACCCACAGGGTAGTGGGCACGTGTTTCACTGGGAATGCATAGGGTAAGCATAGGGATACTCAAGTGTATATACATGTTCCTGCACACTGTGTGTAAGACAGTAAAATGTGTTAACATTTAAAGAACCTAGAACTGATTCTTTTTGGAGCATTACTAATCATGTTTTAGTTTATTTTATGTGTATATATTTGCATATCTGATTAAAGTAGCCCATACCTTCACTAAACTGTCAGGGCCAAGACACACACAGGTAGCACTGTGATTCCTATTAGAACCACTTATTCTAAAAGCCACAAAAATCAGAGGACAAAAGCTTTGGGAGAGACAGAAGGAGCATCAGATTTGAAAAGCAAACAACTGCATATGATATAGACCCTCAAAAAAAAAAAAAAAGGTCTTGCTGAATCCAACCCTGGCATGTGACAGACAAGCTTCTAAGTGTTGTGGAATTGGCAACCACATTCGACATGTTGGCCCACTGTTACTGTGGTCTTTGCATGTTCCTCTGTTCTCGCAGTTTTCTTCATTCCAACATCCTGTGACGTAACGCAACATTTTCATCCTCGTTTCTCACAAAAGCACCTTGCATTTAGTAGACTCTTAGTAAATGTTTGCCAACTCATTAACATTCCCCGGAGTGCATTACTATGTTGCTAGCATCTTTTCTGTCCTTTTTCCATCTGAACACCAGGGACAGTCAGACAGTCATGCCACCTAATATAAAGAACAATGCAGGTATGATGTTTTTGACTCCTGGTTTGAAAACAGAAAAACTGTAAGGAAAGTAGGTCACCAAGTTTCAGATCAACAAAAACTGCAAATGTAAAGTGCCCCAGTTCTCTATGTTTCTGTGTTGGCTCACTCCCTTGTGAATGCCATGTTTGATGAAAGTGGAGCCTGCTGGAGCCTGCATGCCATCCAAGCATTCCTCTGCCTTTAAGAGGTGACGGGAGCCCTGCCCCAGCACTCAGCATCTGTATCCTCAACTCTTCCTGACCCATAGTTTCAAGGACTGCATTCTTCTCACTCCTAATGTACCTCTCTGGTACTTGCTTTTTTTTTCCCCTTGTTTAAATTTTTTTTAATTATTTCTAACAGAATGCATGCAAAGAGTTATAAAATGCATGAGCATAAAATGGCATTAGTATACCTACGATAAGCTCTGTAATAAAATCCAAAAGAGGCAGCATACTCTCTAAGTATCTCTAGATCATGGGATTAGAACTAGTCTTGCTACCCAACCCACGAGGAATATTTACGACCTACAACAGGAGCAGTCTACTATGTCTGCTAAGACCCCTATATATGTCTACCAAAGCTTAGGGAAGGCTTTACCTTTAATGGGCATAAGAAAAAAAAAGTTGAATGTAAACTGAATCCCAAGTTCAGGTGGGTGATAAACACAGCACTGAAGTGGGCCTTGGAAAAAGTTCTGAACTGAGAAAAGCTGCATGTGCAGGGACTGCGGTGTGGTACACCGATCTCTGAAGCGACATGTTGTAAAATTTCACTGCTTTCTTGTTGTGTTTTATATCTTATTCTCTCCAGGCTTCGTGGACTCGACCAGAGAAGCAAGAGGTATAGCTTACCTGCCTACTAGCCAGTCTTTAGTTCGGAAAGCATTGCAGTTTAACTCGCTATTATAGTTTAACAACCAGACATGCTAAACTAATCGGTCCTTCCGTTAGATTACGGAATAGGTCAATAGCGGTAGCCATTACTTAGCAATAGTGTCATTGTTGGATGAGCAAGCAAGCTGTGTTGGGAGTGGATGAACCAATCCTTATTATTTCCTAAAACTGGATCTTATTCTCTTGCCGGTGCTGGTAAAACCATACCCAGGTAATTATACTTAGAGAAATAAATTGCCCCACTTACCAGGCCAGGCATTTGGAAATGGTGAACTTTTTTTTTTATTCACCTGGTGAACGGGGCTTTGGATCATAAAATCACAGAGTGAGTGTTCTAGAAACCCCCTCGGCCCTTTCCTTTTCCAGCTCTACTCACCTTGTTGCTTGCTCGTTTGATATTGGTCGGTCTTGGTAAATGATCACATAACGTTTCATCTCAAAAGCAATGCAAATTATACCTCTCGTTGGTTTTCCCAAATTGCTAAACACATCTCTTACTTTTAGAGTCATTCCATTAATGAGATTAGAGTGATTTGGCACAAATGATTTTATGTTTTTCACAGTCAGTAAAAGCCTTTGAAATTTCTCTGACTACTTGCTTCAGTGTGGGTAATGTGGAACTTAGTTTGAAAACAAATGCCAAATATTAATCTTTAGGCTTTAATTGCTACACCCCGAAGGTCCTGCTTATGATCATACCCATCATATTTTTCCCTGATTTGTGTGATTAAGTGACATATAGTGAAATAAAAACCAGTAGACTTTAAATGAGAATCAAGGATCAAATCTATAAATACCATCTTAAAGAGTAGCTCTTGTCCCTTTTTTCCAGATGGAACTTTGGGATTGTAATATTATAACTGCAGCACAGGAAGATCCTGTAGACTGTGTTTTAAACAGGTAGATCTATCCTCTGAGTCTTTCGGGATGGATTATTATTCAGAATACATAACTCATGTGTCCAGGTCGTGGACATGAATATTTAATGCTGTTTAATATTTAAAAGTTGACTGCCTGTCCTCAGGCACTGACATTTGTTTCTGCATGTGAACATGCTGCCGTCATTGAATCTAGTTCGTTATAAGCTCCCTTTGTATTATATCTTCCTTGATGTCATAGGGACTACAGTTAAGTGCATGTCCTCTCTGAAATGCTTCCCTCCTATGGCACAAGACTTGCTTAATGCTGTCACAGGCTGGATGTTTTATTGCCTGAAAGTCATGAACCCACTGGGATTGGGGAAGGGACAGAAGAAGGGTTAATTATCAGCTCCTCTTGAGCAGCCACAGATCTCATTTTGCTTGGCCCTGTACATCCCCTCCTGTCATTCTGATTTAGACCTGGTTAGAGGAGGAGGAGCAGAGATTTATCAGGGAACATTAGGGGATAATCTCTTAGGGGATGTTAAGAGAATTATTATTATAAGTGGAAGTAATAGGTTTACTCCCAGGAAAGCAGACGCTTCACTCCGTTATCCAGAAGTATCCTTATCTTGAGTATCTCACTCTGAACCTAATTGACTTTCAAGTGAGCAGTGTCCCTGGGGCTCAGAAGTTCCATTCTCTCCTATCTGTCTCATTCAGAGATGAAGACCCTAGTCCAGATGAGTTCCACAGAAGGCCTGGGCTGTGGCCAATTCTATTCTGTAAGCTCTCCAAAGCCTTCGTACTTTTACCTGGAAAGAGGGAGACAAAATGTTTTGACGATAATAATGATAATTAGCCTTCATACTGTTTTTTTTAAAAAAAACAGGGTCTTGCCATAATCTTTTTGTCCTTGCCCAGAGCACATATGCTCCCTCTGCCATAGCCTGGACTGTCAGTGTGACTTGTGGTCTGGGTGGCACGTAGGGGGCACTTCCTGACTTTGTCCTGGTGCCAGAGTGAAACATTTCAGGAGGAAATACTCCAGTTGCAGTGGAGTCTATCTGCATCCCCTCAGAAAGAGAACTCAAGGCATCTGGCAAATAATCCCCTCATCAGTTCTTTGTGAGCCACTGCAAAATAAGCATTCTCTATAGAGGGCTACCTAATGGTCTGTTGACAACATTAAATGAGAGAGGTTTCCACATAGAGAATTTTAGGAAAAGAGGAGATGAGATGGAAGAAAAGAATGTATAGCTATCAATGCATCCATTTTTCTGAGCTCCTCTTGAACCACCTCTTAGTCTGAGTTAAGACTGCTCCGTCCTCTGCTTTGTTGTTGTTTCTTCACACCCTGTTCTTACCTACCTGACTTTCTTTGCCTCTTTTGCTGCAGTATCTTTTCCTTATGGAAATGTTCTCTTGACTTCCTGAAGGCTCTGGTCGGTTTTTCATGTTTGGACATGGCAGCCCTGGACAAGTCCCATCTGTGTCACAAAGAATCATAATTCAGTCACTGGCTGCCATCAATGTTGGACTGAACTTGTGTTTTTACCAGATAACCAGAAAGGCCAGGGGGGACCTTGAGCTCCCTCTGCCTTCATTCCTGCTGTGTTTTGGGTAACTAGGAGCAACAGGCAGGTCAGGTCAGCTCGTTAGAGATACCTGCAGGGGACGACTTCATGCTCTGGATGCTCGTAGTTAGAGTGATGGGTAAAGATTTTGCATGACACATGAAAATCGCCACTGGGATCTATCAACACAGCCTTGCCACCCCACAGGAAAAGAGGTCCCAGAACCGAGTGTTTTCAACACACTGGATGTCTTGAGGCTTTCTAATGAAGTGCTCCACACCTATCTATTGTCATCTCTCATTAATATGTGACATTTCATGGGATGCATCTTCTCAGTGCCCCCCTCACAGATGTACAGGTCAAATGGAAGCTGAGAGCCACAGCCCTCAGAGCATTCATCTCAGAGAGGAGAGGCACTCATAGCAGTAGGTGGCGATGGTTTTGCTTGGCTTTTCTGTCTTCTTATGAGTGGCCGTGTTGTTCCAGCTTCCAGATGTGAATGTGATGGGATTTAAGTGACTGAACTAGATCTGATCCAATAGTGACAATGAAAAAAGGACTTATTGCAGTAGATCTGTTGAGACCGCTATGAAAAGCCAGTGGTGCCTTGCTTTTGAGTTCCCCAGCCTGGCTGCTGTATAACATTGAATTTTTGGGTTTTGGACTTCCCACTTACCTTATCAAAAGAACCCGAAGCCAAGTATTCTTTCATTCTTTAAAGGCCCAACCCCATGAGGTAAAAGATGCTGTATCCAGAGCACCCTCCTACCCATCTCTATAGCACATATCATGGCGATAACAGGGTGGCCCAGACCACAAGGAGCAGCACCCCTTCAGATTACCACCTTTCTTGAGGATCTGAACATGGGCCACATGCCCAGACTCTTCCAGGCCTCCCAAACCTTTTACTTAGAGTGTCAAGGGAGGAAGAAAAAAACTCATGGAAATATACCAAGTATTCACTACCCAAGGATTTTACTTTTAATCTCTTTTTGATCAATCATTGTAATTCCAGGGACTTGGGAAGCCAATTATAGGATCAAGGACTGGATAATGGTGGTGACTATGGTGTCAAGGATCCCAAATCAGTGTGGGACTCTCTGTACTGCCATTTCCGGGGAAGGGACACAGTTACCCTCACTCCCATTCTGATAGTCCCTGAGCTGAGTTGTCTGACTTTTTTGAATGGAATCATTTTACTTTTATGCTTGCAGAAAGAGAGGCATCTGCAGAAACAGGGGTTTCTTGTATGATTTCTTACATTTGGGCACATCCAAATTTCCCGTTACTTGTGCATGCACCGTGGAACTGGCGGATGGGCAGAGGGTTGGAAGGAAAGAATGGGGAGAACAGGTTTCCCAGAACCTCACGAGGGAAGGCTGATGCTACTGAAATACCTGCTCCCCAGGGCTTTTGCTTCCATCTTAGACACCCAGATAGAGTCATCTTGGGGGGCTTTGCCCATGCTTGCCCCAACCCAACCTTGGCACATAGTTTAGGCTGTTTGACGTATATGGAGTCCCTGTTTTGGATACACCCAAGTTCCCATGGTGCTCCCCAGAGCTGCCCACGTTAGATGGTACTTAAAGTAAGACTTAGATGTTGGCACAGAGAGGAGGGAGGATGTGAGACTGATCATAAACAGCCCCCACCCTGCCCTCAGCCACGGTCGTCCTATGCTCTGCTCCGGGCTCTGACGCATCCCCCTTCCCTCCTGGCAGACCCTGGATGGGCACATGGTGGTGCGCAGCCATGCCCGCGTGTCCTCCCTGACCCTGAAAAGCATCCAGTACACAGATGCTGGAGAGTACATCTGCACTGCCAGCAACACCATCGGCCAGGATTCCCAGTCCATGTATCTTGAAGTGCAATGTGAGAAGCAACTGGAGGAGGTCGCGGGGAGGAAGGGAGGGCAGTGCAGGATCTGGATGAGAGCAGAAAATAGCGGCTAGGATGCTGCACTCTGAGCTTTGGCCATGTCCCCTGGGTGGTTGGCCCTAGGGCTTGTCCCCAAACCCACCCACACACCTTCCCCAGGCTCCCTACAAGCCTGCCTGGCCTTGAGCCTGCCCACGTAGCTCGTGTGCGCAGGAACACCGAAACGGCACCCAGCTCTATGTTCAGGCATTAAGTGCTTTGGGACACACCTCGTCTTCTAGTGCAGGAAACAGGCTATGTGAGGCTCAGTGATCACGGAGGTCACCCTGAGAGTCATTTTCATTCGTTGCAGATGCCCCCAAGCTACAGGGCCCTGTGGCTGTGTACACTTGGGAGGGGAACCAGGTGAACATCACCTGCGAGGTGTTTGCCTATCCCAGTGCCACAATCTCATGGTTCCGAGATGGTCAGCTGCTACCAAGCTCCAACTACAGTAATATCAAGATCTACAATACACCGTCAGCCAGCTATCTGGAGGTGAGTGGTGGGGGCAGGGGCACGTGGAGAAGATGCAGCTGGACTATGGGTGGGCTCCTGTGGGCAGCTAAAACGTTCTCTCTTGCTTCCCTGGCACATTTGGGGGAGCCGTTGGCTGGAGAAGAAACTAAGCCCCATCCCAGGTCACCTTTCTCTCCTGCACTGATTCTCTCCTGGGGGCGGGGTCCATGAGCCCCTTTTCTGTTCTCCTCTCTGTGTAAGTCTGGGCTGGAGTCTATGGTTCATGTTTTACTGGTTCAGTCCCTGGGTAACACAGATGGCTAAACAGTTACTAACTGAAAGGTTGCAGGTTTGAACCCACACAGAGGTGTCTCAGAAAGAAAGGGCTGGCAATCTACTTCCAAAAATTCAGCCATCGAAAACCCTACAGAACGCAGTTCTACTCTGACACACATGGGGTTGCCATGAGTCGGAATCGACTCTGCTAAGTTAAACCAATAAATAAGGATCTGAGTCTATGGCCATCCCATGGTACACCTGTCACCCAAGGGCTCCTTCCTTCTAAAGGTGACCCCGGACTCTGAAAATGACTTTGGAAACTACAACTGCACTGCAGTGAATCGCATTGGACAGGAGTCCTTGGAATTCATCCTTGTTCAAGCAGGTGAGTACCCCTTAGAGAGACTTCCCACACCACCTCACCCTAGCCAGCCCACTTGGCATACTTTGGTGATGCTAGGGCTGTGGGAAGCCATTAGATGCCTGGGGATGTGGGCATGGGGCATGTGGGGAGACAGTCACATGATGTGGTGGGCAAGGAGGACAGGATTTTCAAGAGGGCAGGGATGAGAGAGACATCCTTTGCAGTTGCAAGTTTTGGTGTTGGGCCAAATGGGGCTCACGTGTGTCTCCATATCTGCCCTCCCCACAGACACTCCATCCTCACCATCCATTGACCAGGTGGAACCATACTCTAGCACAGCCCAGGTGCAGTTTGATGAACCAGAGGCCACAGGTGGGGTGCCCATCCTCAAGTACAAGGCTGAGTGGAAAGCAGTGGGCGAGGAAGTGTGGCATTTCGAGTGGTATGATGCCAGAGAAGGTAAGTGGGAAGAGGCACTGTGTCTCTTAGAGTCATGGCTGCTTTGTTAATCCGTGTTGGGGCACACTCAGCCTCAGCGTTCACTAGCCCCTCGCTGCCTGTGTGGGTAGGGTGGCACATACCACTCTCACCTACCGGGGGATGGTAGGCCCCACCACCTGAAACACCATTCCTGTCCCTCTAGAATTAGGTCGCGGTCACATCTCCATCTAGAGTTGGGCTTCTGTCCCCTGGCGCTTCAGATCGTGAGTCTCAGGTCCCTGCCAGAAGCAGAGGAAGCCATCCAAGCCGTGTTCCACTCAGAAGCCCTGCTCAGGGGCTGAGCACAGCCAGAGGCTTGCAGCCCACCTCCTACTCTGCATATTCGGATTACTCGTGTAGAACAGGCTTTCTGCCGACACCCAGCCAGTCCTGCTTTAAGTCTGCTCTTAAATCAACCCTATGATATATTTCCAAACCAAAAATTAGAGGGAAAAAAAACCTCGGATAATGCAATTTGAAGATTCTGAGCTATACTGTCTTTTCCCAAGGATGGAGTATATTGTTTAACCTCCCCACTTTTCGGTTTCACATACCTGGGTGATGCAAACGTTTAACATGCTCAGCTGCTAACTGAAAGGTTGGAGGCCCAAGTCCACCCAGAGGTGCCTAGAAAGAAAGGCCTGGCAATCTACTTCCAAAAAAATCAGCCATTGAAAATCCTATGGAGCTCAGTTCTACTCTGACACACATGGGATTGCCACGAGTTAGAATCAGCTCAACAGCAGCTGGTTTGGGGTTTCATTGGAATAATTTAGTGAAGTGGGATTTGTTCCTGTAGAAATGTTTAATCCCGGTCTGATAGGTGGTACTAGGGTGGAATTGGGAATGGGTTGAGACATCAGAGTTACAGCCATTCAGAGACATCATCCAGCCCACTTTTACGGAGAGTTAGTTCCTCCAGAAAGCTTTAGCTTCTGGAGGCAGAGGGGCTGGAGGGCATTAAGATTAGAGCTAGAAGAATTCACTCCATTTGCCTTCCTAACTTCTCCCTGACATCTCATTTCCAGTTTACAAAGGCAAGTCGATTCCATGCTAGTTTGTCCACTCAGCTTTTCACTCTTTTGTGATCCTCCTCCGTGTTCCCAAAACAGCCAACATGGAGGGCATTGTCACCATCATGGGTCTGAAGCCAGAGACGACGTATGCTGTACGGTTGGCAGCCCTCAATGGCAAGGGGCTGGGCGAGATCAGCGCGGCCTCCGAGTTCAAGACGCAGCCAGTCCGTAAGTAAAGCCAGCTGCCCTGCCTCCTCCCCATGCCCACCCTCTCCTCCCAGGGCAGTGGGGGACCCTGAGCTGACTCAACTTACTGTTCAGACAACAGCTTTTTCTCTTTCAGATCCCCCTGCTCACGATGGCCCCACATCCTAGCTCTCTGGCTCTCAGTGGCTGCTGATGCCCATCCGTTTATCTTCTGTCTCTCTGAGGGTTGGTGACACTGTCACAGTAGCTAGTACAGCTTGTTAGAGTAACAGCCAGGGAGAAAAACGGGTGACACTTTTATTAAAGAAAATGGTGAGGGAAACAGCAGTGTGTTGTGCAGGGATTTGGGAGATGCACTTTTTGACATGGTCACCAAGGCCCCAAGTACCCTGTGACTTGAAGAAAGAGGGTAAGGACAGTGACAGCCACAGCCACATAATTAGCTACGGGATTTTTGATACAGCAGAGATAATATGTTACAGAAAAACAGAGACTGCTGTAGCATCTATGAGCAGGAGCAAAAACACAGCAACGGAAGAGGGAGAAGGACAGCTGCGGCTTTTGTCTTTTCTGCCCCTCCTCCCCAGCCCATACCAGGAGCACACGGGGGTCTCCTTCCCATGCAGCCTCTTTCAAGGGGGGTACTTCTTCCTGATTCCGCTCAGAGCTCAATCTCTGTTTTCCTCTGTCATGCCCTCTTTCCTTAAACTCGGCCTGCCATGCTGTGCCCTTCCTGCTCACAAATAGCCAGGTCGTGGGCAACCTTTACAGACCTGAGCTGTAGCCCGGGGAAGTTCCAGGTTCCCTCCAGCTAAGGAAAGTGTTGGAAACACTAGACTCTTTTGCTGGTCACAGAATTCCCTGGGCTCTCTCTGACCCCTGAAATTAGAAAATGCATAGAGGGATCCTTTGCTTCTTTCTCTTTGGGACCTGCAAATCGACCCCATACCTCTTCCCAGAAATAGGAAGCCTGCCTCGTCTTCCTGCTACGGGATTTGCCTCTTTCTGGATTTGAAATAATTTGAGTTTCCAACTCCATGTGTTCTGTGGATTCTATTCATTTCTTTTACATCTTATTTTTTTCTCTTGGGTCTGTCTCTTTTCTTTTCGTCTGTGTTCCATCCATGGGAAATGCAGATAGCCCTCCACGTAAGTGCCTCTTCTACCTCATTGCCTGTTTCCATAGTGTTAACATCTCCTAGTCCTAGTTCTAAATTTAGTTGCGGTTCCTTCTTTGTTCCCTAGCGGCTGCAGTAGACGACACTGCCTGGGCCCTAACCACACTGACCTTAGTCTAGTTTTACTCTCGTTAATGTCTGTAGGTGACTCCGAGAGGCTAACACTCTTCCTCTTTTAGAGCATGCAACTTCTGTGTCTTTTTGAAATAGTGTATATTTATGACTTTGTGTGTGTAACCATCGTCCTGTGGCAAAGAGGATGTTTGCTGAGCCAACCATGGTGGAAATCTGCAGATGGACCCTGAGTAACAAGCTATAGAGCCACTTCACCATTAGCCAGAATTACAGAAAAGTGTACCACAGCCTCATCAGGCCCGTAGTCAGAATCTCTTCAAGGGAAAAAGACCCTGAAAGGATTCCCACGTTTGCTTTTAGGAGATAAAGGAATTGAGCTCATTGCTCCCCTCCTTTTCTGCCTGTCAGGTTGGTAGCTGGTGGGCAGTTGGAGGACTGGTTGGGGAACCCCATGCGGCAGCCGCAGTCGTAAAGGGCTAGCATGACCCTGGGCTACAAGTCATGGACACATATTGTAATGAGCTGTTGGGGAGTTAGTTAAACCTTGGTTCCAGCCAGCTCTGGTCTTTGGCACCTGGTTACTTGCAATGTGCATTTCCATGTTTGGAAAAGACTGGCCACCTGCCCTAGTGACTCTGCTGTTGGGCATGGAGATCCCCCACTGGAAGAGCACCCCAATGATGTGGGCTGGAAATAGAGGGCGCAGGAAGCCAGGGTAGCAGCGAACTGGCCTCTGCTAGAGAGAGCAGATCTGTGGTCCAACCTCCTTAGCCTGCATTGATGACCCCAAGCTTCCCTTTAGCTGAGGCTTAGCTCTTTCCTCCCAGGCTAAGCTCTGAGAATAGTGGAGGGACATGTTGTTACTCAGAGAGACTCTGAAGAAAAGGTATTCAGGAAGGTTCATACTCTTTTAATAAAAAGCTCCTAGTTCCTGAAAGGCACTCAGGGAAGCTTATCTCTTTAAAATTTATTCAGGAGTATTGCAGTCACAGCAGAATCTAAGCGACTAAGTGTAGGCGTTTGGAGATTTTGAGCAAGTGCTAAATCCACTACCTGAGCAGAGCTGGTTCCTGAATGAAGTAGTTCTGGAAAGAGCCCTAGCGGAGGTATGGGGTTATCAGGTAGGACTGATAGGTGTCTGCTCTGGGCTGGCAGCTGTGCCTTTAGCGAGCTCTGGAGGAACAGCTCTGGGTGAAGAGCACCTCCCTCCAGGCAGTGAGCCTAGTGAGCTGCTGGTCCTTAAACCCAGTCCTCAGGCTTCCTCTTCTCTGGATTTGTCAGTAGGTGAGTGCTGGCTTAGATACGTAAAAGACAGGAAGGCTGGGATGAGGCCTCCTCTGGAGTTTCTAACCAGTAATTGGAGTTCAAGCACTGAATCAGAGTAACCAGGTCTTGGACTCCAAAGGCCACAGTGGTTTTCATTCATTGCCAGCTCAGCTCTTATAAAGGTGAGGGTTTTTATAGTAGATACTATGTTTTTAACAGTCGATGTTTAATTTTTTTTTTTTTAAAAATAAGGCATCTAGACCCTTGTTGTTTTTTATCTGCTTATATGAAAACAGATCCTTGACCAAGACTGCAAGAAGCCTTTGAAAATGGTGGGTCATCTCTCCAGTCCAAGCAGATCATGAAAATGATATGGCAGCTGGCACAGCTAGTGGCATGAAAAGTCAATTTTCTCAATCATATGATAAAGTTATGGTTCAAAGAATTTAAAAGCAAACTTCTTTTAGATATGGAGAACAGTGGAAGAGACATGGAGTTGAGTGTGCCTATTTCAAGAACTCCAGGAGGATAAAGGTGGCACACACATGAGAACGTGCGGGAACATCATACTTTCACTGAAGATACGTTGCTATTGTCTTTCCCTGCATCCTCATAACTTTCTAGAGCTGCTGAAGTAAGGGTCTACCCCAAGGGGTATCCCGCTGGCCCTAGACCCGTCCTGTAGAAAGATACAGTTGAAAGGATGATGCCAGCTTTCACCACTGCTGAGACGAAACTCACAAGACAAATTTTAGGAAGAACCTTCTCAGAGTTCTCTCTCCATTCCTTGCAAGACACAAAGGTTGTCTGAACAAAATCAGCCATCAGTTGAGCTGCGTTCCTACCCTGAGCCCAAGACCAGTGGTGTTGGTTGGTGACATGGGGCATCCCACACACAGGCATTGCATTTTTATCCTGTAACACTGCATGGCCTGTCCTATGACACTGAAGCTTAGGCCCTAGGAAAACTCTGAGCCCCAAGGAAGAGAAGGCACAGAGCAAGCAGGAGCTGACATACTGGAAAGACAATCTGTTGCTTTCAGACCTCTGGATTGAGAAGGGTTAGGTGAGGGTCAGCACACTGGGCAGTAGTCCATCACTTGAGGAAATCACGTTTTCAGTGTCAAAGAGTTAATTGAGCTGTCCCAGTAGTGGGGTTGCTTTCTTGGTTCCTTAGTAGACTTCTCCAAGTTGGTGGGCATGAATATGCCAAAGCAGGGATGAGCAGGTGAAACTAGCTAAGGCCCCAAATACATAAAGGCCTCCAGCTTCCTGAGCTTACAGACCAGAAAGCTGTTTGGAGATTCCTTTGTGTGCAGTTGATAAATGTGTGCGAAGGTAATGAGGAAGCTGTGACTCAGAATAAGCAACTCTAACCTGGGAAAATGTTCCCATTTCTTATGTTTTTAACCCAAATGCCTGTGTGCTGTCAGGATACTCTGAGGTGGAAAGGTCATGACCTCTGTTTGACTTGGGAGAGGCTGCTGCCTGTGAGAGCTGCTAAGAGAGTAAAGAGACAATGCTACAATTTATTATTAAATTTTTCCTCCAGGATTGAGACATTTAACCTTTAGAATGTAATTGCCTGAATGTTGCCTCTTAACTTACTTCTGTGCCATGAAACAAAATGGGTCATTTTTTCCAGGGTATAGAGATTATGCATGAGTCTCTACTTTTGAAAAGGGGCATTTTGACATTTTTTGTTTTTACATTTTACCCCCCAGATGACACATTACAAGCATAAATTAAATGCACCATATACATAAATGCACATACAACTTCATCCTTTTACCGGAATAATTATGCAAAGTTTTGCAAACAATTCAAGCCAGAAGAGTAAGAGAAAGAGAAAGAGACTTTCACCTGAGTTAACCAGACCCTGAAATCATGACACGTTAGCAGCCTGCGTTGCTTTGACTCCAGTGACACTAGCCTTCCATGGTTTATTGAGGCGCCCGCATCTGGAAGGCTAAACCATGAGCATCAAGGCAGTGTTGGCAATAGGTTGACGTGTCGTCCAGTTCTACTTCTCCAAATTTTTGTATAACTCGCAATGGGGACCTTGTTTTGTGATTGTCGATGGGACAACTTCTGAATATTTGCCAGTGAAAAACTAATGATCCATTTAGCCTTGCAGTGCCCATGCAGAAAGTTGGTCAGTATTACTTGGTTAGCCCAGGCTCTTCAGCATGCCCTTTCTCTGTGGGAGCGAGAATATCACTGAGCATTATTAGTGTTGCTCTTCACACACACACACACACACACACACACACACAGAGTAGCACAGCAGCAGCAGCATCCAAGTAATCACGTTTAACCCACTGCCAGTGAGTCGATCCCGACTCATAGCGACCCTACAGGACAGAATAGAACTGCCCCATAGGGTGTCCGAGAAGTGGCTGATGGATTTGAACTGCTAACCTCTCAGTTAGCAGCAGAGCTCTTAACCACTATGCTCCAGGGCCCCAATCACTTTTAGTAGGAATCTTTTTGGAGAAGGCCCGTGGTTGTAGTATCCACTGTGTGCCAATCATGGACTTTAATCACTGGTAAACATTAAGCAGGACAGTCTTTTCCATTTCATTCAGGTACAGAAATTAGAGAGTGAGACAGATTTTGTAACAAAATGTGCCATATATGTAAATACATGCCATGTATATAACTACATGCCATATATATAAATATATATAAAGCAAAAACCATATCCATTGCTGTCGAGTTGATTTTGACTTATGGCAACCCTGTAGGACAGAGTAGAACTGCTCATAGCGTTTCCAAGGCTGTCAATCTTTATGGAAGCAGACTGCTACATCTTTCTCCCGAGGAGCCAACTGGTGGGTTTGAACCGCCGACCTTTCAGTTAGCAGCCAAGTCCTTTAACCACTGCACCACTAGGGCTGCTAACAAATTCAGTTCAGGTCCACCCAATGGACCCTTGGAAAAGAGACCTGGAGATCTGCTTCCGAAAAATCAGCCTTTGAAAACCCTGTGGAGCATGGTCCTACTCTGACACACATGGAGCCGCCATGAGCGGGAGTCTACTCGACAGCAACCGGTATAATGAAAAGCCTAACAAAGTCCGTTTCTCCATTACTTGATCATCTTAAGCAGAGGGCCAGGTTCCCATCTCTCCTGTTCTGTGATCCTAGGTAGACAGCTGGTCCTGCTGAATTGGCTATTTGTTTGCAGTCAGGCTTTAAGGCTTCTGCAGCTGTTCCTGGCCAAACCCCTTACCTGAAGTGCAGGGCTTGGCAGGCACACAGGCTTATGGTCTGAAGTCAGAAAAAGCCCTGCTCTGGCTGCCCCTGCAGCTCTGCTGGCCACCTGTTCTCATGCACGCTGTTTTTCTTCCCATTCTAACTAGCGTCAGCGCCTCGTACTGACACCCCAAGTCAGCACTTCCATTTTCTAACTCAATATCTATGCCTCACTGGTCTTTTTCCCCTCTTTTTTATTGTGCCTTCCTTTCTCTTTCTTCAGCAGCTCCTGCTAGCTCTCCTACCCCTGTTCCATTGTCTCCTCCAGATAGTGAGTATCATTTTCCCCATCCCTCTGTAGCTTGCTTTCTACTAGCCACAGTGCAGTCTGCCTAATGCTATCTCCTCCACCAGGTGATGATTCAACTATGTCAGCAGAGAGCAGCGCTGGATTTTAGAAAAGCAAATGAGAGGAGAAATAGGCTTAGGGCCTCTGGCGTTCAGGGTAGGCAAGCACTCCCAGAAGAAGAGAGAACTGAAAAGCGTTGCTCCCTCAGAAAACCCTGCAGGCAGGCACCCTGAGGGTGCTGAAGCCCAGCCTGTCCTTTGGGTTGGGCCGAAGCTGGTATTTGGAGAAGCCAAACGAATTTGCCAAGAAAAATATCTGTCCTGCAGGGTCATAAGAAATGTTTTGGAGTGTTGGGTTTTACCTCTCATTTTAATTGGCGCAGTTGGAGTCAGACATTGAAATTAGATAGTGAAACCTGTAGCTTTTGCTTTATCCATAAATGTATCCATTGCTCATGAACATTTGTGGGAAAATAAACAGATGTGCCTAGCAGTAGGCACTTAGGACAAATTGTTCAACCCTTCACAAGGGAGCTTCATTATTCTCTTCTCTAAAATTGGAATGAGTCGTCTCCTTTCTCCCCCCAAAAAAAAAACAAAGAAAAAAATAGGCAAAGAATAGGCTTATCAAGCTCTGCTTTGCCCATCCTGGACCAATGCCACTGAACCTGGTCATAACACCAGGTGGCTGGGCTCAAGCCTTGTCATCCTGGCTGAGCCTCATCATTTCCAATCTTTTTTTTTTTTGCTCCCTTGTCCTTTTGTTCCCCTAAGTCCTGAGGAGTAAGAACTGCAGGCCTGTCCTATGTAGAGTTTTGAACCCAGATTTCCAGGGAGGGAAGCAAAATGAGACAGCCGCTGAGTAAGGTGCAGGCCATATTGCCACCATCTCTTAGAGCTACAGATAACAGCAAGCAGTTTAAGGGGTGGCACCTCCAGATTGGCCTTATTCTCCTTATTATATCAGAAGGCCCTGCCATTTGGGGTTGGCCTCAGGAGATGACTTAAGCCCCAAGATCAAAAGCCCTCTGTTGCCATCTATTTGACTCAGAAATATGACCACCGCCACCTGCCTGCCCTATTATCTTCCAAGGAAGTGCACCATAGCGGAAAGAGTTCAAGCTTTGGAATCTGACAGATCTGGGTTCAAATCCCAGCTCCACGACTTTTACTCAGAGCTCCATGACCGTATATCAGTCACTTGACCTCCCCAAATCTAAAACTTCACATCTAAAATGAAGGATAAATTCCACCCGCCTTATAGGTGTTTGTGAAAATTGAAGATTAAATATAAAAAACATCCAACAGAGTTCCCAACATGTTGGTGGTGTTAGGTGCTGTCGAGTTGGTTCCAACTCATAGCAACCCTATAGGACAGAGTAGAACTGCCCCGTAGGATTTTCAAGGAGCGGCTGGTGGATTTGAACTGCAGACCTCTCAGTTAGCAGCCAGGCTCTTAACCACTACACCACCAGCATGTGGTCACTGTAATTAATAGTAACAAGCAATGAGGGTGATGTTATTTCTTGCCGTGTGAGAGTAATTTGTCAGCAAAATCACTTTAAGATATATGTTTGAATAATGACAAATCAGGGAAGAAAGGAGTGAGAGAGTATCTCCTTCACCGTCTCTGTCTTTTCTTTATAATGATGCTTGAAAAAAAACACATATATTTGACTTTAATTTATTTCTACTCTCCTTCACCTCTCTGTACCCTTTCTGGCCTTCATGTTCCCATAGCAACGTGGCCTCTTCCTGCCCTGACAACCACAGAAGTGTCCAGTGAGTACAGAGCTGAGGGCCAGAATTCTGACTGCTGCTTGTGGCAGAGCTGGCTTCCAGTTCACAGAGATGCCAGTAGTGCTTCCTCCCTTTCCTTAAAATGCATGAAGGTTCCTAGCCTGGTGTGGTCTCCTAAGCATGCTGTTTTTTTGCCAAGAGAGCAAACCAGGCATTACCAAAAGAGCTGAGGTGATTATTTGAAGAGGACTGTGCATGAAGAGGCCTTTCCAAATTTACTCTTGAGTTAAAAATAGAAAAGGATTAGGGAAATGCTGGGGAGAAGAAGGAACAGCATCGCCTGCCCAGCTTTGGCTGCTCCTCGTCTCTAAAATACACACACACACATGCAGGCACGCACACACACGCACACAGGCACGCACGCAGGCTAATATAGCAAGAGCTACAAGACGGAGAACAAGGGAAGGGGTAGAATATGATTGCTTGGGGGAGCTAGAAGGGCAACGCAAAGAAGGAAGGAGCTGCATACGCTCCTTTGTCTCACCATGCCGAAGCGGCCTGTACACAGAGCACATATGGGAAGGAGAGGCACTTTGGTCTCCTCAAGCCGTGGCCTCAATGCCAGAAAAGCCATGAGCAGAAGAAGCCAAGTCCAGGCTCTCTGGAGTCAGCGCTGCCTGAGAGTCCGATGAAAGTGCTGGATTTCCCCTCCTGAAGATAGTCAGGACCACCACCAGTATTGTCTTTACCATCCAAACATTACACTGAACTGCAACATTAACATGCTCCAAGATAGTACTTGTGAAGTAAGCTGGTATGCTGACGACTTAAATTCCCTGACAAGTCAACTTTGTGTGTGTGTGTGTTTGTGTTTACAGTGTTTAATCACCAAAGCTGTGTGGGCGATTCAGATTTTATACTATTGCTGGGTGCATAGAAAACTTGGCATGTATCCCGTTAGGCAGTAGCCAGAGCTAGAAGACAGAAACAGGTGTGGCAAAGTACAGCTCTCCCTTCCTGAGCCAAGCTTTCTGATTCATAATTGAACGAAGAAGCAAAGAGTTTTCCGGGTTCTGTGTGCTGCATGCAACGCTTCCTTCTTCGGCTGCAGACTATAGCGCCGGCCCTGCTTTCTCAGTGTTCTCTCAGTGTATGTGCTGCAAAACGAATTTTAATTCCTGGTGCCTCTGAGGTTTCACTTTGTCAGCAGAGCGGGTGACAACCAGTGTGTGTGCTCGCACGGGTTCAATTCCAAAGATGGCTTTTTTTGCATTTGGAAAAGGAATGCAACTAACAGAGCCCTTTCTTCTTACAACAAGCAGTGTTGCTCCTGTCCTGTGCCCGAGTGGGTGCTGTGTGTGTGCTAGGCCCAATAGGAGCAGACTACGGGGGGCGTTTGCACCACTTGATTCATATGTTGTGTCTCCTTTGGAACTGAAATGCTAACCCAGGTCAAGATTTTTCCTTAAGGAGGAATTAGGTATTTCTTCCCCTGAAATGTCTTTAACTTTTGAAAATCAGGCATTTCTTCTCACAGATAAAATGCCTAGCTGTGGCATCCAAAGGCAAGGAAGTTTGAGACTTTTTTTTTTTTTTTTTTAATTTGGATTCGTTTGACTCTTGACCCAAATTGTAAGTCCTGGTGGATGCTGGGATAAAGAAAAGATGGTCACAATTGGGCAGCAGCCTGCATTTAACATGCACGCAGTCCTCAACAGTCAGGCAAACTCTAGCACTTGTGAACTACAGGGGAACTAATAGCAGAGTAGCTGTGAGCACACAAAAATCCATCAATCAATGGGGTTGAAAATAAATAATACTTCTTGTTTTTGCTTATGTGTGTGTGGGTGTTTTTGTTTTTGTTTTTTGGTCAGTTGCTGATGATGAAGGAATAAACGTATCCTCATTAAAAAACAAAGAATGCTTAATTTTGAATAATCCCTGCAGGGCCATCTTGGTAGGACCATGGCAATACCTGCGTAATGTCGCACAATAAAAACCACACATTCTGTCAGCTCATAGTGCCCAGGGAATATACTACTTGGTTAAAGCATTCCCCTTGAATTATTTTTAAACAGCAGTGTACTTTGAGCCAGAAGATATCATTCAGTAACACATTAGAACGTAGAGCTAACGTAGGACAAAAACGAATGTTTGGATAGGTCCGAACAAGGACAACTCTTCTTGTAAATCTCAAATCCATGTCTTATCGGCACAGCCACAAGCCTAAGGGTTAAATAACTTTATCCACAGGCCCAAGTATATGTTTAATATTAGACTTTCAGCTCACTGGTCCACACATTCAGTTTCTGCTGTTCGGTGTGGACAGAGGTATTGCCTCAACCTCCAAAAAGAAACCTGTTCCCATATCTGAATTCGCCTCTTCCGTTGCGTGTTCTTGAATTTGGGGAGTCTCATCAGGGGTGTCAGGGATAATGTGAGTAGGGGGCTAAAGAAGTAAGAAAAGATCTTTGGGGCTACCCTCTCGGGCATGTATCCACCAAGCCTCACTCAGCCCCTATGCCCTCTCCTCATTGGGCGAAGGAAACACAGAATGCCTTTTAATTTAATGTGGTCTTTTGTTCTTACAGGGAACACAATTTACGCCTTAAAAATGGTGGGACTTTTCCTTGATGACCCGTATTCTGTTTGATTTCCCTTGTTTCCAAGGATGGAGCCGTTTCTGGAATTTGTGAACATTAACTTGCTCTTTTCTCCTCCTTTAACAGTCTCCTGGATTGCCTTTGACATCTGGGTCCTGGCAGATAACACCTCCCCATTTAAAAAAAAAAAAAAAGTGTACCTGTTCCTTGATGTGGTATTAATATATAATGTTGCAACTGTAGCTAACGCTTATTGGTGTTGTTAACCAAATGTTCTTTATGATTTATTATTCTTCTATTTCCAGGCGGTTTTACTGTCCTCCCAGTGTTCCCTGTATATGCTGCTAATTTAATTTGATTTCTCCCTTTATTTAGTCTGTGATTTTGTGGTTGATTTTTCTCCCTGCCCATTGTTTACATCAGTTTTTAATTTTTTTGTATTTTCCATGTGATCTCCTCCACTTTCCTTTCAACCAATCATGTGCGTGCGTATCATGTGACTTTGTCATGTGGCTTGCATGGTGCTGATGATGTCGTCCACGCTGGTGAACAGAAGGTAAAACTCTTTGTTCTGATTAGTGAAATAAATCTGGGACCAAGCCTGGCACCTCCAGCCCGCTCATTTCTTCCTGTCTCAGATTTCCTAAGTGTAGCCACTTGAGGGATTTTCTCTTGTTCTCAGTTCACGACCAGGGTTCATCATTCCTTGCAGCCTTGGCAGGACAATATGATAGATACCAGGAAAGCCTTTGGTTCAATATTTTGCTCCCCAAAATTTGGTCACACAAATTCTACCTACAGAAGGCCACTTTAGCCGAAGCACAGTTTGCAAATTGGATTTTTACCGGTAGGTCATAGAATTATTTCCCAGAAAGCAGTTTTGTAAACTAGCTCTATAGCACTGTTACTTAATTTTATCCAGTAGTTCTGAAAATTGTAGTAGCTCTAAAATGAGTCACTTTCATGTGGAAACATGGAAAAGCCACAGAGAGAAATTTAACAGTTGCAAAGGTTATATTTGTTCAAAACCCATGCAAGTGCTTCCTAAAATCTACACAAATGGAGAACTTTCTGAAATAAGAGATTTAAGAATCAGAGCAGTTCGGCTGTGCTTGCTGAGTTATCTGTCACTTTTCAAGAGTGACTCTTCCCCAGGCAGGAGGAGATTAAACAACCCAGAGCAAATGTCACTTAGCAATTACCAGGACTGGAGAGCTCCGTGTAATCAAGAAGCAGGTGATTGACCCTCGAAGCAAAAGAAATAAAATTATAGCCTAATTAAGCACCTAGCAGTGACAAAATAATTAGTTAATATTGTGACTGACACAACCTTGTGGAAACATTTCTTGCTTGCCTTAAAGCAAGAAGGGAGCCTCTCCTCACGGCTTCCCCCAGTAAAATCAAACACCTATTCAAAACCTGCCCCCGGGGATCATACCCACCTCATTCTCTTATGACTGAAATTTTTTACATCAAATCACAACCTGAGACACATATGGGCTGCACTGATCACCAAAGCAAAACTAACACCAGTAACTGCCCGGTGTGCCCATGCATGCAGGGTTTGACCTCACTTCTCTGAGAACTGATTGGGCGACATCCACTCCAATAAAACCATTCACAGCTTGTCTCGCATGTTCTTTGTTCCTGCCCTGTCCCTTTGTTCGCTGCTCCCCCTTTGTGTGAACGTTGTGTGTGTTCCCGAGTGTTCACCCTCCACCTTTACCATCCTGAGGACTTCAGCTTTGTAGGTGTGGAGACATTGCCCCAATTCAGTCCCATTTACAACCAGACTCCTGGCCAAAGGACTTGGATATGACCTGTCCTCATTTTCCGCAAAAGGAAATGTTCGATATTTAAATTTTATGTGATAAAGCGGGATTATCGCCAAAGCAAAGGAACATCTCATGCAGTTCGCTCTAATAAATGTGACCCACCTTTCAAAAGTTATTTTCACCTGGGAGTCTTAGGGCAAAGAAAATTGGGAGTCGAAGATGTGCTAAACTCCAAGCCCTCCTCCCAAAAATAAAGAAAATCATGTTTTCTTTAATTCCCAAAGGTTGGTCATCAGCAGGACCCGACTTCTCTCAGACTTGGGGTGACTGCTCAGTATGGGTACAGTTGTAGGGAAAGGCCAAGTCCATCCTTGTGAAGTGGGGCAGATGCTGGATTGAAACCCATTAGCTTCTTTTTTAAAACAAGCTTGGTCATTTCTAGGCAATGCCTTAATTCTGAAGAAAAGCAAGCACACAGAGAACAAGGTGGAAACTAGCTCATGCCTCTGAAGAGAATGGTTTGAATGTTTCCACCAGTTCCCCTAGAAAAACGATGTAGTAGTGGTCTGCACTGTCAGTAAAAAAAATGTGGCCAGTACTAAAAAAGTCACTGAGGGTCTTACAGCATCCTAAAGCCATGATTATCACTCATCAAACCACGTTCCCATCCGTGACAGACGTTCTCCAGCCATATGCAAGGGTGCAGACGAAGGATTGGTTTATCAGGTGAGCAGCAAGGAGCAGGAAAGGGCCTTTAATAATGGAATTTAAGGGAATGGAGAGGTCAGAGCAAATACAGTTTATGGGAGAGAGAAATAAAGTTTAGATGAGGACAGTTACTGCCTCCTTTCTCTGGGCATTAGGAGGGATTTAAAGTGAGTTGCCAGGGTGGTGCAAACAGTTAACATTCTCGGCTGCTACCCGAAAGGTTGGAGGTTCAAGCTCAACCAGAGGCACCTTGGAAGAAAGACCTGGTGGTCTCCTTCCAGAAACTCAGCTGCTGAAAGACCAATGGAACACACTTCTGTTCTGATAGGCGTGGGGTCACCGGGAGTCAGAGCTGGTTGTTGTCGGCGCTGAAGTAGGAAGGTTTAAGTGAGCTGGGAGCCTTTCTCCTGCCAGCAGTTGGACACCCAAAAATTGATGAAATCCAGCATTCCTTATATCACCCCTCCTCCCCTCCTGGGCAAAAAAAAATTACCCGGGATGCACTTAAAACATCCTGGACATTCTGCCCACCTTAGGTTCAGCTCAACAGTGTTTACTGAGCCCAGCAACTCTGAGCGAACTAAGGCAACTCAGAAGAAGAAGGGAGGTTAACACAGCGCTGAGCCCAGCCCCCAAGGCTGCTTAGTTTCTGAGCCTACTGGGCTATAGACACCATAGGGGTTCATGCCACGTAAGCCAAGGCACCTGTCCCAGGATGGCAGGCACGGGCTTGCTGAAGTGAGCTAAGGACACACCCAACGCCAAAGTATTTCTCATATCTTGGCGTTGTGTAAAGGTGCCCTGGTGGCTTAGTGGTTAAAGCGCTTGGCTGCTAACTGGAAGGTCAGCAGCTGGAACCCACCAGCCACTCCACGGGAGAAAGATGTGGCATCTGCTTTTGTAATGGTGACAGCCTTGGAAACCCTATGGGACATCTCTACTCTGCCCTGTAGGGTCACTATGAATCAGAATCAACTTGATGGCAGGGGGTGGGGCATTGTGTAGCTGCAAGACCTGGTTCCTCCAATGACTCCGTAATGCCATGGATTTGTCCATCAGCTCCTGAGGACTCTGTGTAAATGGGACTCGCCCGCCACCCCGCCCACCAGCATGTGTGTAATGAGATCCCCCCGTCCCCGGCCCTTTCTCTACACGCACTGCATGTCTGAGCATGGACCCTCCCCACCCATTCATAATGATCTTTTTTCTTTAGCTACTGACACTGACTCGTACTAGGAAATGCTGATTCTGACGAACTAAACTCTTTAACACCCACTCTTTCTCCTTAGATTGAAAACATCACTAACTGCCCCTTCCACTCCCTCCTTTGTTTTTTACAGCTGTGTGTCTGGACTGCAGCAGGATCTAGCAGGTCGAAATACTTTTTACCAGGGTCAATGAGCTAATTGCCTTTATTTGTAATGATGCCTTGCACTGGTGGTTACCAAGTTAGAGAGTTAGCGTGAAGGGAATGAAGAGGAAGGCAGTGGTGCATATTAGCCCGAATCCTATGGGCACGGACCCCAGGCCCCTGCTGGCTATAGAATCTGTCAGTTTCCCTAGGGTTACCAGTATAAGGGCTGAAGAATCCCAGGAGCCTCATACTTCTTACTAACTAATCCAACCTCCATGAAATAGTGTCCAAGACGTGCACAAATCCCTCTTGTGGCCTTGGAGGCAGGAGCCGAGTTAATTGTTGATGACAGCACTTATTTCTGTCATAACTTCCTCAGCTTGGATCAGCCCCATAACCGCAAGCCATACCTTCGTGGTCATATTTTCTTTTTAGGATGATGAAACAAAGATAATTGATCAATTAATCTGTTGATGTTTTCATGACACCCAGGAGAAGGGAATTGGTATTTTTGTGGTTCAGTCTGTCAGAGTTCATTTGTTGCTGTTTAATTTGTACTCTGTGCTACCATCCCACACCACCACCACCACCACCCCCCCCCCCCACACACACACACTCACATTCGTAATTCCTGAGAAAACTGGTGCTGAAAAGGATTTGCAGACTAGATGCCTTGGTGACCTTGGCCACAGAAAACTAAGCATTCCTTGCAAAAAGCTGGGGGACTGGTCGTGTTGACAGTCACTAGTTCTGTATCTCAGCATTCTGTACAGCCCGGGACCGGGATAGCAAGGAGTCAGGACAGTCACCAGTTCTGTATCCCAGCATTCTGTACAGCCAGGGACCGGGATAGCAAGGAGTCAGGACAGTCACTAGTTCTGTATCTCAGCATTCTGTACAGCCCGGGACCGGGATAGCAAGGAGTCAGGACAGTCACCAGTTCTGTATCCCAGCATTCTGTACAGCCCGGGACCGGGATAGCAAGGAGTCAGGACAGTCACCAGTTCTGTATCCCAGCATTCTGTACAGCCCGGGACCGGGATAGCAAGGAGTCAGGTCGCTCAAACGCAAGCAAATCCTTAGCACCCAAAAGAAGAGAGTTGAGGAGAAGAAGGGAAAGCCATTTCGAAGGCCTGACTTGGGAGAGCAACGCTTAAGACAGCTTGACACCCATCTCTGGATTGTCAGGCTGCTCTTTTTGATTGTCAAAAAGCCATTTCGCCAAGGTAGATTGCCAAAGAAGCACCCAGACGAGCTGTGAAGGGCCAAGGATGTACGCAACGTACATCACATTAGATTTGATTGCTTGTTTTGGTTTGTCTGACATCTAGGGCCCAGAGGTCCGCTTCAGGAAAGAGAATTAGTGGTCTAATAACTTTAAATCCTGATTCCCTAGAGACCAGTCAAGATACTAACCTCTTGATATAATTGTAAATGTTCTTGAGTTGGAAAAACTGAATAGACTTCATACATGAATAGCTAAATCATACCCTTTGGGCTTTTGAAACAAATAGTAAAAAGGTATACATAGATTGCTTGTAAGAAATAATCAACAAAAGATGACAAGAGTTTGAATAAGCAAAGCAAACAGTATTTTTGGTGCCACGCAATCCTATTTGATAGTAAAAGTAAAAACAGTTTTTAATGCACACCCTACCTCCATCACTGATTTATACTCAGACCCCCAAAACTCTGAGGACTCCCACAGGAGAAAAAGCAAAGTGAATTATCAGAGAAATGGGTCCAGCCTTCCACAAGGATGCTAGCCACTACTTCAGCATTTCATTCAGAAACTACAACTTTTGGAGCTTGAGCTTTTTTAAGTGAGAGGTAGAAAGAATATTGTTTTCCTTCTAGAATTCACAAATGCTGGCCAAATGCCCTGAACTTGCTATAATCTTTGTTATGGGATTCAGATACCTGGCGGCCGTTTCTCATTCCAGGGCTTCTGTTGACAGAAGGGAAGGGTATGAGGCCGACTCAGATTTAAGGGCACCGTCGCCCAGTAATTACAAAGGGGGATCCTACAATCTACGTGGCCAGAAACATACATTTCAATTATGGTTTATGGAGGAATTTCACAGGACCTGCCTGTAATGTGTTCTGACTGTATGTGGCCTCATATTCTTTTTTTTTTTAATTTTCTTGAGTACATGATTTGTATTCTGCTAGAAAACACCAGAACTGTCTAGAATTTCATGTGTATTATTGGCAAAGCTCATTTTTAAGGTTTTAGTCTTTACGTAAAATATTTTGGGGGAAATTTTTGACTCGTGACAGAAGCTAAATTCAGAGGATGTAATTAACCCCAGAGGTTTTCTTGGAGCAACCTGCCAATTGCTGCCGAATTGCAAACCAACGTTTACAAATAATTACAATATTGGTTTTGCTGAAATTACCCATAATGATTTCAATCAGAGCAACCATCTCAGAACAGAATGCACATTGGGACCCGCTAAATAATTTCCTCTGCTACTGTGTTCACTAAAGCGGTGAGCCTCCTAAATGCCAAGGGCCAATTCTCTGCGGCAGCCCCTCCCTTGTCAGGCGTGGCTGAAGCCGCGTTTGTACAGAGAGCTTAGGAAATAGTTTCTTTAACCCAGTTCCTAATCTTTAAAAAAAAAAAAAAAAAAATAGGCAACAGTAAACATTTGAAGATGAATAAGGCAATTGGTTAAGCAAATATTGCTCCTTCCACATCTTAATATACTTCCACAGCCACAAAAGTGGTCAGAATCTGTATGCTGTTAGTTGAATATGATCTTCCTTTAGAAATACTATCAAAAAAGGGATTATATTTCTGACCAAGGGCTCCATCATTTTTTAAAAGAATTTATCATAATTATGTTGTTCCTTTTAGCAAAAAAAAAAACCCCATGTCTTATTCACTTTTGAAACTTCAATGCCTAATGGACTATTACTGCCTACTAGGTGGAGCCCTGGTGGCGCAGCGGTCAAGAATTTGACTGCAAACCAAAAAGATCAGCAGTTCCAATCCGCCAGCCGCTCCTTGGAAACCCTATGGCGCAGTTCTACTCTGTCTCGTAGGGTTACTATGAGTCAGAATCAACTCAATGGTTTGGTGTTTTGGTTTTGGACTTGTCACAGTTATGACTTATCACAGTGATGAGCACATCAGTAAGTCTTAGCTGTTATTTCTCTGACCATATTTTCTGAATAAAAAAAAAAACCAGCAAATGGGTGGACCCAGTAGGTACTCAATATGCATTTGTTGAGTAAACCATATTTGAAATATTCTAAATTGTATACCTGAACATTAAAAAAAAAAAAAAAATTTTTTTTTTTTTTTTTTTTTTACATGATATAAAATGTTCTACATTCTCCGAAACAATGTCAGAGGAACATGGTAGTCGCTCAGGTGAAATGACAGTAAGTTAGTGTGTTACAACTAGGGTATAGTTTCAGTGGCTTTTGTGTGATTCCAGTTATATTTTTCTGAAACAAAACCAAGGATAAGAGAACACCTTCATCAGAGCTGTTGGTTTCTACATTGATTCCTTGGAAAAATTTTGTTCATGGTATCTTCGAAGAGACTTGGCATCTCTTTTTGAGGATAGGACTTTTTTAAGACAACTTTTTAGAAACTAAGTTTCTCTGAAAACTTTGGGCCTTAGAGATAACAAATTATTGATCTTAGGGTGCATCTCCCTACATTAGGTGAATGTCACATATTTTATTTGTGTTCTGTCTTCCACAAGTATCAAAAGAAGTGACAAGGGTATAACTGGTAGTCCCTCCTGAGGTCAACGGCTGTCATGGTGTCACAGTGCTGTCAGAGCTAAAACCCTATAGAGTATCTAGGGCAGTGTTTTGCAGCTGTGGTGATTGAGGCAGTAGCTTTTCTGAGGCAGCAGACAGCCTGTGCTCTCTCGTGGCATTTTTAGCATTCAGCTTTAGAGAGATCTTCACAAACGTCAGGGAGAACATCGCTTCTAAATAGATACTCCACAAAGAGCTGGGTTCAGAGGGACCGTTTTGTGGTGTCAGTTCAGCCTTGGGAACTCGCAATTCCGAGAAATACGAAGGAAGGCACAGCCAGAACAGCCCCAGTGGAGTAATCCCTATCTACCTTCCAAGGAAGTCTTGGGGGAAGGGCTGGTCCTCACCTTGGTGGGTGTGTTAGAAGGGCCACTGACGCTACTTGATGAAATTACCTCCTTCTTAGAGCAAATAGGAAACCCTGGTGGTGTAGTGGTTAAGAGTTACAGCTGCTAACCAGAAGGTACAGCAGTTGGAATCCACCAGGCGCTCCTTGGAAACCCTATGAGGCAGCTCTACTCTGTCGTATAGGATCGCTATGAGTCGAAATTGACTCGATGGCAATGGATTTGGCTTTGTAAACCCTGGCGGTGTGATGATTAAGAGCTGCGGCTGCTAACCAAAAGGTGAGCAGTTCAGCTTCACCAGGTGCTCCTTGGAAACCCTATGGGGAGGTTCTACACGTTGCTGTGAGTTGAAATCGACTCGATGGCAACAGTTTGAATTTTTTTTATTTTAGAGCAAATAGACCATTCATCACAGAGCCAGTGTTTTGATTGTGAGTGCAGAAAGTTACAATGATTAATGTCCACTCCCAGTCAGTCTAGGATGACCAAACTTTCTGGTTTGTCTGGGACTAAGGGATTTCCTGGTGTGTGGACTTTCAGTGCTAAAACCTGGAAAACCCCAGGCAAATCAATAATGAATTGGTCACCCTAATTTATTCAGAGAATAGAATTTCTAAAGTTCTACTGCATCTGCTACTCCCATTTGCCCAGCACTGGTGAGTCTACACGCACCCACCCTCTTCTAAAACATTCTCCTTAACATGTTTGGGTTTCTTTTTAGTGCTGCTTATTTATAGTAATAGGGGCATAACTGAGTTTTTGTCTAAGACTTAAAATGATCCAAAAGTATTTGAAACATCTGCATACCTTGACATTATCTAAATGAAATTTCAAATGTTTTCTAATGAATAGTTGGGGCCAGCAGCTAGATAGGGCTTAAACAAGCCTTTGCCTGCAAGCCCCTTTGTCTTTTTATTTGTTTGTATTTTTGTCTGAATTACTGATTTAAGAAAACAAATGGCAAGCACAACCACCCTAAATATTGTACCCCTCAGACTTCAAGATATGTGTCCTCCCTGTGGCAGTGTTTATGTGCCCCCATTACTACAGCTTCTCAAACTTAACGTGCACACGGGTCACCTGGGGATCTTGTTAAAATGCAGGCTGCGTCTCAAAGAAGCTCCCAGGTAGTGTGCATTCTGCTAGCCAGGTCTGAGTAGCAGGGGTCTACGTGAGATTTCTCACTCTCTGGTTCCTCTTTGTATCAAAGGGAGAAGCAGGACACTCAGGCCACATCAAGGTTCCAAAGTGGTTGAATGAGGAGGATGGGCTAGACTCTGATATTGCCAGAAGTCTTCTTACCACTGGCCAAAGGTACACTTTTAGGAGGATTAGGTCCAAGGCCTGGTGACAAGCCCTTCTGTCACATATCTGTGATTCCCTCTTGCAGAGAGCAAGCCAGGGTGATCACCCAGAAGGTAACAGTTTAGCGGCCTTTGCAAGTTTTCTGAAGGCCCCTGGGTGATGCAAATGTTTTGCGCTCAGCTGCTGACCTGAACGTTGGTGGTTCAAACCCACCCAGCAGCACTGTGGAAGAGAAGGCCTGGTGATCTGCGTCCGTTAAGATTACACCAAGAGGACCCTGTGGGGCAATTCTGCTCTGTAACACATGGGGTCATCGTGAGTCGGAATTGACCCACCACCAACTAACAACAATAAGCAAGCATTCTATCTGATGTCCTGATACAGATACAGAGGGCTCATCACGGGGCGGGTAGGATTCCCGAGGTGTTCAATCTTAATTTTAATGTTGGATATCAGATGTTATCTCATCCCATCGCTTTTGGTAGACACTAATGAAGTAGTTTCTTTTAAAGTAAATCAGCATCTGACTCTGAAGAGCTAGCCCAGCTCTTAGTGTTGTCCCATACAAGCTCGTCTGCTTTCTCCATGGTGGATTCACAGTGCTACAAGCTGAGCGTATTCTGCAAATAAAGAGAAACATTGACCTTTTTCTGCAATGCTACATTTTTTTTTTTTTTCCTCTCTCCTCTCACAAAGAAAAAGACTTTCACAATTGTTACTTTAATACAAAGTGCCAAGGATGATCACTCAGTCAGTAGGGCCGTAAAAAGAGGATGCTCACCGGGACAGTGTCTGTGGCAAATGGTGCTTTATTTAATCACAACTGAAAACTCGTCATCGTTGTTGTTGTTTTTAGCTTAATGAATCTAAGTTATAAAATTTAATTCATGAAAAGCAAGTCTGAAGGAGGCAACGCCCCCCTCCCCACCCAGGGATGAGTCATGTATTCAGGGAAGAAACTGGGCCGCTTTGAAAAATTATTTTATGGGTGTAGGTTTTCTACTCAAACACTTGAATTTTCCCATATTTCAGGCTGCTCCTCAAAGTGTATCAGGCTTATGAAAGTTAAATCTACAGTTTTAAGATCAGCTAAAAAGAGAATGCAAGTAGCAGTGAGAGAGACAGAAAACAAAGACTTTGTAATAGGGAGAGTGTTTTCTAGAACATCCCCAAAGGGTATTCCCCGTTTGAGCCAAGTCCGAGGCATCTAACTGGGATACAAAGTTTTATATTTACTGCTTTTTAATAACCATTTGAATTTCTGAGAATACAAGAAAGGAGTCCAGCCCCACCCATCACTGCATCCCATTCTGATGGATTTGATCTTCATGCTCCGGATGAGAATTTCACGTGAATGAACTGGCTGTTTCAGGAGAACCCAGTGCACCGAAACTTGAGGGCCAGATGGGAGAGGATGGAAACTCTATTAAGGTGAACCTGATCAAGCAGGACGATGGTGGCTCCCCCATCAGACACTACCTGGTCAAGTACCGCGCGGTGAGTCCCCACGTTATCCAACCTTCACCCCGAGCCCTGAAGCCCGTGACATCCTCCTTGTTTGGCAGCAACAGTGCAAAGCTGAGTAGGGCAGTGCCAGGACAGTCTTGCTCTGTGTTTGTTACAGATGGCTCATGGGCCCTGGTCAGGGTTTTAAATCCCAAGACTGACCTACAGCTGCTAGGCTGTGTCTACCCAGTAAACCCAGTGCCGTAGAGTCAGTTCCAACTCATAGCCACCGTATAGCGACCCTACTGCTGGGACCATTTTAAAGCCTCTAAAATGACTGTGGAGCCCTGGTGGCACAGTGTTTACGGGCTCAAGCTGCTAACCAAGAAGTCAGCAGTACAAATCCATCAGCCACTCATTGGAAAGCCTATGGGGCAGTTCTACTCTGTCCTATAGGATCGCTATGAGTTGGAATCGAGTCGACAGCAATGGATTTAGTTTTTTGGTTTTTGGAAAATGATTGTGATGGTGACAATCTTAAGCCACAATTGAGTTTTTTTTTGTTTGTTTCTTGAAGTTTGCTGTGAAATTATTTGGCCATTATCTAGTTTTGGTTTTTTTTTTTTTTTTTTTTTTTTGCAAACAATGTCCATATAGCTAGTTACAGCCGCCTTTGGTGAAGTTCTAATCCTGGGTAATGATGAACTTGGCTCCAAGCCTTCTCTTCCCGATCTAGCTCACCGCCAGTGTAAGATTTTCCTCACTCCCCCTTTCATCCCTAACCCCCAAATTGAGAATTACTCTCTCCTTTTTTTTTTTTCCCCGTTGGGTTTTGGAATGACACCTGGCCATTGCCCACCATCTCCATTTGCTGAGAGGTTTAGAGGCATTATCCGAGAACTGGCAATAGCCTCTTGCTAAGATTTCTTAGTAGTAGAAAATAATGAACCACAGAGCATTTTTCTTTCTTCAAATAGCTGCACACACAAAAAAAGAGCTTTTTCCAGGAAACTCCCTTTCTGCCTTTTGATCAGCCTTGGAGTAACATGTGAGTCGTTAACTGGTTAGGCTTACGGAGTGACAAAGCAGCACAGAATGCTACCAGGAGTACTTCTCAGCTGGTGAACAAGACCTGTCAATCCACTCAGCACTCTTTCTTACTGAATTGCTAAGTAATGTGTGGGCCTGGAATAATAAGAAAAGCTTCAGGTTTTTTTTCAGGTGCTCAATAAATGATAGTTTTTATTTTTAATAAAACCCCTGGAATCTACACCAGGTCCACGTGTCAGGGAGGTGAACTGCACACCAGAATGTGAACAACATTCTGAAATATGTCCAGGAACATATCTGTGTTACTGCTTTCTAGAACAGTCCTTTGGTATGTATGCCCAGCATTCTTGAGTGGGGTTGGGCCAGTAGGCAGTGCTTGAGTCCCTCCCTGCATGCCCTCAGGGTTATGGGACATTGACGGATTGGCCCAATGCCACACTAGCATCTGCTGCTGTTTATATTTGCAAACACGCACAGTTGACCTCCGGATATGTGTAATCCTTAGGACTCATCGGGCTGGTAAAGAATAAAGACCATGTCCTATCGCTGCTTTTAATTTTTATTATTTTGTACCAACAGTTGTTGACTCCCTTAAGTTCTGCCTTTTAGCTAGTCTTCCACTGTTTATACCTGAAACTCTCTGGTGTCTTCTATCCTCTTTGCCGTTTTTTCCCAGAAGCTCTCCTCAGAGTGGAAACCAGAGATCAGGCTCCCCTCTGGCAGTGACCACGTCATGCTTAAGTCCCTGGACTGGAATGCAGAGTATGAGGTCTATGTGGTGGCTGAGAACCAGCAGGGAAAGTCCAAGGCGGCTCATTTTGTGTTCAGGACCTCGGCCCAGCCCACCGTCATCCCAGGTATGCCCGCCTCTGCTTCCCGTTAGTCTCCCGCTTTGAATTAACGCACCGGTGCTGCACCTCCTAATGTGCCTGAACGACCCCTGACAACTTGCTTGCTTACAACCATCCTCATGATTGATTGCCCATGCAAAGCTTAGTTTGCTTTGTACCTACTGTGCAGTGGGTTGAGATGTACTGTCCCCCTAGGGAAAGGTCCTGTCTTGCAGGACTGATGCTAAGCCGATCCATGGAACCCTCAGATGGGAAGACCCCCAGCTCCAACCAAGCCTTGGAAGCTGGTCGAGTAAGGATACCTTTTTTGACATCTAATCTGCCATCCACCATTTAATATCAGGACCACATAACTGTTGTTGGAGCGCTTCTATGTGATGCTTGTTTCTCTGCACAACCATGGTCCAAGCCTCTTCTCTGTGGGAGATGGTGCCCAGTTGGTTAGAAATCCTGTCTGCCAAGGGCCTCTCAATTGAAACAAAGATTAAATTGAACCACTTGAAACAGAGCAAGTGGAGAAAATAGATTTTGGAAAACCATCAATTAAAGGCAGTCTCGGCTGCTGGAGACCATGATGGGAGCAGTTCTCCTAGGAGATGCAGATACGTCTCTAGGGATCCAGAAGCAGTGTAAGTGTGGGAATAAAGTGAGAGTTCTGCTTTCCGGCCCAGCTGCCTTTTTGCTGATGGCCACGCTCTTCAGTGACCACATCCCTCAGGACAAATAGAGGTCTTCAACATCACTCTCTGCTCTTCCAAAGCAGCCGAATGCCAACCACAGGCAGGAGAGGGGGGCATAGAATATAATCTGCAGCTTGGCAGAAGGGACCCCATAACTCTCTGCCCTGTTCCAGTATGGTAGAAAGATGGTCCACTCTCTTAGTGGCATTGGTCTGATCCTCCACCCCATCTATAGTGCTTGGCTCAGTTGTCATAATTGCTTCTCCTCGGGGGAGACAGGCCAGCAAGGATGTGGGCTGCCTACCACACAGGCTGTATGTGTGAGTGGGTTAGTCAAGCAGCAACAAAGCAAGAGTTCGGTGTGTGGTTTGCAATGGTCATTTGCACATGAATGTGTGTGTCTGGGAAACATTTGGGGAGCTTCCAGGGAATTGGTAGGTGATTTTTAAAACATCGACCAGACACATCAATTTATCCTTCCCTCTGCATTGTCAGGAAGGCTCCCTAGCACATGCTGGGGGTCTCTGCAGGGATTGGGAAAATGATCAGTGGTGAAGGCAAGTCGCATGGATGGGACTGCAAGAAGTGTTCTCATTTCTGTTTAATGGTATCTCCAAATGGGGGTGGCCCTGGCTCTCCCCAGTCCCTTCTTTCTCTGCATTCCTTCGTCAGTCTTGAAATGAACAGTTTGGTGTGAATGTTCAGATCCACCTGGGACAATGCTTGAGAGCTGGGGAAAGGAGAGGCTGGAGCAACCCCTTTGCAGTATGACAGATTTCTTACCAAATTTGTTCCCTGGGGTAAGACTCGATAGGCAGGCAGGCCTGCAGGGCATACTGTGTGCCTATGCTGGGTACCACCAGCAGCATCAACTTCTGGGATTTGGAGAACAGGGGAAGGGGTGTGTATCAGAGTCAGAAATTCTGGGGAGACCTTGTCCTCCATTGCCATGCCCTCTGGCCATGTCAGAGTCCTTGTTAGGACCCAAGCACCCAGTGGCCACAGGGAACATTGGAGGGGATGCTCACCTGGCCTCCAATGCCTCCATGGCTCTACTGCATAGGTCTTAGAAGGTGCCCAGAGTGGCTCTGTGCTCGGTTGGACTTTCCCGGCCATTGTATCAGGACCTGGGAATAAAGCCTCTGAATTGCACATGTCTCTTTATGGTGAAGTTCTGTGGTTGGCGAGATGGTGGAAGGTAAAGGGCGCAGAGCTAGCTCTCCAGTTGCACTATGGACAGGGGGATCTGTGGAACAGGATGAAAAGTCCAATTTCTCTCTGAAAAGGCTGCCCCCTACCCCTACACATGATTGACTGTCTTGTAGTGCAGTAACCAAACACATATCTACCACCACATGTAAAAACCCTGCCCAGAGGCCAGAAGACCACAGGTAGGCTCGCTGACATACCTAGGAGGCTTTTTGCCTTAGTGAAAGGTTAACACTCTCCTAATGCAACTCTTGTGTTTTACTGTGGAGGCTTCTGTTCTCTCACTTTAATTTCATTTGCTCGCTGACCCCTAACCTCCAGATTAACCCTGCTGTGCTGCTTCTGGCATTGCTGAGCTTCTGAACTGGCCTTATGGTGTTGATACCGCACTGAGCTCTCCTCTAACCTTTGTCGACTTAATTTACTAAATTAAATTAACCTTGGATTCTTGTGTTTTCTACATTTGACCTAATTTGTTTTTTCTTCTTATCTATTTTTCCCCCTCTGTTTCTGTCTCTGCCTTCTCTTCCCTTCTTCCCTCTCTCCTCCCTGTGCCTGTCGTCACACATGTCACCTTGGACGTCACTGGGACATCCCCATGGGCACATTTGTTTTTAAACAACCACATTCTCTCTGGGGACCCATTGTGTGACACCTACAGCGACCTTGGGCGGCTCCTCTGCATCCTACACCTTTGTCGCGTTGCTTCTCTCTGCAGTGACTCCTCTCTTGCTCTGTTAGGAACTTGAAAACAAAACATTAAATCTGCTTAAAAGCCCAGTTCCCATGAGAATGATTAGTGCCCCCTTTGGAAGAACCCACCAGGGCTACCCTGTCCACACGGCCACAGAGCGAGCATTCTATATGGAAGAGGAAGCTTTTGCAATTGGGGAAAGCTTTACCTCCAGATGTTTTACCGTTTACAGATGCATTTATCCCACTAAGGACGGAGCTTGCTCCCTTTTTAATCTCAGCAAAAAATTATTTGAGAGCTCTTTTTCTAAATGCTATAAAAAAGCATTCTGCTAGGTTTCCAGAAAAGTTTCTGCCTATCTGCTACCTGTTGGCATTTTCTGTCCTTACCTAAAAATGACATAGCAGAGAAGATTTCTAAGACCTTCTAGAACTTGCATCAGATTGTTAAAATCACCACATATTCCTCCATTGTAACTCCACACTCCTCCTCCGCCCTTCAGCCTGTGGTTGGCTTCACCTTCATTTAAGTGGCCAGGTTAAAAGAGCCAGACCGATTGTGGTTCTCCTGAGCATTTTGCTAACATGATGGGCAAATTTAAGTCACCCTATTGCCCAAGCAGTGGAAGAACTCTGCTCACTGGCTATTTTCTGGGGCCGATGAAATGTTCTGGAGAGCACTGTGGTCCTGGTATCTAATACGGCACCTTACACGCATCTCTGAACAGAGCCGAGCTGTGACATGCCCAACACGCATTCAGCTTTATAGGTGCGTGTCCCCAGGCTGGGTGACTCCCCCTGGCTGCACAGCGCGTGTCGCAGATTCACACAGAGCTTCCGTGTCTTGGAGGTTATGGCCCAACAGCGACTCATGTTCCGGCTATAAGCATCAGCCCACTAGGACCGAGGCATCCACTGTGAACCAGGCGGGAGTCACACTGCAGAGCAGAATGAGAGGAATGGGCTACTCCTGGACTGCCCAGCCCCAGAACGTGAATAGATTTGGACTCAGTCAGCCTGGCAGGACTTCCCAGATACCCCAGCCTCCTACTGGTCAGTTGGTTGAGTGGCATCACTACAATTCTCGTGAAAAGCCAGCTGTTCCTCTCGTCTGTTGGAGAGTCATTCTCTCCACGTACTAAGGAGGAGAGGTGGGGTGTGTTTGTTAAACCAATCACATTGAGCCCAGGAGTGAGTCCTGCTCAGTAGCATCAGTGTATGTGCTTGGGGATGGACCCGCCACAGAATAAAACTCCCCCTCCCCCTCCACTGTGGTCACATATCATTCTATATATTTCATCTCTGAGCATTTCTGCAGAAGCTTGATTTTTGTTCTTTTTGGTTTCTTTATTATTTTTTTTCTGTTGTTACTGTTTAATGTTCAAGGCTAGCCAGCCACACTGGGCCTTTCCCTTTGGGAGTCCAAAATGACCCCATGCTGTCTGTGGTCTGTGGGGGGCCTAGCCCTCCCTCTTCCCCCCCCCCCCCCCGTGAGGGCGCACACCAGCATTCACAGCCACACCCAGACACCAGGGGGAGAGCATGGACCTGTGGCTCAGGCAGGGCAGCTGCCCCTCATGTCGGCCCCATCTGCTTCCAGGCTAGTACAACCTCTCCCCCAGAGCCCCTGACCTCGCTGCAGACCAGGGCAGTGGAAGCAGGCACAATTCTTAGGCACCATGCAGAGGGGCAGGAGAAGAACATGGCGTCTCCTGGACCTGGCGTAGGAATCACAGAGCAATGAGCAAGAGCTGTAGGAACAGCAAGGGAAGGGCCATCTTCACGCCGGTGATCCAGCCATGTCCTCCTGGCTCCCAGCATGTTCCTGGGACCATCTTGGGCAGCAGGCACATGTATTCACCCCAGGAGGGCTCAGCTCAGTGGTCTCCCTCAGTCCTGGCCCCAGTCCCACCCACAGATGAGGGACAGTGCTGGTGCTTCTGAAGGAACCTTTTGGAGATCTGGCACCTAAAGGGCTGACATGACCCTCTCCCCTGAGGACACCCCAGCAGCCAAGCAAGCCTCAGCTGAAGCAGCTTCAAGGTCATTGCTGTGGGGCCGTTCAACCAACCTCATGGTCCGTCACAGTATGCCTTTGGGGAGACAGCATCAGTGCCCACTCAGCCCCACTGGACGCTGAGTTCTCAGTGAAGGCGAGGCACCAGCCCCACAGGAATCCTTAAGACAAAAGGCTTTCCAAGCTCCCTGCAGGAGTGAGCGCTCTCCACTTCCCAGCTGCCTCCGTCTCTGCACCCTATGTTAGTGCTGTCCACAGACCACAAACCATGGGCTCCATGCTTGTTTGGGGATATTTATACAGCAAGTTTGGATCACATTTTTCTACTAATAAGAATGCTAACATTGTTGTGTAGATAATCAGTGAGGCCTTCATGAAGTTTACACCTTTGCATTATTAAAGGAAGTAATAGTTCATGTGAACTCACCAATGTGTTTTGATTTTATTTGATAATTGTGTGCTCCACAAAGTGTCAGAAATCCTTTCTTTCCACCTCACACGTACCTGGATAACTCTGATTTAAATTGGACCCAAAACCCGTAGCCTGATAAATGGAGTTCTAGCCAAAGGAAATACTTTCTAATGAGGAATAATACATTTTTCTCAGCTATCATTAGAGCTGTTATGGATCATTGGCAACTTGGACTTTCCCAGATCCCAGCAGGGAGTGGGAGGGAAAGTGCCTGTGCAGAACTGGGAGGTGGTCATGTTGGGGGCAGGGGCATGCTCTGGGTCACCAGATCCACAACTCTGTGTAGGTTGGTCCGCTCCCTTTCCTCTCCCTGTCAGAGGCTGACCAGATGCAGAGGAATCCTGTGATACAGACAATCTGAGAGAAGGTTCTCTTTGGTAAACTGTCTCCTGTTTGTAATCACACTTAGTGGACATCTCCTGAGACCAACAGGTCTGCTTGGCAGCTTCTGGGAAGAAGCAAGCAGACATGTACAGGGTTTAGGAGTGAACCAGGACCCCAGCCTGACAGTTCTGAGAACCCGACAGCCATGTGGGAGTGGGAGGGGCCCATTCTGCTGCCCCAGGTCCAGTGACACTGTGACTTGACCCACCCCCCCCCCCAAAAAACCATTGCCGTCAAGTCAATTCTGACTCATAGCGACCCTACAGGACAGAGTAGAACTGCTCTACAGGGTTTCAAAGAAGCGCCTGGTGGATTCAAACTGCAACCTTTTGGTTAGCAGCCATAGCACTTAACCACTATACCACCAGGGTCTCCCGACCCACCTAGGCATCTGTAAAATGTGAGAGCTGTATACTTATACTACGGCTTGTAGGAATGTAGGTGCATGTGGTCTCAGTCTCGGGACAAGCCCATTCCTCTTCAGCGCCAACCTCTCCCACCCTAGGAACCACAAAAGATGGGTGGCCCCGAGCTTCCTAATCTCACTGTACAGGGCCACAGTGACCTCTGAGGTTATCCAAGAACTGCTCCCAGGAAGCATTCTTTGTATGGTTGGTCCAGGGCAAGTTAGTTAAGTGAGGTCAGAGAAAAGACCACAGCAAAGATGGACGAAGGTTGGGCTTCTTTTTTCCTTTGAAAAATGTCACATAAGATACAGGAGATCACCTTTGTCCTTAGCTTTCCCAGGCTAAACAATTCTGTAACGTCTACCGAGAGATAACGAGCATTGACTGGACTTGAATACCCTTTCATCTGTATCCTGGCAGTACCCTTTTTTATAGCTTCTTTTTGTAAAAACTACAAGCATCCTCCCTCCAGCTCCAGGAGCATCTTAATTCCTCTAAAAGTCTAGACTCTTTAACAGTGGTGAACTGGGTGGTGCCTCTTTCTTTGAAGGATCATCTTTGCTTTCTCTCCATCTGTTCAGCATGTCAGTTTGGTCCAGGCCACTGGATGAAACTTCACTGTTCATCCTTAGGGGTCAGATCAAAGGATCAGCTGTTAGTCATTGTAACGCAAAGATAGACTAGAAGACTGAGAACAGTTGTCCTCAAATTTAAGTTTGCCTAAGAAACACCTGGAGTGCTCACTCATATCCTGATTCCTGGGACTCACCTCCAGAGATTCTGATTCAGTAGAACTGGGGAGCCCCAGAATTTGAATGTTTAACAAACCACCCCAGGAATTCTACTGCCAGTGGTGAAACATTGAGAGATAGTATTTATTTTTCACGCAAAAATAAAATTACAAGAATCAGCAATTAGCAATGGAACCTACAGAGCATTTTAGTGTTCCAGGGAAAATCCTTCTCAGTACACACTATAGAGGAAATTGACATTAGGGAACCACGCTCCCCGCAGGACATTCCTGACTGTGGGACATCCGACTTGGAATGACAGGCTCTTATGGTTAAAAAAGACTTGAAGACATCATCTATCCCAGGCCCTGCCCTGCACCCAAGTCTCATCTGGAGCATTACAACATCCCTGCCAAGGGGTTGTCTAGTCTCTACTTGAATGCCTCCAGCAACAGGGAGCTCACCCACCAAGGCAGCTCACAGTATGTTTGAATAGTTCTGTTTGCTTGTTCTTTCTTATATGGAGCTGAAATCTGCCCCTGCCCTAGAACTTCCACCTATTGGTGCCGTACAGAATAAGAGCCCTTATTCCTTTTCGTGCTACACCTTTAAATATTCCAAGGCAGGTTTCTCATCTCCAGGCTAAACCCTCATTCATTTGTTCAACAAATATGTTTCGAACATTTACTATGAGTCAGGTTTGTCCTGGATGCTGGGGAACATAAGGCAGACGGGGAACCTGTAGTAATAATAAGGACATCCTGATGATAATCCTGGTGGTGTAGTAGCTGCTAACCAAAAGTTCAGCAGTTCGGTTCCACCAGGTGTTCCTTGGAAACCCTACGGGGCACTTCTACTCTTAGTCGGAATCGACTTGATGGCAACGAGCTTGGTTTGGTTTGGTTTGATAATAAGCATGGAAATGAAGAAAATGGAGACTGGTGGTGATGTGGATGATATTGGGTGGAGGTGCCTCACTATATAAGAGGTCAGGAGGGGCCCCTCTGAGAAGGTGACATATGAGCTGAGGTCTGCAGGACAACAAAGAGATCCAGGGTGCTCACAGGATGAAGTGTTCCAGGCAAGGCCCTGAGGTGGGAACAGGCTGGGTGTGGTCAGAAGGTAGCACCAAGGCCATCATGGCTGGATGGTGCGCAGTAATCAAGGGGACAGTGCCAAGACAACAGTCAGCAGAGTAGACAGAAGCCACATCACCTGCAGGGACTTTTAGGCCAAGATGAAGAATTTAAATTTTATATCATATGAAATGGGCTACCACTGCCCTAGGTATCCCACTGTTTGCTTTATGCTACAGCTAACATCTTTTCACCATCTGCCTTTTCCTCTGACCCTGAACTTACTCATGATGTGTGGCCTTCAGACCAAGCTTCGGAGCCCACATCAGAAGCTGTTCCAGCTGCCGGCCTTCCCTACACACAGAACCAGTTTTCAATCATTTGTTTTTCATCCTTAAGGATATAATTAGTTCCATAAAACCATATTCACATATAAACCTGTGTTTACTGCAATGGGCTTGGCCATTGATTCCAAGAATACAGGCCCCCCCTCAACTCCCGAGCCCCACAAAAATACGTTTTTAGGCTGTTTCTGCAGGAAGTAGACACTGAACACCTATCAGGACATTGTAGCAGCTTGAGTCCTTTGTCACGGATGAAGAGAAGCCCAAGGCTGAAATTTCTTCCTATTCAGGCAAACAGTTTGGGATTCAGAGGATGAGGCGGGATGTGAGGTCTTCATTTCCTTCTGTGCTTTTTGGGTGGAATCTGTGAGGTCCATGGGAACTTTAATGGATGGACTTGTCTCATGAGACAAACCAGAAACACCTGTGCATTGGTGGCTGCTAAGAAAATGACCTACTGGTTGACTGTTGGGACAGTGGCCAGCTTCCTGCCTCCAGAGCCCAGAGACAAAGTGGCTGGAGCTGGGTCCACCAAGCACAGAGTCCTTTACCAGCCTCGGGGACTTCCTAAGGACATGGCTGGTGTCTTCCATGCAGAGTTAGGAGTGCTGAGCCAGAGAGCCTGAGGAGGAAAGGCTGGCAAGGAAGACCAAAGCCCTAAGGAGCCAAAAATATTTGCAAGATGGGGAGACTCCTCCAGCTCAGACCCATCTGTGCCCAGAGTGCTAAGGAATAGGTTGTGGGTGGTCATCTCTGAGATCTGAGTTGGTGACTCATACCCTGAATTGAAGTTTGAAATAAGGACCAATGGAATGGGACTGTGCTGGAGAAGCCCTGTAGTGCCTGAGCAGACATCCTGAGAGTAGTCCCCCCAAGAATACCGACTGCATGAAAAGAGAAAGGGGTGTGGTCCATTGGTGATGCCAGTTACGTTGGTACAAGGTCCTTCCATTCTCTGGCATGACACATGGCAGCCAGTCCACTGGGCCTGGCCCTGGCACTCCCCAAAGGTATGAATGACTGGATATGGAGTCAGGCTGAGGCAGAGACTGAGGTAGTGGTCACAGACCCTGCTTCCAGCCTTCAGACCTGGGTGATCCCTGTAGCCCTGAGGGCACAAGAAACTTCAGACGAGTCTGGTCGTGGGGTGGACTGTTGATTCTGGCACCACGTCCTTCCATAAGAATGGATCAGAAACGCCCAGGTTTCCATCGGGGTCGTTGTTTCTGCATTGGCTTATGTGCAGAGATGGAGAGCTCACATGGGTTCTTCCTTCCCTCCCCACAACCGCTCGTCTCCCAGATGTTGATGGGAATCACAAAGGGGGTGGCAGGTACACCCAGATGACTGACGTCAATCATGACCATGCAGATGAGCACCTGGGCTTCCAGGGAGCTGAGCCAGGAGCCCTCTTGTGATGCCATCCATAGCCCAAACCCTTGAGGGGACTGGATGGACACCAGAGGAGTAAGACACAGAGTCAGAATCATTCAAAGTGAGCCCTGCCAGAGGTGGGGTGCTGGGTACTGCATGAATGTGAGGGGTGCGTCCATCTGTGGTGGACCTTTGTCCTGCACATGAGCATGCCTGTCCTTGTGGGTGTGCGTCTCTGCGTGAGGCGGCTGGCTTCCCTGAAGTCTCATCCAAGCCTGCCTGGTCTCCCAGATGGTGAGTATCCCCAGACCTTTCATCTTGCCCACCAGGCCTGGGGATGCCTCCAGAGTCACCCTTTTGTCTTCCTGGGTGGCAGTGAAGAAGGATAAGCCATGAACCCAGTGTAGTTCAATGTAGAGCTCCTTCGGAGCCTTTCCTAAAGAGAGGGAGACGAAGTGGGGTAGTGCACTGGGGGGTCCTATTACACCTGATGTCCCCACAAGCCTAAAGGAAGCCTTAGGGACTCTCTGCCCCTCCCCCCCCACCCCCACCCAGTAATACTCCTCCTAACTACTCCCAGGAGCAACAGTCCAGCCTGGACCAGTCACGCCTGCCTGCCTGCCTACGCTGCAAAGCCATTAGCAGTTCCCCCTGGCCCAGGGAAAACATAGCAGAACCCTCCACTGTCCCAACTGCTCCATCACCTGGTGTCTTCAGACCCGGACTGGCTAGGCTCAGCCTGCTCCCGGGGCTCATGGGAAGACCAGCTGAATGTGATCTGGGAGAGGCTCAGGTAGAGGTCAGAGATAGAGATGTGGCTCCAGTTCCCTCTCTCGTCCTGATTGTGGGAGCCTCGTTGCCTTCCGTGCATCTGTGTGATGAGGCTGCCATCCCCCCTCTACAGGGATACAGAGAGATCCTTGTCTCAACACCTGGGCATACAAAGACCCCAGGGAAGGTGTTGCTCTGGGCATGAATGCCATGACTTTGTCATATGGGTCCTACCCCATCCCCAGGGACAGTTGCTCTCTGGAGCCCAAGGGCGGTCTCACAGTCTGTTAACTGTTGGCCATCTCTCTCTCCCACTCAAGCCAACGGCAGCCCCACCTCAGGCCTGAGCACTGGGGCCATCGTGGGCATCCTTATTGTCATCTTTGTACTGCTCTTGGTGGTTGTGGACATCACCTGCTACTTCCTGAACAAGTGTGGCCTGCTCATGTGCATCGCTGTCAACCTGTGTGGGAAAGCCGGGCCCGGGGCCAAGGGCAAGGACATGGAGGAGGGCAAAGCTGCCTTCTCGTGAGTACAGCCCCTCCTGCCTCCGCTGAGGTCTGGTCTCTGCCCCTAGTCCTGGGAGGCTAGCAACTGTGCCACTTCTGAGCCATCAGCTGGAATCTTTTCCTCAGCTTTATGGCGACCCCATGTGTGTCAGTGTAGAACTGTGCTCCATATGGTTTTCAACGACTGATTTTTCAGACATAGATCGCCAGGCCTTTCTTCTGAGGTACCTCTGGGTGGACTCCAACCTCCAACCTTTCAGCTAGCAGCCCTGCACGTTTGCACTACCCATGAGTCAGATTCCACTCAGCAACAACTGGTTTATGGTTTTCCTCAGCTTCAATTTCCCCGTTTGGAAACCCCCAAGGGGAAGAAGGAATTAGAATAATTTTCTCAAAGCATAGTCTTTGGAGGTACCTGTTTGAAAAGCAGATTCTTGGGCCCAACCCCAGATCTAGTATACTAGGATTTCACCAAAGCTTGAAAATCCCTGCACTGGTAAAAAATGAGCAGAATTGTCAGAGCTGATCCTGGAAAGGAGCTGGAATGAGGGAGCCAGCTTTTGAGGAACACATTCATTCATATATCATTCAGCAACTATTTATCAAGCAGCTACTATGGCCAAGACAGCACTCTCCCCAGGCACTACTGTACTATAGTAAAACAGTTGTCATGATCCATCCTGTTGTCATGGATCTGATGATCCAGATGCTATCCTCTCCAACATCTGTGGGGAAACAGATCCTGAGCCAATTAGAGAGCCTTCTCAGACTGTCAATGGGTGGAGCTGAGCTACAGCAAGCAGGGAAGGGCTCTGAGCAAGAAAATAAGTTGTACTCAGCGTTCTCCAGAGAAACAGAACCAATAGGATCGATCTATATCTATCTATCTACCTTTTATCTATCTATCTGTGAAGAGATTTATTTTAAGGAATTAGCTCATGGAATTGTGCGAGCCAGTAAGTCCAAAGTCAGGCGGCAGGCTGAAAACTCTGGCAGGATACCTATGATACAGGCTTGAGGCTGGATTTCTTCTCCCATGGAAAACTCAGTTTTTCCTCTTTAGACCTTTAATTGATTGGATGAGCCCCATCCCCCCCACATTATGGAGGGTAATCTGCTTTACTTAGAGTCAGCTGATTGTAAACGTTAATCACATCAACAAAATACCTTCACAGCAACATCTATAGAGTTGACCAAACAACTGGGCACCAAAGCCTTGCCAGTTGACACAAAATTAACCATCACACGTGTACACATATGTACACATACATACTTGCATGCCCATATATATGCAAATAATCTATGTGCAAATTATCTACAGGCTCTATCTGTGCTAGCCACTGTGCTGAGCACTTTGCATACATTATCTCATTTAAGTCTCATAACAACTAGATGAGGTAGATATTATCTGCCCCATTTTACAGATGAGAAAACTGAGACGAAGTGTAATTAAATCAGATGCTCAAGGGCACACAGCCATCAAGGGTTGGAGCTGAGACTTGGGAACTTGTGCCTGGCTCTGGAGTGCCTATGCTCCCCGCCCCATAGCAAGCCTGAGCCCCCACTGACTGCTGAGGAAGCCCACCTCCCAGCCCTTGGACTAAACCTAGGTGCCCTGATCCATAGCTGGGGCTCTAACTAGCAGAACTCTCTTCACAGGAAAGATGAGTCCAAGGAGCCCATTGTGGAGGTGCGAACTGAGGAGGAGCGGACCCCAAACCATGATGGAGGGAAACACACAGAACCCAACGAGACCACACCGCTGACGGAGCCCGAGTATGTGGGTCGGGTGGGGCCTACACCTTCTCAGTAGAGCCCCACTTCATCTACCCTACCCACATCTGCCTTGCTTCCCACCTGCAGCTCCCAGCCAGGCCAGGATTTTGGAGCCCTTGGCCGGAAGACTCACTTGACCAAGAAATGCCTGGCCTCATTCTCTCCTTGTAGAAACCCTGGTGGTATAGTGGTTAAGGGCTACAGCTGCTAACCAAGAGGTTGGCAGTTTGAATCCACCAGGTGCTCCTTGGAAACCATATAGGGCCGTTCTACTCTGTCCTATAGGGTTGCTGTGAGTCGGAATTGACTCAACGGCAAAGGGTTTGTTTTTTTTCTTTTTTCTTTCTTTTTTATTCTCTCCTTAGAGAGAAAGCATTCTCAGTTACATTGGGGATGGCTATGGAGGGGCCCTTAAGAGGCTCCTTGGATAAATGGGGATCCCTAGGTTCTGTTCCCACATTACATATACATCCTGGAAATGGCGTAAGAAGATGACACCTCACTGAGAGAGGCTGACCTTCGAGAAGCAGAGCAGATTCTGCGTAGGACTTCTTAGAATTCTAGGGTTTCCTGTTTTCTTCCCAAAAGGGCAAGGGAAGTTGGGAACCTGGTAAAGTTCCCTGGCCTCCCTGTTGTCTGAAGCCTCGGGGTCCTCAGAGACCCTGACCAGCTACAGTGGCACTGCCTGCCTGGCCATCCTGGGTATTCTAGGTTTGGAGGGAATGGAGTTGAATGGAACCACAGATCATAGGGGCCATTTAGGGTCACATCGTCTACCTATTCCTGACCTTCCGCATCATTGCCTGTGGAGTGGTGCAGGGCGGCTGGGCCCAGCTACTCAGGACCTATGGAGCCTTCGTGGGTGGACACTGAACTGAAGGTTCTTCTCCGTGAGTGGATATTTAGGACGGGTCTATAGGGAGAAAGAGCCCTGTGCAGAGAGCTGGAGGGCAGGCAGCAGGGAAGGAGGGCTGTAGGTCCCTGGTAGAGATGCCGTGTATCTCTGTTGTCTCCTGTGTCCTCTTCTGCCTGTCTGGGCATGTGCTTCTTCTTGGCGTCCTCATCTCTCTGTGGGCCTGTATCCATGTGTGCACGAAGCTGCATGCCCCACCCCATGGCCCTTCTCCTGGCTTCTGCCCTTCTTCCCCTGCTTCTCTGTCACGTCTCGGCTTCATTGTCTGTTCTCTCTACTTCCTGTCCTCCCCACAGGCTGCCTGCTGACACCACAGCCACTGTTGAGGACATGCTGCCTTCTGTCACCACCGTTACCACTAACTCTGACACTATCACCGAAACCTTTGCTACTGCTCAGAACAGCCCCACCAGTGAGACCACAACCCTCACTTCCAGTATTGCCCCTCCAGCCACGGCCATGCCTGACTCAAACTCTGTGCCGGGCCAGGCCGCCCCCTCCAAGGGGCCTGGTGTCTCGGCCTCCTCCCCACCCCCAGCTTCGGCCCCCAAGGTTGCCCCCCTCGTTGACCTGAGCGACACCCCGGCCTCAGCTCCTGCCACTAGCAATTTGTCTTCTAGTGTCCTGGCCAACCAGGGGGCTGTCCTCAGCCCCAGCACTCTTGCCAGTGTGGGTGAGGCCCCCAAGGCCCCTCCTGTGAGCAAGCCAGCCTCCAGCCCAGCCCCCGCCCCAGCTGGGGCAGCTAGCCCCCTAGCAGCAGCAGCTGCCACTGCCACAGAAGCCCCCCAAGGCAAGCAGGAGACTCCCAGCACCAAAGGCGAGGACCCGGAACCCACCCAGCCTGGCCGTGCGAAGAGCCCGGCCGAGGCAGCCCTGGCTAGCCCGAAGAGCGAGGCTGTCTCCATCAGCGTCACAAACCCTTCCCAGGGCGAGGACTTTAAAATGGACGAAGGGAACTTCAAGACCCCAGATATTGACCTTGCAAAGGATGTTTTTGAAGCCCTGGGTTCTCCTGCTCCCGCCGCCAGGGCCAGTGGACAAGCCCCTGAGCTTGCTCCTTCCACTGCAGACAGCTCTGTCTCGCCTGCACCAGCCAAGACCGAGTACGGCTTCTCTCTGTCTGCTGTCGTCGGGTTGTGTCCCGTGGTGGTGTGCGTTTGTGCTGTGCTGTGTCCTCCTTGTTAGATGTGTCTTCAGGCTAATCCAGGGCTTCTCTGAGGCGACTGTCAACCAAGGGGCTAGGAGAAGGCAGAGAGAACGGAGCAGGCAGCTGGGCCCAGGGAGCAGCCTCCTGCTCACTAATTAGGCCATGTTAATTATGCTTTATCCTTCTCGTCCTAGCAGTGGCTTCCGTTGTCCCTGGGGGGGAACCTCGCAGCAGGGCCACCAATGAGCATAACTTGAGAGGCCAGCTAAGGAGGCCACGGTACCCGCATCAGGTGCCCTGGGGCCGACACATTAGCCGGTGCCATCTTGAGCCCCCCTCCCCCACCAGAAAGGCAGGAAGCAAAGAGGTAGACCCCGAGGCCTGGGTTTGAGAGGATATGGTCCAGTGGCCCCACCACACTTTGGCTGAGAAGCCCGCACCCCATTCCCCGCCTTGACTCTCCCGCCCTTGGAGAGGCTGGGAAGACGCAGGGCTCCAAATACTAAGTGGCTGTTGGGTCTTTAAGTTCAAGGGAAGGTCTTTAACCTCACAGGTTTCTTAAATGCAATCCCAAAATACCGTAGCACCCACTGACCCTGGCTCTGTACCTGCCCCAGGTGCATCCTTAGACCTGACTCCTGTTCCTGGGACTGGCAGAGGCAGGAGGCAGACCTAGATTTTTCTAGAGGCTCCTATGACTGCCACCCAGATAAGTTGCCACCAAGAGCTGCAAGCAGAGTTGTGCCCGGACGCCTCGATTTCACAGGGTGTAAAAGGGCTCCAACAGCCCTGCCCACTGAGCCCCTGCAGACTCCCATGCTATCCTTTCTCACAGCAAGCGAGCCCACTCTGGCCTCTCACCAGACTCCCATGGGAAGCTGCTTCAGTTAAAAAGAGCACTTTCTCATCTTACCCAGGCAAGCCATAGCACAGGAAATCCAGAGCACAGGGTGGAGTGGGCCAGGGTTCAGGCAAGGGCAGGTTCTTTGCAAAGGGGCCCCGTAGAGTCAGTCCTGGAAGGGCTGGCTCAGGATGCCTCCTTTATATCAAGCTGAGCTGCCGCTGCTTCAGCTGATCAGGGTGAGGGAAAGGCTGTATCTGCCACCACATTCCGCCACCCCAGACAAAGGCAGAGCCCCCGCCATCGGTTTAGGGCTGGAATAGGGGAGGGCTGAATTCTCCAGCTCAGCGGCTCTTTGCCTTGGCTGCGCATTAGAATCTTCCATGCTTCTAAAAGTCGCCATGTCCAGACCATACTGCAGACCAAGAGTCTGGAGCTCTGGGTGCAGGACCCTGGCAGCAGTGACCCTTAGAGTTCCTGGGTGATTCTGACAAGTAGCTGCGCGGTTGGAGACCAGCGCTATAGTGGCGCCCCTCCTGAGGGCTGGCTGAAGGGGCGAGTTGGTTGTGGAACATGGCTTCAGTGGTGCTCTTTTCCCGATTCTCTACAGGAAGGGCCCTGTAGAAGCAAAGTCGGAGTGCCAAGAGACAGAAGCGAAGCCAGCGCCGCCAGCTGAAGTCAAGACGGTCCCCAACGATGCCACACAGACAAAGGAGAACGAGAGCAAAGCATGATGGGTGTTGAGCAGCAAGCAAAGATCTAAATAGTGACACAACAACTTCACCAGAGCATTTCCAATTATCTCTCTCTCACACACACATCATTCCTCTAGTGTCTTTTGCCTTTAAAAAACAAAAACAAAACAGATAAACATGGGATCTCCTTTTTGTAGGTTTATAGAAAGGGTTCCTTTGTTGCACATTGACTTGTCGGAAAATGAGACAAAAAGGTTAAACCCACAGCCAAACTAGGACACTCCGTTCCCTGAAACCATTTAGAAATCAAACAAAAGGACCCCAAATTAAGAATCTAGGAAGCTCAGAATAAATCTAGGTTCAAGAAGACCACACTTGGTGTTACCCAATTGGCATAGATCAGTTTCGAAAAAATACTTCCAGGCACTAAGACAAACCGAATGAACAAAGTCCACAGTTTATTTTTATACTTTCAGTCGAGTTTGAACTCTGTAAAACCTCATAAGTAAGTTATAATTTCTGTTCACTTTGTATTTGTTCAGTATGCAAAGTGCGTCACCCTTTCTAGCTGAATTCAATTCCCACGTAGACTCTTGTTTTGTAGGAAGAATGCCAAACTGCAGCTTCTGGGGGTAGATTTCAATTTGCAGTATTCGGACTTCTTTTTCTTTCTCTTCTTTTTTTTTTTTTCCACACCCCCTCTTTCCATCGATTTTGTTTTCCAGTGTTTACAGATTGACAAACATTTGACTTTGGTTGTGTTTAAATGTCCATGTAAAATAGCTGCCTTTTTTTTTTTTTTTAAGTAACAAATACCACCTAGAGGTGGTAGGATCATTACAGGCTTGCTTTAGCACAGGACACCTTTACAAAATATGGTTGTTTACAGTGGCTCTTCCCCCATTCTGATTTGAATTTTTTTTTGCCTGGGTCCAGCTCAGGCTTCCCATTCTGGAGTGGCTTTGCTGTTTGGTTTTCGGTTCTTTTGGTTTTTCCTCGGGGGTTAGACCACTTCCTGATGAACCACCATTTGCCTAAGTCTGTGACAAAGGATCTCCTCTCCAGGCGTTCTTGCCCTTCCTTCTGAAGGACTCAGTAGGCTTTGTTGAATGAAACAGAGAAGATTGTATATTTGGGGCTGGTCTTGGTGAACACATTTTTTTTTTTTTTTTTTACCCCAAACATCCCCTTTTTGTAGAAAGCCAAATAAAATATATACATGCAATTTCCTTTTGAGCCCAGAATCTAGATTTGAGCAGAAGAACACACGTGCTTCAGGGAATTAGTGTCTTTTTTTGGAAATCTGTTGAAGTAACATCGGCCTTCTGTTCACTTAGGCAGCATTGGTAGAAAAAAAAAGGAAAAAATATACAACCTGCTGTCCTGAGTCATAACACAACTTTCCTGGACTGGGAACCAAGTGGGGGTGGGAAATACAGGAACTTTAAGGGGGATGGGAGGGGGGAGAAGGGAAAAGCCAGCCCTTTGTATAGAAATTTTGCTTTTTTTTTTTTCTCATTCTACTTTAGAACTGCAAGCTTGTGCACTGTGGATGCGTGAATATTTAGTGTGAAACGTGTTTTTGTCATAGTATTGAAATAAAACTTCAACATAGTTTGGTTGTGGAAGGTATAGGAGATAGTTCAGAAAAAAAAAATCAGGAAAAAAGTCTTAGAAGGAATCGAAGCCTTTAAACAAAGAAAATGAAATAAAAATGATTATGACGAGAAAGATAATGCTAAGTAAACAGAAATCAGTACCCCGGCATGCGTTCCTTTCCTGAAGTGCAGAACGGTGAGAGGTTAGGACGGCAGGACCGCCTCGGAGACCGTTATTCTCCAGGCCACACGCTCCCATGTTCTGACAATTCTGCAGTCTGATCAGTGGCGATGCTAGATGATCATTTCAAACTGTGAAAAATAATGGTCTTGTCATTTGCTAAATGTGGGATTATTTTGCATTTTCTCAGCTCCTAGGGATGGAAATGGAGGATCCCAGCATACTCAGCCCTAGCCCCTTGACTCTAGGGCTTGCACAAATCTATGGTCCAAAGGCACAGGCCCTCAGGAAGAAAGTAAACTGAAGACAGTTCTAGAGCACACACAGAATGGGAAAAGCTTGGATGTCTGAAACAGGGAGGACCCAGGAGGAGGGGTGGCTCTGCCAGTCACCAGATTGTTCAGTGGAATCAGTTTCCTGTCTTGTGATGTTAATGGCTTTGGCCAACTTAGCCAAGCCCAAACCGTACCTCACCAAGACTGGGCACTTCACTCCAGGTAGTTGTGGTTAGGAAAACTGATTTCAGTTCTGATGGTTAGGAAGAGACCAAGGTGTAGTCATCCTTCCCTCAGATAACCCAGCCCAGGGCAGTTGACACGCCCCTTCCCCAGAACCCTGGCTTCACCATTAGCTGGAACCCAAGACTTTGCCCACATTTTGGTCTGCCCCTCTCCCATAACACAGTATAGGTTTGTCTCAGCATGTTGAACTTTCCTTTCTTTTTACAAAATCAAAGAGCAACGCTTTCTCTACAATCCATGAGGGAGCCATTTTATTTCCCAGATGTTCTAACTTTCATGTTAAGAGATAAAAGCTTATCCTTTCCCTTTTTTTTAATTTTTTGGAGGCGGATCAACTCGTATCAGTTTCCGATGTCTCTATGTGTCTATATGTGTATGTGCCATACATGTATATTCACATAAATACCGGCATGGCCAGGTTCTGCTGGAACGGCACTTAGGTGCCATGTGTAGGGTCTCCCAACCCTGAAGGGCCGCAGTATACATAGTGCAGCTTTTGACGTGGCACTCTATTTTCACATTTTTCTACGGAGCCTTCCAAAATCCCAGGTTTTCACTCTAGGCTGTCTGTCTGGATGGTGGTTTTCAGACCTCCATTAACATCCCTACCCAGCATTCCCTACTTCGAGGGCCTTCTCTCTTGTTACAAAACTTTTTACCAAGTGAAACATCGAGACCACCTTTGTTTCCATTCTCACTGGTGTAAATACTGAGTACTAACTGAGAATTTTGACTTTGCATTCTGTCAGAGTACTTGTGTTCAATAAAAATGGAAAGAAAAAAAAAGTATGGTCAAACTGGGATTTATTTTGATTCAGCGAGAGGATGTTACGTGAATCAAACATCCAAGTGTCTGTGGTTGTGCTGAGCACCAGCTACCAGTTGCCGTCGAGTCGACCCCGACTCATGGCGACCCCACATGTGTCAGAGCAGAACTGTGCTCCATAGGGTTTTCAATGGCTGATTTTCTGGAAGTAGATCACCAGGCCTTCCTTCTTCCAAGGTAGCTCTGGGTGGACTAGAACCGCCAACATTTTAGTTAGCAGCCAAGCCCATTAACCATCTGCCTCACTCAGTGACACCATTGCAGAGCAAGGTCACTTAAACTCAGGGTCTTGAATTCACATTGCCTGAATGATGGCTTCTCATTTTTTTTCTCACTGCTTGATAGAGGAGCCCTAGTTTAGAAGGGCCAGGTGTCGGATGCAGAAAGATTTCACTCAAATCCTAGTTCTTTCACTTCCTGACTGACTTTGGGAAAGTTGTTTACTCTCCCTGAGACTGTTTCCTCTTTTGATGAATAAGAAATACCTAGCTAATAGAGTTGAGGTATTGGTTAATGAATGAAACAATGTATGAGTACCTTTTTGGCACATAGTAGGTACTCAGCATAGGGTAGTTATTGCAGTTGAAATACCAGGTGTGTGAGACTGTTCAGACCCAATTGGAATTCAATCAACCCCTGAACTCCAGGGGTCCTACAATAAGACAGACAGATGAGACTTGTTCAAGAGAAAGTGATACCTCCCTCTCATTACTTTGCCATATTTCTCAACCTTTAGAGCATTAATTCAGCCCCTGGAATTTATTAGTCTCCGAGCTAGACAAAGAGCGAAGAAACATTTGCCTCAACTCAAAATTATTTTGCATATGATACTGACTGGATGTATCTGGAGGAAGCAACCACTAGAATGGGAATTATCTATCAAACTATTGAACTGTGGAATCAGGAGTTCCTAGAGAAGATTCGTTCATAGAGCCAGGACTAGGTGATACAAAATGTAAGGAGGCCGTCACTCTCAGGTGCCGACTCGGCACTTACACAATGCTTCGAGTGACGCCTCCATAGATCTGTGCTCTAGGCGCCTCGCTTGCCTCCCCCTGGTCCCTGCCCTGGGTCAGTGGAGACATCTCCTAGGTGCCATTCATCCCCAGGATTTGTCCCTTCATTGGCCCCAGGACCTATTGTAATGAGACAGAGCCACATGACATCTATGTGGTTTCCTGTGCCACAAAATTCGAGCATGCATATGGTGGGGTGGATAGGGGGAGATAAATCACATTGCTTATTAAGATTTGGAGGAAACCTGAAAAGATAACCTGTCCATTGATCCAGGAGGGCTTGCTTCCAGAGCCTTCCTCCTCCAGGCTAGTTTCTCAGATTCCCTCAGTAATTTATTCAGCATCTCATTAAGTACAGCAGTGATATAGCAGTGAATGAAACAACCCTCATGGAACCTACACTCAGTATCGGGGTGGGACGGTCAATAAACACACCAATACCTAATGTACTGTGGTAGCCCTTTTCCTTCTTCCAGGAACGTGGCAGGATTGCACTTACCTGCCCACTGGAAAGAAGCCCTGGTAGCTTAATGGTTAAGTACTATGGCTGCTAACCAAAAGGTCGGTAGTTCAAATCCACCAGGCGCTCCTTGGAAACTCTACGGGGCAGTTCTACTCTGTCCTATAGGGCCGCTATGAGTCGGAATCGACTCGATGGCACTGGGTTTTGTTTTTCGGGTTTTTTTGCCCTCTGGAAGGTAGACGTGGCCATGTGACTTGCTCTGGTCAATGGGAAATGAGCAGAAATTGTGTATGTCTCATCTAGGCAGAGCATTTGACAGCCAATGTATGTCTTCCACAGTTCCCTTCCCAATGGTCCAGATGGTGGGCATGCCACCAACCTGGGCCCAGACTGAGGGGATGTGACTAGAGCCTCCAGCAGATGGAGATGAGTGTGTGTGAGGAATAAACCTTGTGGTGGGCCGAAGGGAGGGGAGCAGGATGTGTGTGTGTGTCTGTGTGTGTATTACACACTTAACTGATATAAATGATGCAATGCAAATACTACACTGTAATGAATGTTGAAATTTCACATATTCAGTTGATACGAATGCTATGGTTCATTTCTGCCAAACTGATATTCACAATCAGCCTGTGATTGAGTGAGGCTCCAGCGCGGATGTTGGTTAACATATTCATTTGTGCTGAGGAGTAAGATGAGAGTGAAGCAATGAAGGTGTGTGCCAGAGCTTCCCTCATTTACCGGGGGCAGCGTCTGCCTTGCTGAATCGGATGGGAACGTTTGAACACTAAAGAAGAATGCTGCCTGGATTTTTGTGCGTTACTCTCAATGTAATGACTGCAAGCATGGCACACTTTTAAATTTAACCTGTGTCATGAGTAGTTTTGCCATCACTTGTTTAAGTGTAGACAAGAACCAAAAAAACAACCCGATCAACCCTTAATCTGTAGCATTTACTGATTTCAGTGAAATGTAAATACTCCCAGTGTGGCTGGTTTCAACGTGTTGTCACTGATTGAGGATTTAGGTAAAGATGTACGTTGTTGCTGGATGTCACTGAGTCAATTCCAGCTCATAGTGACCCTGTATGACAAAGTAAAACTGCCCCATAGGGTTTCCCAGGCTAAAATCTTTATGGGAGAAGATCACCAGGTCTTTTCTACTGCAGAGCTGCTGGGTAGGTTCGAACCACTGACCTTCGGTTAGCAGCCAAGTGCTTAAACATTGCACTAGCAGGGCTCCTTTAGAGATCCATAGTAGCACGGAATTAGATAGTGTTCCTGCCATACAGATACAATATACATAAACTCAAGTGCATACAAAATAGTAAAATAAATAATGAATTTTGAATATTTCCTTAGCTTTTAATATAATTTATTTAATTGTAAGTTTATGTAATTTAATTTTTATTAAGGACTGTGCCTAACAACAGGCTCCCAAATTTCCTGAAAATATAACAATTGGCTGTCTCCATCCAGTACAAGCTGACTTCAGCGATATCATTGGATAAGCCTTTATTGTTATAAGCTTTAGTGTTTGTTACCACAGCATGGTTTAGTCTATCACGGCTAAATTAGTAGTGATAAGTGCTGTGGATAAAAATGAATCCAGCTGAAGGGGTTGAGAAGTGCTGGGAAGAGTCAGTACTGCTATTTTATATAAGGTGGCCAGTGAAGTCCTCTCTGAAAAGGTGACATTTGAGCAGTAACCTGAAAGACGTGAGGGACTGAACCACACAAATATCTGAAGGCAGAGCATCTCAAGCAGAGGGAACTAGCAAGTGCAAAGGTCCTGAGGTAGGAGCTTGCTCGGTGTGTTTGAGGAAGAGCAAGGAGTCCAGTTTGATTGGAGCAGAGAGCATGGGATGGGGTGGGAGGGAAAGTGGTAGAGATCAGAGAGGTACCTGTGAGCCAGATCACATAGGGTCTTGTACACTACTGTTCGAATTTTGGCTTTTTCTTCAGTGAGACGAAAAGCCAAGGGAAGATTTTGAGCAGAAGCCTGAAATGATTTGACTTAAGTTTTAAAATGATCACTCTGTCAGGTAGATGACAGACCACAGGAGGGCAAGAGAGCCTGAATTTCCAGAGGCCAAGACCAGAGATACATGTAGGCGCTGTTGGCATACAACCTGCAGTTAAAACCATGAGACCTGGTGAGATCACCAAGGGAATGACTACAAAGAAGAGAAGAGACCTAGGTACCGAACTCAGAAAAGAAACTTCACTGGCATCTGTGTCTCAAGGAGAGTCGTCAGAAAATCCTACTACTCCATTTGTATCCTAACTTTGTTGGGGGAAGGGGGCAGGAGGTGGAAGGGTGAGAGAGGCAGTGACTCAGTGTCTCCCTTTCACCACGCTTCCTCTTCTTGTTCCCTTAACAGAACTTGCCTCTACCTGTCCTGCTGACCCACAGTATATTGTTGTTGTTAGTTGCTGTCAAGTCGATTCTAACTCATGGGGACTCCATGCATGCAGAGTAGAACTGTTCTCCGTAGGGTTTTCAAGGCTGCGACCCTTTGGAAGCGGATCACCAGGCCTGTCTTCTGAGGGACCTCTGGGTGGGTTTGAATGACCGACCTTTTGGCCAGTAGTCAAATGCTTAACATTCGCACCACCAGGGATTTCCCCAGGAGTCTAGAGGATAGATTTAGATGTGTAGTTAGAAAACGATTTCCTGGGGTCCTTCTCATCCTCCATTCTAGTGAGTGTTGTTCAGGCCCTAATTCACCCTCCTCCCACATGGTGTTCAAAATTATCCCAGCGAGGTCACCTGGGAGGACTGCCTTGGCCGAGAAAGGAAGGGTGAGAACACGTCTGCCTTCCTAATGGATGTAACCGAGCAACCTCTACAGTATCTTCACTTTCCCCAGACCCATCTCTCCTTCAATCACCGCTTCCATCTTAGTTAGTGATCTTGCTTCTTTCTTCTGAATGAAAAGAACCCAGCCCATAATTAAGAGTAATTCCAAAGGATGGATGACTGATAGAAATATATTTGGATGATGCTCTCTTTTCCCTCCTAAGTTCTTCTGCAAAGCTCTGGAATTCCCATAATATGACTAACAAACTCCTCTATACTTTCTTCTTCCACGTTGCCTGTCCTTACCTGGTGCTCCCCTGGAGACCCTGATTCCTGGAGCCTACTATTTACTCTGCACCCCCCCCCCCAGTTCCTTAGGATCTGGGGGTAGAAACAGTGTGTTCCTTGCCCTTGATTGTCACTCCAGGCTACCATTTGCTCATGCCCTGGTAAGGCTGGTGATCCTCTGAGGCTCATGCTTTCAGGACCTCCAGGCTGTCCTTGCTACATGCAGACTCCTGACCGTGACTGTCATGGACTGAATTGTGTCCCCCCCAAAATATGTGTCAATTTGTTTAGACTACGATTCCTAGTATTCTGTGGTTGTCCTCTATTCTGTGATCTGATGTAATTATCCTGTGTGTTGTAAATGCTAACCTCGATGATGTTAAATGAGGCAGGATTAGAGGCAATTATGTTAATGAGGGAGGACTCAATCTACAGGATTAGGCTGTATCTTGATTCGACCACTTTTGAGATAGAAAAGAGAGAATTCAGCAGAGAGGAGAATGACCATACCACCAAGAAAGAAGTGACGGGAACACAGGGTGTTTTTTGGACTGGGGTCCCTGTGCTGAGAAGCTCCTAGACCAGGAGAAGATTGACGACAAAGACCCTCCCCCAGAACTGAGAGAGAGAAAGCCTTCCCCTGGAGCAGGCACCCAGAATTTGGACTTCTAGCCTCCTAAACTGTAGAAGAAAAAATTTCTCTTTGTTGAAGCCATCCACTTGTAGTATTTCTTTTATACCAGCACTAAATAACTAAGACAATGACCTTTGTTTGCTGAAGACCTTAGCTTTTGGTTCACGGTTCTCCTCTCTTTTGAAGTTCCACCCTCATCCTGGGTGACTTCAGGGCCTTATGTGGATAAACCATCCAACATAGTGGCCCCTCAGCTTGGCCTTCTCATCTCTAGTGACGTTGTCCTTCACTCCACTTAACCCGTCCTATTCCTTGGGTAAAGCCTGGACCTGATCATCACCCCAGCCATTCACCCTGAGTCAGAAATTCAGATTTCCCACTCTCAAACACACACTTTTATCCATCCAGCTCACTCACTCAGTTACTCCCATTATATTGGTTGTCCATGCTGACTTCTAGATTTTTCCCTAGCAGCCACGTCCCACCTTCACCTCCCTACATGTCCAGCTTGGATGCCCTGATCCAACCACTCACTCACTGATACCAGAAACTTCCTTGCCTCAATGTTCTCATGTTGCTTCTGTCTCTTAAAAACTCTAACCAAAAAACCAAACCCATTGTTATAAAATCGGTTCCAACTCACAGAAATCGTATAGGACAGAGTAGAAGTGCCCCATAGGGTTTCCAAGGAGCAGCAGGTGGATTTGAAGTGCCAACCTTTTGATAGCAGCTGAGCTCTTAACCACTGTGCCACCAGGGTTCCCTTAAAAGTCTAGTCCTGAAAAAGCACTCTTTGCTTACACCTGGGCAGCTGGGTGCTGTTCAAGAAAAACACATAACCAGGTACATTAGTACCAATAGATACTCAAGGTCACTCTCAACCAGGCTCCCAACACTGCCTGACAATCCTATTAATGTTTCTCACACAATTCGTTCATATTCTTCCCTGTGAACATGTCTTCTCTTTCCCCAAACCAACCTCTCCCTCAACCACCCAGTCTTTCTCAGCCAGTGATCTTGCTTCTTTCTTCTAAAGAAAAAGAGAAGCTGTCAGAAAGGAACACCCTCAACCTCCCACACCAAAGTCTGCAAACCCACCTGCATCCACGTGATCCTTCCTTCTCTGCTGTTGTAAGAGCAGCTGCACCTCCCCTTTCTAAACCCAATCCCTTTCCCTGGGCCTAGGCCTTTCTCTCCTACTTTCATGAGGTCTTTCCGCATCCATTCGATATCCATTCAATGAATGGATATCAAGCACTGCTAAGGCCCAGGAACCATTCCAGATGCCCGGCATACAAAGACCCTGCTCTTGGGGAGCTTACAGTCTAATACATATGTACAAGAAGTCAATGATGTTAAGTGCTATGAAGAAAAATACAGTAAGGTAGGCGGCTAGAACGTTATGGGGAAGGGGCTGGTATTTTACATAGGAAAATCAGGGAAAGCCTCCCCAGGAGGTGGCATTTGAGCAAAGACCTAAGAAAATGTGAGTGTTCCAAGCACTTTGAGCTTTTCTCTGCTGACTCCTTCCCTTCAAGCTTGTGTGGTGGCTAAGATTCTCACATGAATATGAAATGAAATTTGATTCTAATATTGAACTTAATTTCTCTCTCAATCTCCCATTCCCCAAGGTGGTAGAAATTTAACCTCCATCAAATGAGGGTCCCATCCCTCACCTCCTTTGAGGTTGCTGACTAGGCCCCTAAGTACCTCTCCAAGCCCATCCCACAATATCGTTCCTCCACACTTTATGTGCTAGAAAGAGTGGGAAAAAAATTGTGTGTTTTAAAATATAGCATGCTCATTCTCACCTCTGGATTCTTCCATGTGCCCAAGTGCTTCTCACTTTTTCTGGAACACCCTCCAGCACCCTCCCCCATGCCCACCCTTGACTCTTACTCCATCTTCAGGTGTCACATAAATGTCTCTTTATCAGGTAAGCTTTTCCTGACACCTGGTCTAGTTTGCATTCTTCCCTTCTCTCTGGGGCTGATATACAGCTGGTACTCACCAGTATGGCCATATCAGATTGTTAAAATATTGAAATGCTTCTTAACTATCATAAGTAGCTGCTGCTTCAAAGCTCTTTCTGCCCCACAGAGAGCCTTCAGATGGGCCCAAGATCCCTCAACTAAGGTGGTGACACTTGGCCCAGAACAGAGTTCCCAAGACTCTGCTCCAGCGCTACAGCTGGTATCCACAGATATTTTTAACATGTCTTCTGGTTGTATCATAAGACTCCACACGTGTTCAATCTCTAATTTAATGTTTCTCTTTCCTACTGAACCCTAAACCCATTGAGGGCAGATTCTGTGTCTGTCTTAGTCACTAATTTTTTCCATAAAGTGGGGGCTTGATGTTTGTTGGCTTTGGGAGTAACTGAGTAAATGAACATGGGAACGAAGTGATAACATGTATGCATACCAGTCATGGTTTCCTACATATCTGTGTGTGTCTTTATGTGTGTGCACGTGTGTGTACGTGCATGTGGGTGTGCACAAACAGGATCTACATCTGGCCAGAGAAACCCCCTTTGAGCCAAACCCCACAGCAGTCCCTCTGCCTGGTATCCGGAAGATGTCCAACCCTGGGGCAGAGGTGGGGCCCAGGCCCCAGGGTTCACACGTAGCTGGAGAAGGCCTCTACTCTGCCTGCTCTAGCCCCTGATCATGGTCACAACACTTCCTTCTTCTCTCAGGCTGGTGACAATGTCTGGCCAGTAAGCAGCAGCTCTCTGATGGGAGGCAGAGCAGGGAAGACCTGGGTTATGGAAACCGCAAGGCAGGAACATTGCTTCCTGGGTCTGCCCTGTGCCTGGTGCTCAAACCCACAGTTATCTGATGGACCAGGCTGACCAAGCAAAGATAGGGAGTCAGTGGTATGATCTGTGAGGGTTTGTGGCTCCCCAGGCCTAGGTGTTAGTGGTTTGTCCTTGCAGGTGAGCGCACTGTGCTGTTTCCTCTTCCTGAGCCGGTGAGCCTGGGAGCCAGGTTGTCTGCCCTGCTCAGAACAAGATAACCTATATGGTCTGTCTGTTCAGAGAGTTTCCCTTGATGATGGTCGTCAACAGCCTGTTGGAAACATGGAAATGAACGTGAGGAACAAAGCTGCAAAGATCTCTCAGACTGATCGCTGTTGAATCTTTCCAGGGAGACACAGTTTGGAGCCCAGGGACCCAGCCCACAAGCTCTGCCACATTCTGTGTCTTAATGCTAAACGAAGAAAGAAAGTGGGTCCCTGGAGACAAAGAGCAACTCTCATCCTCAGCCACCCTTGGCCCACCTCCTCCATCACCCCTGCACCAGGCCTCTGAGTCTCCTGAGGTATTTGCTTAAACCACAGCTCCCCAGATCTCAGCCATGGCTATTCTGACTCTGCAGGTGTGGGACAGGAAGACTCCAATGTAGGTGGTCCTTGGGCTATACTTGGAGAAACACTAGCAGGCGGATGGCTGGGGCATGTCTGCTTCAACATCTCCATTGAGTGGTACCTGGCCTGGGCTCCCAGTGCTGTCCAGTAAGGGCTGAGAAAACGGTGTCTCTGGAGGCCCTGTGGTACTACATGGATGGACAGGAAGTGCTGTAGACGCAGCCACATGTCTGGATGTCAGCAAGACAATTTCCAAGGCTCATCACACTTCACCACACATTCTGGGAAGCAGAGCTAGCATCCCAAATGAGCTCAGCCCCTTGTGGAAGCAAGCAGCTGAGATAATGTAATGTCATAGGGACGGATGTGAACTTCCGGGCTCTTTCTGAAAAGCCAACTACTGAAGCCTGTGCTGGTAGGATAGAGCTTTGTAGCAGAGCATATTTTAAGTAGAAAAAAAATTTTTTAATTGCCTAGAACTCAGTATGAGAGGCATTACCGTGTAGACATTCAACATACTTGGTAATTTTATTTCAGTATAACACTTATTATATGGAGATATTAAGGGGCACTCCACCTCCCATCTGTCAGTTTGTCATACTGTGGTGGCTTGCATGTTGCTGTGATGCCAGAAGCTATGCCAACAGTAGTTCAAATAGCAGCAGGTTCACCCATGGTGGACAGGATTCAGCAGAGCTTTCAGACTAAGACAGACTAGGAAGAAAGGCCTGGAGATCTACTTCCAAAAATTAGCCAGTAAAAACCCTATGGATCACAACAGAATATTACCCAGTAGAGTGCTGGAAGACGAGCTCCCCAGGTTGAAAGGCACTACACCCTAAGTGCTGGAAGACGAGCTCCCCAGGTTGAAAGGCACTACACCATAGGTGCTGGAAGACGAGCTCCCCAGGTTGAAAGGCACTACACCATAGGTGCTGGAAGACGAGCTCCCCAGGTTGAAAGGCACTACACCATAGGTGCTGGAAGACGAGCTCCCCAGGTTGAAAGGCACTACACCCTAAGTGCTGGAAGACGAGCTCCCCAGGTTGAAAGGCACTACACCATAGGTGCTGGAAGACGAGCTCCCCAGGTTGAAAGGGACTACACCATAGGTGCTGGAAGACGAGCTCCCCAGGTTGAAAGGCACTACACCCTAAGTGCTGGAAGACGAGCTCCCCAGGTTGAAAGGCACTACACCATAGGTGCTGGAAGACGAGCTCCCCAGGTTGAAAGGCACTACACCATAGGTGCTGGAAGACGAGCTCCCCAGGTTGAAAGGCACTACACCATAGGTGCTGGAAGACGAGCTCCCCAGGTTGAAAGGCACTACACCCTAAGTGCTGGAAGACGAGCTCCCCAGGTTGAAAGGCACTACACCCTAAGTGCTGGAAGACGAGCTCCCCAGGTTGAAAGGCACTACACCATAGGTGCTGGAAGACGAGCTCCCCAGGTTGAAAGGCACTACACCCTAAGTGCTGGAAGACGAGCTCCTCAGGTTGAAAGGCACTACACCCTAAGTGCTGGAAGACGAGCTCCCCAGGTTGAAAGGCACTACACCATAGGTGCTGGAAGACGAGCTCCCCAGGTTGAAAGGCACTACACCATAGGTGCTGGAAGACGAGCTCCCCAGGTTGAAAGGCACTACACCCTAAGTGCTGGAAGACGAGCTCCCCAGGTTGAAAGGCACTACACCATAAGTGCTGGAAGACGAGCTCCCCAGGTTGAAAGGCACTACACCATAGGTGCTGGAAGACGAGCTCCCCAGGTTGAAAGGCACTACACCATAGGTGCTGGAAGACGAGCTCCCCAGGTTGAAAGGCACTACACCATAGGTGCTGGAAGACGAGCTCCCCAGGTTGAAAGGCACTACACCATAGGTGCTGGAAGACGAGCTCCCCAGGTTGAAAGGCACTACACCCTAAGTGCTGGAAGACGAGCTCCCCAGGTTGAAAGGCACTACACCATAGGTGCTGGAAGACGAGCTCCCCAGGTTGAAAGGCACTACACCATAGGTGCTGGAAGACGAGCTCCCCAGGTTGAAAGGCACTACACCCTAAGTGCTGGAAGACGAGCTCCCCAGGTTGAAAGGCACTACACCATAGGTGCTGGAAGACGAGCTCCCCAGGTTGAAAGGCACTACACCATAGGTGCTGGAAGACGAGCTCCCCAGGTTGAAAGGCACTACACCCTAAGTGCTGGAAGACGAGCTCCCCAGGTTGAAAGGCACTACACAATAGGTGCTGGAAGACGAGCTCCCCAGGTTGAAAGGCACTACACCCTAAGTGCTGGAAGACGAGCTCCCCAGGTTGAAAGGCACTACACCATAGGTGCTGGAAGACGAGCTCCCCAGGTTGAAAGGCACTACACCATAGGTGCTGGAAGACGAGCTCCCCAGGTTGAAAGGCACTACACCCTAAGTGCTGGAAGACGAGCTCCCCAGGTTGAAAGGCACTACACCATAGGTGCTGGAAGACGAGCTCCCCAGGTTGAAAGGCACTACACCATAGGTGCTGGAAGACGAGCTCCCCAGGTTGAAAGGCACTACACCCTAAGTGCTGGAAGACGAGCTCCCCAGGTTGAAAGGCACTACACCCTAAGTGCTGGAAGACGAGCTCCCCAGGTTGAAAGGCACTACACCATAGGTGCTGGAAGACGAGCTCCCCAGGTTGAAAGGCACTACACCATAGGTGCTGGAAGACGAGCTCCCCAGGTTGAAAGGCACTACACCCTAAGTGCTGGAAGACGAGCTCCCCAGGTTGAAAGGCACTACACCCTAAGTGCTGGAAGACGAGCTTCCCAGGTTGAAAGGCACTACACCCTAAGTGCTGGAAGACGAGCTCCCCAGGTTGAAAGGCACTACACCCTAAGTGCTGGAAGACGAGCTCCCCAGGTTGAAAGGCACTACACCATAGGTGCTGGAAGACGAGCTCCCCAGGTTGAAAGGCACTACACCATAGGTGCTGGAAGACGAGCTCCCCAGGTTGAAAGGCACTACACCCTAAGTGCTGGAAGACGAGCTCCCCAGGTTGAAAGGCACTACACCATAGGTGCTGGAAGACGAGCTCCCCAGGTTGAAAGGCACTACACCCTAAGTGCTGGAAGACGAGCTCCCCAGGTTGAAAGGCACTACACCATAGGTGCTGGAAGACGAGCTCCCCAGGTTGAAAGGCACTACACCATAGGTGCTGGAAGACGAGCTCCCCAGGTTGAAAGGCACTACACCCTAAGTGCTGGAAGACGAGCTCCCCAGGTTGAAAGGCACTACACCATAGGTGCTGGAAGACGAGCTCCCCAGGTTGAAAGGCACTACACCATAGGTGCTGGAAGACGAGCTCCCCAGGTTGAAAGGCACTACACCCTAAGTGCTGGAAGACGAGCTCCCCAGGTTGAAAGGCACTACACCATAGGTGCTGGAAGACGAGCTCCCCAGGTTGAAAGGCACTACACCCTAAGTGCTGGAAGACGAGCTCCCCAGGTTGAAAGGCACTACACCATAGGTGCTGGAAGACGAGCTCCCCAGGTTGAAAGGCACTACACCATAGGTGCTGGAAGACGAGCTCCCCAGGTTGAAAGGCACTACACCCTAAGTGCTGGAAGACGAGCTCCCCAGGTTGAAAGGCACTACACCATAGGTGCTGGAAGACGAGCTCCCCAGGTTGAAAGGCACTACACCATAGGTGCTGGAAGACGAGCTCCCCAGGTTGAAAGGCACTACACCCTAAGTGCTGGAAGACGAGCTCCCCAGGTTGAAAGGCACTACACCCTAAGTGCTGGAAGACGAGCTCCCCAGGTTGAAAGGCACTACACCATAGGTGCTGGAAGACGAGCTCCCCAGGTTGAAAGGCACTACACCATAGGTGCTGGAAGACGAGCTCCCCAGGTTGAAAGGCACTACACCCTAAGTGCTGGAAGACGAGCTCCCCAGGTTGAAAGGCACTACACCCTAAGTGCTGGAAGACGAGCTTCCCAGGTTGAAAGGCACTACACCCTAAGTGCTGGAAGACGAGCTCCCCAGGTTGAAAGGCATTACACCATAGGTGCTGGAAGACGAGCTCCCCAGGTTGAAAGGCACTACACCATAGGTGCTGGAAGACGAGCTCCCCAGGTTGAAAGGCACTACACCCTAAGTGCTGGAAGACGAGCTCCCCAGGTTGAAAGGCACTACACCATAGGTGCTGGAAGACGAGCTCCCCAGGTTGAAAGGCACTACACCCTAAGTGCTGGAAGACGAGCTCCCCAGGTTGAAAGGCACTACACCATAGGTGCTGGAAGACGAGCTCCCCAGGTTGAAAGGCACTACACCATAGGTGCTGGAAGACGAGCTCCCCAGGTTGAAAGGCACTACACCCTAAGTGCTGGAAGACGAGCTCCCCAGGTTGAAAGGCACTACACCATAGGTGCTGGAAGACGAGCTCCCCAGGTTGAAAGGCACTACACCATAGGTGCTGGAAGACGAGCTCCCCAGGTTGAAAGGCACTACACCCTAAGTGCTGGAAGACGAGCTCCCCAGGTTGAAAGGCACTACACCCTAAGTGCTGGAAGACGAGCTCCCCAGGTTGAAAGGCACTACACCATAGGTGCTGGAAGACGAGCTCCCCAGGTTGAAAGGCACTACACCATAGGTGCTGGAAGACGAGCTCCCCAGGTTGAAAGGCACTACACCCTAAGTGCTGGAAGACGAGCTCCCCAGGTTGAAAGGCACTACACCCTAAGTGCTGGAAGACGAGCTCCTCAGGTTGAAAGGCACTACACCCTAAGTGCTGGAAGACGAGCTCCCCAGGTTGAAAGGCACTACACCATAGGTGCTGGAAGACGAGCTCCCCAGGTTGAAAGGCACTACACCATAGGTGCTGGAAGACGAGCTCCCCAGGTTGAAAGGCACTACACCCTAAGTGCTGGAAGACGAGCTCCCCAGGTTGAAAGGCACTACACCATAAGTGCTGGAAGACGAGCTCCCCAGGTTGAAAGGCACTACACCATAGGTGCTGGAAGACGAGCTCCCCAGGTTGAAAGGCACTACACCATAGTGCTGGAAGACGAGCTCCCCAGGTTGAAAGGCACTACACCATAGGTGCTGGAAGACGAGCTCCCAGGTTGAAAGGCACTACACCATAGGTGCTGGAAGACGAGCTCCCCAGGTTGAAAGGCACTACACCCTAGGTGCTGGAAGACGAGCTCCCCAGGTTGAAAGGCACTACACCCTAAGTGCTGGAAGACGAGCTCCCCAGGTTGAAAGGCACTACACCCTAAGTGCTGGAAGACGAGCTCCCCAGGTTGAAAGGCACTACACCATAGGTGCTGGAAGACGAGCTCCCCAGGTTGAAAGGCACTACACCCTAAGTGCTGGAAGACGAGCTCCCCAGGTTGAAAGGCACTACACCATAGGTGCTGGAAGACGAGCTCCCCAGGTTGAAAGGCACTACACCCTAAGTGCTGGAAGACGAGCTCCCCAGGTTGAAAGGCACTACACCATAGGTGCTGGAAGACGAGCTCCCCAGGTTGAAAGGCACTACACCATAGGTGCTGGAAGACGAGCTCCCCAGGTTGAAAGGCACTACACCCTAAGTGCTGGAAGACGAGCTCCCCAGGTTGAAAGGCACTACACCATAGGTGCTGGAAGACGAGCTCCCCAGGTTGAAAGGCACTACACCATAGGTGCTGGAAGACGAGCTCCCCAGGTTGAAAGGCACTACACCCTAAGTGCTGGAAGACGAGCTCCCCAGGTTGAAAGGCACTACACAATAGGTGCTGGAAGACGAGCTCCCCAGGTTGAAAGGCACTACACCCTAAGTGCTGGAAGACGAGCTCCCCAGGTTGAAAGGCACTACACCATAGGTGCTGGAAGACGAGCTCCCCAGGTTGAAAGGCACTACACCATAGGTGCTGGAAGACGAGCTCCCCAGGTTGAAAGGCACTACACCCTAAGTGCTGGAAGACGAGCTCCCCAGGTTGAAAGGCACTACACCATAGGTGCTGGAAGACGAGCTCCCCAGGTTGAAAGGCACTACACCATAGGTGCTGGAAGACGAGCTCCCCAGGTTGAAAGGCACTACACCCTAAGTGCTGGAAGACGAGCTCCCCAGGTTGAAAGGCACTACACCCTAAGTGCTGGAAGACGAGCTCCCCAGGTTGAAAGGCACTACACCATAGGTGCTGGAAGACGAGCTCCCCAGGTTGAAAGGCACTACACCATAGGTGCTGGAAGACAAGCTCCCCAGGTTGAAAGGCACTACACCCTAAGTGCTGGAAGACGAGCTCCCCAGGTTGAAAGGCACTACACCCTAAGTGCTGGAAGACGAGCTTCCCAGGTTGAAAGGCACTACACCCTAAGTGCTGGAAGACGAGCTCCCCAGGTTGAAAGGCACTACACCCTAAGTGCTGGAAGACGAGCTCCCCAGGTTGAAAGGCACTACACCATAGGTGCTGGAAGACGAGCTCCCCAGGTTGAAAGGCACTACACCATAGGTGCTGGAAGACGAGCTCCCCAGGTTGAAAGGCACTACACCCTAAGTGCTGGAAGACGAGCTCCCCAGGTTGAAAGGCACTACACCATAGGTGCTGGAAGACGAGCTCCCCAGGTTGAAAGGCACTACACCCTAAGTGCTGGAAGACGAGCTCCCCAGGTTGAAAGGCACTACACCATAGGTGCTGGAAGACGAGCTCCCCAGGTTGAAAGGCACTACACCATAGGTGCTGGAAGACGAGCTCCCCAGGTTGAAAGGCACTACACCCTAAGTGCTGGAAGACGAGCTCCCCAGGTTGAAAGGCACTACACCATAGGTGCTGGAAGACGAGCTCCCCAGGTTGAAAGGCACTACACCATAGGTGCTGGAAGACGAGCTCCCCAGGTTGAAAGGCACTACACCCTAAGTGCTGGAAGACGAGCTCCCCAGGTTGAAAGGCACTACACCATAGGTGCTGGAAGACGAGCTCCCCAGGTTGAAAGGCACTACACCCTAAGTGCTGGAAGACGAGCTCCCCAGGTTGAAAGGCACTACACCATAGGTGCTGGAAGACGAGCTCCCCAGGTTGAAAGGCACTACACCATAGGTGCTGGAAGACGAGCTCCCCAGGTTGAAAGGCACTACACCCTAAGTGCTGGAAGACGAGCTCCCCAGGTTGAAAGGCACTACACCATAGGTGCTGGAAGACGAGCTCCCCAGGTTGAAAGGCACTACACCATAGGTGCTGGAAGACGAGCTCCCCAGGTTGAAAGGCACTACACCCTAAGTGCTGGAAGACGAGCTCCCCAGGTTGAAAGGCACTACACCCTAAGTGCTGGAAGACGAGCTCCCCAGGTTGAAAGGCACTACACCATAGGTGCTGGAAGACGAGCTCCCCAGGTTGAAAGGCACTACACCATAGGTGCTGGAAGACGAGCTCCCCAGGTTGAAAGGCACTACACCATAGGTGCTGGAAGACGAGCTCCCCAGGTTGAAAGGCACTACACCCTAAGTGCTGGAAGACGAGCTCCCCAGGTTGAAAGGCACTACACCCTAAGTGCTGGAAGACGAGCTCCCCAGGTTGAAAGGCACTACACCATAGGTGCTGGAAGACGAGCTCCCCAGGTTGAAAGGCACTACACCATAGGTGCTGGAAGACGAGCTCCCCAGGTTGAAAGGCACTACACCCTAAGTGCTGGAAGACGAGCTCCCCAGGTTGAAAGGCACTACACCATAGGTGCTGGAAGACGAGCTCCCCAGGTTGAAAGGCACTACACCCTAAGTGCTGGAAGACGAGCTCCCCAGGTTGAAAGGCACTACACCATAGGTGCTGGAAGACGAGCTCCCCAGGTTGAAAGGCACTACACCATAGGTGCTGGAAGACGAGCTCCCCAGGTTGAAAGGCACTACACCCTAAGTGCTGGAAGACGAGCTCCCCAGGTTGAAAGGCACTACACCATAGGTGCTGGAAGACGAGCTCCCCAGGTTGAAAGGCACTACACCATAGGTGCTGGAAGACGAGCTCCCCAGGTTGAAAGGCACTACACCCTAAGTGCTGGAAGACGAGCTCCCCAGGTTGAAAGGCACTACACCCTAAGTGCTGGAAGACGAGCTCCCCAGGTTGAAAGGCACTACACCATAGGTGCTGGAAGACGAGCTCCCCAGGTTGAAAGGCACTACACCATAGGTGCTGGAAGACGAGCTCCCCAGGTTGAAAGGCACTACACCATAGGTGCTGGAAGACGAGCTCCCCAGGTTGAAAGGCACTACACCCTAAGTGCTGGAAGACGAGCTCCCCAGGTTGAAAGGCACTACACCCTAAGTGCTGGAAGACGAGCTCCCCAGGTTGAAAGGCACTACACCATAGGTGCTGGAAGACGAGCTCCCAGGTTGAAAGGCACTACACCCTAAGTGCTGGAAGACGAGCTCCCCAGGTTGAAAGGCACTACACCCTAAGTGCTGGAAGACGAGCTCCCCAGGTTGAAAGGCACTACACCATAGGTGCTGGAAGACGAGCTCCCCAGGTTGAAAGGCACTACACCATAGGTGCTGGAAGACGAGCTCCCCAGGTTGAAAGGCACTACACCCTAAGTGCTGGAAGACGAGCTCCCCAGGTTGAAAGGCACTACACCATAGGTGCTGGAAGACGAGCTCCCCAGGTTGAAAGGCACTACACCATAGGTGCTGGAAGACGAGCTCCCCAGGTTGAAAGGCACTACACCCTAAGTGCTGGAAGACGAGCTCCCCAGGTTGAAAGGCACTACACCATAGGTGCTGGAAGACGAGCTCCCCAGGTTGAAAGGCACTACACCATAGGTGCTGGAAGACGAGCTCCCAGGTTGAAAGGCACTACACCCTAAGTGCTGGAAGACGAGCTCCCCAGGTTGAAAGGCACTACACCATAGGTGCTGGAAGACGAGCTCCCCAGGTTGAAAGGCACTACACCATAGGTGCTGGAAGACGAGCTCCCCAGGTTGAAAGGCACTACACCATAGGTGCTGGAAGACGAGCTCCACAGGTTGAAAGGCACTACACCCTAAGTGCTGGAAGACGAGCTCCCAGGTTGAAAGGCACTACACCATAGGTGCTGGAAGACGAGCTCCCCAGGTTGAAAGGCACTACACCATAGGTGCTGGAAGACGAGCTCCCCAGGTTGAAAGGCACTACACCCTAAGTGCTGGAAGACGAGCTCCCCAGGTTGAAAGGCACTACACCATAGGTGCTGGAAGACGAGCTCCCCAGGTTGAAAGGCACTACACCATAGGTGCTGGAAGACGAGCTCCAATACTATCTCATCTATTG